>NC_088390.1:4194375-4525000 GCF_037993035.2 Macaca fascicularis | reverse complement strand
GGAGGCTGAGATGGGCGGATCACCTGAGGTCAGGAATTCGAGACCAGCCTGGCCAACATGGTGGTACATGCCTGTAATCCCAGCTACTCGGGAGGCTGAGGCAGGAGAATTGCTTGAACCTGGGAGGTGGAGGTTGCAGTGAGCCGAGATCGTGCCATTGCACTCTAGCCTGGGCAACAAGAGCGAAACTCCGTCTCAAAAAGAAAAAAAAAGAAAAATGTTGGCTTCATTTTTTTCACTGAAACAAATGTGTTGACATGCATCCCTGAGACCATTATCTCACTTTGAATTCTAATTCGTAGATAAATAGTAGACATTGCACACAAGGACAGCTAGATAAGGCTTGGGCTCCTTGCCTGGGCTTGTGGCCTGGGGCAAATCTGCCCAGCACATTTCTCCTGATGCTCTCTGCTTTGCTCCCAAGGTCCCCCCAGCAGAAGCCGAACATCCACGCGGGGGCCTCTGTTTGATGCCCCGGAGGTTTTTACACCCAGGAACAGCACATCCAGGATGCGGAGAGGGGTCATTCTCTGCTTACTGCCGTAGCCAGGGAATTGTACAACGGAAGGAGAGGAAGGAGAACCACAGGCCGACCACAGGCTCCCCGGCAGGCAGGTCATTTTAGGAAAAAAACATACAGGCTTGAGGATCTAGAAATAAATCAGTCTCTTAAAACTCTCCGTGTTCATGTAGCCCCTGGAAAGTTACTGTGTATCCCCAGAGATCCCTGTACCCCAGTTTGAGAGTCATGTTCTAAAGCCCTGAGATGATGGACTGGGAGAAGGACCCTCAGTGCCTACTGATTACAGGCTGGGTGTGTGAACAGGTGTATCACGTGTTGTGACCACATGTGTGCCCGTGTGGGAGTGCGGATATGCACATGTGTGAATGTGTGTCACCATCCAGGCACCCACAAGGGAAAAGCTAACGCCTCATGACCCCGACCGCTCTGATGTGATGGGACGTGTGGCTGCTCCCTGCTGCTGGGGTGTTAGGCTCTCTGTGGGCCCAGAGTCCATCTGAGCCCACGCGGGGGGATGTGTCTGTGTCTGTCTGTTTGACTTCGTGTGTCCCAGTAGTCAGATTTTTCAGGTCTGTGAGAGGAAAGCACACATGAGGATTTCTCAAACCCCAGCAAGCCTCTGGTGCACAGCTGAGCCTCAGCAATACGAAGGGAAGGAATGACTAGCTCCACAGCCAGGAGCTGAGGCTCGGAGGCCTCTCCCAGCCCCACCTCCCTCTGCTCTCCTGCAGCACCCTACACTCAAACTACCACGGCTGTTCCAGCCTGGGCTCTCTCCCGCTTCTGCCTAGACTGTCCCTCAGGCCCACGCCGCACCCACCCTCTGTGCCAGAGGACCCAGTGGGACTGGAGCTGGGCATAGAACATGACCCACAGAAAGAGCCCACCCCAGCAGGAACCCAGGACCCCAGCTCCAGAGCCAGGGCTCCTCCTTACCGGTCTGAAGCAAACCAGCATGGCTGTCACTGATCTGAAAAACCTCCTGTACGTCCAGCAGCACTCCTGTGGACAGAGGGACGGTGCTCAGGAAATGGGAAGTCACACTCCTGGCCTCTGAAGGCAGCTGCTCCAGGTTTGACACAGGGCCACAGCACAGCGGAAGGCATGGCACCGAAGCCCACTGTTCTCTCCCCCTGTCTCCCACACGTGCACAACCACACACACAACAGCAGACACACAGAGAAACGTGTGCATTTCAAACACTCAAACAAGCATCCCTTGGCCGGGCACGGTGGCTCACGCTTGTAATCCCAGCACTTTGGAAGGCCAAGGCGGGCAGATCACCTGAGGTCAGGAGTTCGAGACCAGCCATGGTCAATATGGTGAGATCCCGTCTCTACTAAAAATACAAAAAATTAGACAGACGTGGTGGCCAGTGCCTGTAATCCCAGCTACTTGGGAGGCTGAGGCAGGAGCATCGCTTGAACCTGGGAGGCGGAGGTTGCCGTGAGCTGCGATTGCGCCATTGCACTCCAGCCTGGGCAACAAGAGCGAAGCGCCATCTCAAAAAAAAAAAAAAAAAAAGAAAGAAAGAAAGAAACAAGCATCCCAAAGGCACAGACATTCACATACACACGTTGACACACAAGCACACAGCCACACAGCTCCTTCCCTCCTCTTCATGTGGGAACACAGATATAAATAGATACAAACAGGCATTTCCAGAGCAACACACCTGCAGAGGCACAAATATACACACACACAGGAACTCACACTCACAGACATGTACACCCAGCCTCATACACACAGACACACAGACACATGTGCAGTGAGATGTACCCATAAAGACACACCCAGAGACCCACCTGCGTATGCACAGGCTCAGGGCTGCCATCCGCACTGCGGTCAGAGGGGCACGGCTCCCTGTTGCTGCACAGTGCACAGCCCTTTACTTAGGCCGCTGCGTAAACAGAAGTCCCTAGAGCTGTGCAACACAGCGGCCTGGCTCGTGCAAACACCGCATATGCATTGATGAACATGTACATACAAAGACGAACGTGTCCCGGCTTGCACGCATGTGCGCACACAAGCAGGTTCTTCCAGAGGCACCGCAGTGGGTGCCCAGCCTAATGCAGAGAGAGAATGTGGGTCTCCCAGACACCAGGGTCTGTTTCCTGATAGCCTCTTGGTGGTGTCTCAGAAAGGGTCCGGGTCTGCAGCACCTGCTCACGTGAGCCATGCGGCTCTGGCCCTGTCGTTATTATGAAGAGCAACAATCATCACTTTCATGAATCAGGAGGTGACTGAGAGCCAGGCCCTGAGCTGTACACTCACAGCTGTCATCCTAAAAGGAGGGGACTCTCATTGCCCCCATTCTACAGATGAGGAAACAGAGGCTCTAGCAGCCCAAGGTTGCCCGTCTGAAGCTGGGGGAGCTGGGGCTCAAATCTCAGCCTGAGGCAGCCTGTCCACACACCCAGAACCACAGAAGGGGAGCAGAAGCCCCCAAGGGGGTCCCCACAGAAACACCCACGCCAAGAAAGTCCTGCGTGTGCACCTCCAAGACCTGCCCCAGGCACATAAAGATCAAAGACTCAGAGGAGCAAAGCGAGAAATCTTTGTTTAGGGTGGGGCACGGTGGCTCACGCCTGTAATCCCAGCACGTTGAGAGGCTGAGGCATAAGATCACAAGGTCAGGAGATCGAGACCATCATGGCTAACATGGTGAAACCCCGTCTCTACTAAAAACACTCTACTAAATACTCTACTAAAATACTCTAAAAATACTCTACTAAAAATATTTTGGAGACTCTGTCTCCAAAAATAAAAAAAAGAAATAAATCTTTGTTTAGACATTTAATTTGTCCCCAGTTGCCACCGCAACCTAGCATACAAACCGGTATGTCCTTTTCCCCCTTTAATATTTCATTTGTTGTTGTTTGGGTTTTTTTGTTTTTTGTTTGTTTGTTTGTTTTGAGACGGAGTCTCACTCTTTCATCCAGGCTGAAGTGCAGTGATGCAATCTCGGCTCACTGCAACCTCCACCTCCTGGGTTCAGGCGATTCTCCTGCCTCAGTCTCCCAAGTAGCTGGGATTACAGCCATCTGCCACCACGCCCGGCTAATTTTTGTATTTTTAGTAGAGACGGGGTTTCACCATGTTGGCCAGGCTGGTCTTGAACTCCCAACCTCTGGTGATACACCCGCCTTGGCCTCCCAGAGTGCTGGGATTACAGACGTGAGCCACCGCGCCCGGCCTGTTGTTTTTTTGAGATGGAGTCTCGCTGTGTCTCCCAGGCTGGAGTACGACGGCGCAATCTCGGCTAATTCCAACCTCTGCCTCCTGAGTTCAAGTGATTCTCCTGCCTTAGCCTCCAAGTAGCTGGGATTACAGGCATACACCACCATGCCCAGCTAATTTTTATATTTTTAGTAGAGACAGGGTTTCACCATGTTGGCCAGGCTGGTCTCGAACTCCTGACCTCAGGTGATCCACCTGCCTTGGCCTCTCAAAGTCCCCTTTCTATTATTTTAAATACACAAAGAAGACAGTCTTTGGAAAGAAAAAAAGTAGACAACACAGGTAAGCAAAATAAATAGCTAAAGAAAAATGCTCTAAATCGTACCCATCTTCCATTTTCAGGAATGAGGACTCATCCCCTTGTTTTATCTCCTCCTGGGCTCCTCCCAGCCCCATGGTGCTCTAGGGGTGACCCAGGGCCAAGTGTGCACCCAGCCTTGCTTTTACCTGTAACCTACCCCCCTGGCCCCATAAGAGCTGTTTCCTGCAAGAACATTTTAGCTGTTTACCCCCACCCGTTCCCAGACGCTCAGCATGGTTTCACTTCTCCAGGTCTCTGTCCCCACAGTAGTCAGAGCCCCCTTTTTTGCACATACAGAGGAAGTGCTAATGGGGAAGGGACCTGGGCAGGCAAGATTCAGGGTCTTAGGGCCCAGCCAGGGGCCCCCAGGGCTAGCGGCAGAGATAGCGGGTCCCCAGGCTCCTGGCTTCTGGGAGCTCCGCACTGGTGATTCCTGGCTCTCATCTGCCTCTTGCTCCTTCCCGCCTTTGCGTGCCCTCGGCCCACACGCCAACTCAGGCCTCCTCAGCTTTGGCCTGATCCACTACGGCAGCCTCTGAACTGACTCCCCGGATCATTTTGCCTCCATCAAGGCCTCAAATCCAATTATATGGCTCCCCATTGCCCAAGGCAGAAAGTCCAAGCTCCCAGTCTGGCACCCAAGAAGCTCTGATCTCACCCCATACGCCCCTTCGGGGTTTTTTGTTTGTTTAGTGTATTTTGTTTTGCTTTTTGTCTTTAGGGGTTTAAGATAAGATCTTGCTCTGTCACTCAGGCTACAGTGCAGTGGGTACGATCTCTGCTCACTGCAGCCTCAAGCAATCCTCCTGCTGAATTCAGCCTCAAGCAATCCTCCTGCTTCAGCCTCAAGCAGTCCTCCTGCTGAATTCAGCCTCAAGCAATCCTCCTGCTTCAGCCTCAAGCAGTCCTCCTGCTGAATTCAGCCTCAAGCAATCCTCCTGCTGAATTCAGCCTCAAGCAATCCTCCTGCTTCAGCCTCAAGCAATCCTCCTGCTGAATTCAGCCTCAAGCAATCCTCCTGCTTCAGCCTCAAGCAATCCTCCCGTGTCAGCCTCCCAAGAGGCTGGAGACATCACTGTCTTCAGCTGTCACTGTCCCTGGCTAACTTTTTAAATTTTTTGTAGAGACAAGGTTTTTCTATGTTGCCCAGGTTGGTCTCGAACTCCTGACCTCAAATGAGGAGGAGAAGCTTCTGACCTCTGAGCTCCTCAAAGACAATGCCCAGGTCTGGGGATGGCTCTGCAGCCCCTAGAGTTTCCTGATTCCACAGCCACTCTCTGGCATGCTGAGCTGGTAACTGACAGATCAGTGCCCAGGTCTCAGAGATGCCTAGCAGCTGCAGGCACCCTCCTGAGCTCCCAGCCCCGCCTGTGCCTCCCCCTTGTCTGGCCGCACCTCTCTGCCTCGCAGGACTGCCATCAACCAGCCTCTATCTCTGCCCCATGAGATGGTCATTCCTGAGTTCAGGAACTACAAGTCCGTTTTCCTCCCTGGGTCCCCAGGAGCCACCAGGGGTCCTGCCCACAGTTAGTGCTCCGTCAGTCTTGAATGAATGAGTGAGTGAAGGAATGAATGGATGAATGAATGACAAGAAGAGCAAGTGGAGCCTCAATCAGTTGTTGTTATTGTTGTTGTTTGAGATGGAGTCTCGCTCTGTCGCCCAGGCTGGAGTACAATGACGCGATCTCAGCTCACTGCAACCTCCACCTCCCTCGTTCAAGCGACTCTCCTGCCTCAGCCTCCCAAGTAGCTGTGATTACAGGCACCCGCCACCACACCTGGCTAATTTTTGTGTTTTTAGCAGAGACAAGGTTTCACCATGTCGGCCAGGCTGGTCTCGAACTCCTAACCTCAGGTGATCCACCCACCTCAGCCTCCCAAAGTGCTGGGATTACAGGTGTGAGCCACCGTGCCCAGCCCCTGATCAGTCTTGAATGAATGAATGAGTGAGTGAGTGAGTGAGTGAGGAGTGAATGAGCGACAGAAGACAGACGCAGGCTGAGCCCTGAGGCCTGCAAGAAGGAAGGCAGAATGTGCAAGGTTTGCGAGCAGCCTGTTGTCCTAGAAACGCAGCCAGCAGGAGTTATTCTTGTCTGGGCCAGGCTACCCTGTCCTCCACCCAGAACCTCGCAGTCTCTGCCTGGAAGTCCTCCCTGCTATCCTCACCAACCCACCCCTCATTATGCCTCTGGCTCCACCCCCACTGTGCCCTCTCTTAATTTTCAAATATCTATATATATATATATATATTTTGAGACAGAGTCTTGCTCTGTCGCCCAGACTGGTGTGCAACGGTGGAATCTTGGCTCACTGCAACATCCACCTCCCGGGTTCAATCAATTCTCTACCTCAGCCTCCACAGTAGCTGAGATTACAGGCGCCCACTACCACGCTCGGCTAATTTTTATAGTTTTAGTAGAGACGGGGATTCAACATGTTGCCCAGGCTGGTCACGAACTCCTCACCTCAAGTGATCTGCCCGCTTTGGCCACCCACAGTGCTGGGATTACAGGCGTGAGCCACTGTACCCAGCCCTAAAATAGTTTTAATTTTTTAAATAGAGGCAGAGTCTTGGCCGGGTGCGGTGGCTCACGCCTGTAATCCCTGCACTTTGGGGGGCTGAGACGGGCGGATCACCTGAGGTCTGGACTTTGAGACAGCCTGGCATACATGTCAAAACCCCATCTCTACTAAAAATACAAAAACTAGCCTGGCATGGTGGTGTGCACCTGTAGTCCCAGCTACTCGGGAGGCTGAAATAGGAATCTCTTGAACCCGGGAGGCAGAGGTTGCAGTGAGCCAAGATCATGCCACCGCACTCCAGCCTGGGCGACAGAGCGAGACTCCATCTCGAGAAAAAAAAAAAAGGCCGGGTGCAGTGGCTCACGCCTGTAATCCCAGCACTTTGGGAGGCCGAGGCAGGCGGATCACCTGATGTCAGGAGTTCAAGACCAGCCTAACTAACATGGTAAAACCCTGTCTCTACTCCTCTATTCAAAATACAAAAATTAACCAGACATGGTAGTGCATGCCTGTAGTCTCAGCGACTCAGGAGGCTGAGGCAGGAGAATCATTGAACCCGGGAGGCAGAGGTTGCAGTGAGCTGAGATTGCGCCACTGCACTCCAGCCTGGGCGACAGAGCGAGACTCTGAAAAAAAAAAAAAAAACAGAGACAGAGCCTCACTATGTTGTCCAGGTTGGTCTCAAACTCCTGGGCTCAAGCAATCTTCCTGCCTCAGCCTCCCAAAGTGCTGGAATTACAAGTGGGAGCCACCATGCCCAGCCTGTGCCCCATCTTTAACTGAGGCTGGATTAGGAATGTCAGTTGGTCCTCCCCGATTCGGGCAGACCTGAAAACCACCTCTAGAGGGGAGAACACCAGAGACAGGGCCGGGAACAGAAAGATGGATGATGGCTGGAAGACCACCATGGATCTGCAGCCCCTGGCTGGCGGGCAGAACAGCAGGTGCTGCCCAGGGTGGCCGTCCCCTCCTCACCTGCGATGATGAACCAGTTCATGTAGTTCAGAAGGTTGATGTAGCAGAGCACGGCAGCAGCCACGTAGGCCCTCCACCGGGGCAGGCTCCAGGGGGCGGGCGTGATGGGAGGGGGACACTGCCTGCCTGGCCCTGGGGACTGGCCCTTTGCCCCTCCTGGCCCAGGCTCAGGGCACTCTGCTGACATGCCCCCAGCCATGCCAGCCTGCAGCTCCTGGCCTGAGACCGGCACCAGGACGAAGCAACAGCAGCTCAGCACCAAGTCACTTCCTGTGGGTTCTCAGGCTCCAAACCTCAAAGCAGCTGCCTTAACTGTTGGGCATCTTATCGCAGGTTCCCCCTGAGCCCACGGCAGTCTCACCAGTGCGATTTCCCCATCATCAGCCTCCAAGACCTGCTGCGGAGGAGAAGGGCTCCTGGCACCCCTACCCTGGGGGACTGGACAACTGTGTGGTCCCCTCGATCCAGCCTGCAGCTTCAGTGGCTGCAGTGAGGAAGCAAAGCTTCCAGGGCAGGAAATGAGACGAACCTCCCAGAGGGCTGCTCGCTGTGAGATGGTCTGGCTGCCCATACGGGACTGTGAACCAATGCCTTGAAGCCCGGGCAAAGGAGGAAGGCTAGGCATTGGCCGAGACAGCAGCATTGCACTTGACTGCCAGGCAAGGCGAGCACCTACCCAGGATCCAAGGTCCTTCCCGGAGAAACAAACGTAACAGAGGAGGCTGCCTACAAGAAGACAGTCTATGAGCAGAACTCATCAGTTGGGGCTGGGAAGTCCTCAGTGAGGGGCAGGGCGTCGGCATGGTCACAAAGCGTATCTTGATAGATTGCTTATTAGTAACAAGAGGAAAAAGAGTAACTATACAGTAGAGGAATCAGACATCTTGACTGAGGGGTTATAATAAATCACCTGTGAGAGGCAGGAGGGTGTCGTGAGCCTCCAGATGTGAAGGTCTTCGCACGCCACGGCATCATCTATGCAGCATTCCAGCCAGGAAGGCACAACCAGAATCTCATCATGAGAAGACATCAGCCGGGCCCGGTGGCTCACGCCTGTAATCCTAACACTGGGAGGCCAAGGCAGGAGGATCATCCAAGCCCAGAAGTTTGTGACCAGCCTGGGCAACATGGCGAAACCCCATTGCTACAAAAATACCCAAAAATAAATAAATAATTTTTTAAAAAAAGCTGGGTGTGGTGGCGTGCATCTATGGTCCCAGTTACTTGGGAGGCTGTGGCAGGAATGATCACCTTAGCCTGGGAAGTCGAGGCTGCAGTGACCCATGTTCACGCCACTGTACTCCAGGCTGGGTGACAAAGCAAGACCCCATCTCAAAAACAAATTTTTTTTAAAATTTTTAAAATGAAAAAACATCAGACGAGCCCAAATTGAGAAACACTATTTATTTAAAGGGACTGTATATTCGAAAACGTCAGAGTCACGAAAGACTAAGAAAGACTGAGGGAGCCGGGCGCGGTGGCTCATGCCTGTTATCCCAGCACTTTGGGAAGCCAAGGCGGTTGGATCACCTGAGGTCGGGAGTTCGAGACCAGCCTGACCAACGTGGAGAAACCCCGTCTCTATTAAAAATACAAAATTAACTGTGCATGGTGTTGCCTGCCTGTAATTCCAGCTACTCGGGAGGCTGAGGCAGGAGAATCACTCGAATCCAGTCGGCGGAAGTTGCGGTGAGCCAAGATTATGCCATTACACTCCAGCCTGGTCAATAAGAGCAAAACTCTGTCCAAAAAAAAGAGGAAAGAAGAAAGAAAGAAAGAAAAAGAAAGAAGGAAGGAAGGAAGGAAGGAAGGAAAGAAGAAAGGAAGGAAAGAAGGAAGGAAGGAAGGAAAGAAGGAAGCACTGTTTTGGATTGAAGGAGACAAAAGAGACAAGACAATAAGACAATTAAGGGTAGCACAGGATCCCAGCCTCGCTCCTGTACTGGATCAATTGATAAAATTGGATCAGGAAAACATAGCATATCAGCGTCTGTGAACTACGGTTATGTAAGTAAATAAGTAAATATCCTTATCTGAAGTATCTAGGGGCACAGGGGCATGATGTATGCCCCTCATTCTCAAACGGTTCAGGAAAAAATATTAGACACGTATAGTAAGAAAGCAAATGGGGCAAATATTAATAATAGATGAATCTGGGTAAAGATTATAAGGGTTTCTTTGTACCATATGATAAACTTTCTATAAGTTACAAATTATGTCTAAACAAAAAGTTAAAGCATAAAATGACAAAGCCAATTTAAAAATGGGTGAAGAGCCAAGCATAGTGGCATGGACTTGTAGTCCCAGCTACTCTGGAGGCTGAGGTGGGAGGATCACTTGAGCCTGGGAGGTTGAGGCCGCAGTGAGCTATGATCATGCCACTGCACTCCAGCTTGGACAACAGAGCAAGACTCCACCACTGAAAAAAATACATCAGGGGAACAAAAATGGGGCAAGGAGTTGAACAGACATTTATCTGAAGATATACAGATGACCAACAAGCACATAAAAAGATGTTCAGGCCAGGCACAGTAGTTCACGCCTGTAATCCCCACACTTTAGGAGGCTCGGGTGGGCGGATCACAAGGTCAGGAGTTCGAGACCAGCCTGGCCAACATAGTGAAACTCCATGGCCGAGTGCGGTGGCTCACGCCTGTAATCCCAGCACTTTGGGAGGCCAAGGCCGGTGGATCACAAGGTCAGGAGATCGAGACCATCCTGGCAAACATGGAGAAACCCTGTTTCTACTAAAAATACAAAAAATTACCCAGGCATGGTGGTGGGCACCTGTAGTCCCAGCTACTCGAGAGGCTGAGGCAGGAGAATGGTGTGAACCTGGAAGGCGGAGGTTGCAGTGAGCCGAGATCGCGCCACTGCACTCCAGCCTGGGCAACAGAGCCAGACTTTGCCTCTAAAAAAAAAAAAAAAAAAGAAACTCCATATCTACTAAAAATACAAAAATTAGCTGGGCGTGGTGGCGGGTGCCTGTAATCCCAACTACTTAGGAAGCTTCTTGAACCCAGGAGGAGGAGGTTGCAGTGAGCTGAGATCGTGCCACTGCACTCCAGCCTGGGTGACAGAGCGAGACTCCATCTTGGAAAGAAAAAAAAAAAAATGTTCAACATTACAAGTCATTAGGAAAATATAGATTGAAGCCACCATAAGATATCAGTTCATACCCACTAAGATGGCTATAATTTTAAAAAGAGAGAGAGAGGAAATAACAAATGTTGGTGGAGAGATTGAAAGCCTCATGCATTGCTGGGAATGTGAAATAAGGCAGCCCCAGTGGAACACAGTTTGGCAGTTCCTCCAAAGGTTAAACATAAAATTACCATATGGCCCTGCAATTCCAATCCTAGGTATATATCCAAAAACACTGAAAACAGGCCGGGCGCGGTGGCTCACACCTGTAATCCCAGCACTTTGGGAGGCCAAGGCAGGTGGATCACGAAGTCGGGAGTTCAAGACCAGCCTGGCCAAGATAGTGAAACCCCGTCTCTACTAAAATTACAAAAAAATTAGCCAGGCGTGGTGGCGGGCGCCTGTAGTCCCAGCTACTTGGGAGGCTGAGACAGGAGAATCACTTGAACCCAGGTGGCAGAGATTGCAGTGAGCCTAGATTGCACCACTGCACTCCAGCCTGGACAACAGAGTGAGACTCCGTCTCAAAAACAAAACAAAAAAAAGAATTGAAAACAAAGACTTTGCTGGGCCTCTAATCCCAGCACTTTGGGAGGCCGAGGCAGGCGGATTGCTTGAGGTCAAGGTTCGAAATCAACCTGACCAACATGGTGAAATCCCGTCTCTACTAAAAAAATCCAAAAAACTTAGCCAGGTGTGGTGGCGCGCACCTGTAGTCTCAGCTACTGGGGAGGCTGAGGCATGAAAATTGTTTGAACCCTGGAGGCACAGGTTGCAGTGAGCCAAGATTGGGCCACTGTACTCTAGCTTGGGCAACAGAGCAACTTTGTCACTTTGTCTCAAAAAAAAAAGAAAGAAAGAAAGAAAGAAAATGAAACAAAGACTCAAACAAATACTTGTACACAAATGTTGACAGCAGCACTGTTCTTAACAGCCAAAAGGTGGAAACGGCTTAAACGATGGAAACCTATTTAATCTGATAAATGGGTCAAGAAAATGTGGCATAATCATACAATGGAATAGTATCCAGTCATAAAGAGGAAGTAAGTACTGATTCATGCTACAACATGAATGGACCTTAAAAACGTTATTCTGGCTGTGCGTGGTGGCTCACACCTGTAATCCCAGCACTTTGGGAGGCCGAGGCAGGCGGATCATCTGAGGTCAGGAGTTCGAGACCAGGCTGGTCAACACGGTGAGACCCCATCTCTACTAAAAATACAAAAATAAGCCGGGTGTGGTGGCACCACACTTGTAATCCCAGCTACTCAGGAGGCTGAGGCAGGAGAATCACTTGAACCCGGGAGGTGGAAGTTGCAGTGACCCGAGATTGTGCCACTGCACTCCAGCCTGGGCGACAGAGTGAGACTCCGTCTTGGAAAAAAAAAAAAAAAAGAAAACATTATACCAAGTGAAAGACACCAGACACAAAAGGCCACATATTGTATGATTCCATTTATATAAAATATCCTGCATAGGTATATTTACAGAAACAGAAAGTAAATGGTTCCCAGGGGCTAAGAGGAGAGGAAAATGCTTAATGGAAACAGAGGCCCCTTGGAGAGCGATGAAAATGTTTCAAAACTAGATAGAGATGACGGTGTCACAACACTCTGAATGTACTAAATGCCACTGAATTATACCCTTTAAAATGTTTACAACTCTATGTAATTACCTCAATTTTTTAAGAAAACGTTAAAGAAGCTTGGCTTGATGGCACATGCCTGTTGTTTCAGCTGCTTGAGAAGCTGAGGTAAGAGGATTGCTTGAGCCCAGGAGTTTAAGAACAACCTGGGCAACATAACAAGATCCTATTTCTTAAAAAAAAATAAATAAATAAAGTTAAAGCAAACAAAGAAAAAACCAGCCTGGCAACATGGCAGGAGTGTGAGTTTTACAGTCTGACCAGCCTGGATTCAAAATCAAATTTTTCTACTTTCTAGTTGTGCGCCTCAGGTAAGTCTCTAACGTCGCTGAGCCTCCGAGTTCTCATTTGTTTTCTTGTTTAGAGACAGAGTCACCCCGGGCTGGAGAGCAACGGTGCAATCTCAGCTCACTGCAACCTCCACCTCCTGGGTTCAAGCCATTCTCCTGCCTCAGCCTCCCGAATACCATGCCCAGATAATTTTTTGTATTTTTAGTAGAGACAGACTTTTGCCATGCTGACCAGGCTGGTCTCAAATTCCTGACTTCAAGTGATCCACCTGCCTCGCCCTCCCAAAATGCTGGGATTACGGGCATGAGCCACCATGCCCGGATAATTTTTTGTATTTTTAGTAGAGACAGATTTTTGCCATGCTGACCAGGCTGGTCTCGAATTTCTGACTTCAGGTGATCTGCCTGCCTCGGCCTCCCAAAGTGCTGAGATTAAGGCATGAGCCACTGCGCCCAACTAGTGTTCTCATTTGTGATAGAGAATAATAAGATGGGTTGGGCATGGTGGCTCACGCCTGTAATCCCAGCACTTTGGGAGGCCGAGGCAGGCAGATCACTCGAGGTCAGGAATTTGAAACCAGTCTGGCCAACATGGTGAAACTCCGTCTCTCCCAAAAATACAAAAAATTGGCCAGGCATGGTGGTGGGTGCCTGTAATACCAGCTACGCAGGAGGCTGAGGCAGGAAAATCACTTGAACCCAGGAGGCGAAAGTTGCAGTGAGCACAGATTGTGCCATTGCACTCCAGCTTGGGCGACAAGAGCAAGACTCAGTCAATCTCAAAAAAAAAAAAAAAAAAAAAAAAAAAAAAGAATAATATGACAGTGTTTCAGGGATTAAGTGTGAGGAGGAACCAACAGATGCACATACTGTTTCCAACATAGAGCTTGACATGTAACAAGCACTGAGTGTGGAGTGTTACTATGGTGGTGGTGATGACGAGGTCCTTGGCCTCCACTGCCTGGTTCAGCCACATACCGTCTTGGTGACCCCCCGCATGGGGTCTGCAGTTGGTAGAAGGAAGGGAAGTTCAAGATCACCCTCACCAACATGCGCACATGCAGGCGGTCTCGCATCCTGCTTCAGATCCTGTACTCTGCGGCTAGACTCACCAATCGCTGGCCATAGGATCTCAGGCAGGTCACCCAACCTCTCCCTGTCACAATTTTCTCACCTACAAAATGGGGATGGCCAGATGCGGTGGCTCGTGAATGTCATCCCATTACTTTGGGAGGCCAGGGCAGGCAGATTGCTTGAGTTCAGGAGTTGGAGACCAGCCTGGGCAACATGGCGTAAACCTACTGAAAATACAAAAATTAAGGCCAGGCGCAGTGGCTCATGCCTGTAATCCCAGCACTTTGGAAGGCTGAGGCGGGTGGCTCACCTGAGGTCAGGAGTTCCAAACCAGCCTTACCAACATGGTGAAACCCCATCTCTACTAAAAACTAAGTTTAAATAAAAATACAAATACAAAAATTAGCCAAGGATGGTGGCGCATGCCTGTAATTCCAGGATCACCTGAGCCCGGGAGATCAAGACTGCAGTGAGCTGTGATTGTACCCACTGGACTCCAGCCTGGGCGACAGAGTAAGACCCTGTCTCGAAAATAAATAAATATAAAACAAATAAAATGGGTATTAAAATAGTACACACTGCATGGGATTGTTGTGGCTTGAATACGATGATGTTTGAAAAGTGCCAGAAATATGCTTGGTATTGAGGAAGTGTGAGTGTTAAATACGATGGGGTTTTCCCTAGCACACGTGGCTGAAACTTTGTTCTCAGCCCCTGCCCTGAGAGTCAAAGAGTAGTGGGCAGAGCTACATCCACAAGTATGAGTGCGTGAGAAGGAAGTGGGCACACAAGCACCCACACCCTCACTCACACACACTCATGTAAACCACACAACAGTGAGGACCGAGGCAGCCCCCACCCAGCAGCTGCTGCCCCAAACAAGACCTTTCCAGGGTCCAGCCCTCACCTTTATCCAACAAGACAGAGACTCTGTGGTGGCTATCAGGGACCAGGGAGGGGTTCGTGGGGCCAGAACTCCTAGGAGTTGGGCAAGCCAGGGAGGCTGGATGTTAACCAGGAGAGCGGCATTAGAATATATCCAACTCTCTGGGTGTGGTGGCTCACACCTGTAATCCCAGCCACTGGGGAGGCTGAGCTGGGAGGATGGCTTGAGGCCAGGAGTTCGAGGCTGCAGTGAGCTATGATCATGCCACTGTACTTCAGCCTGGGCGACAGAGCAAGACTCTGTCTCAAAAAAAAAAAAAAAAAAAAAAAAACAAAGACATTGTGCTAAGTGAAATTACCCAGATGCAAAAGACAAATATTGATTGCATGATTCTACTTATATGAGATTTATAGAATAAATGAATTTTTAAATTAATTAATTTAATTTAATTTAATTTATTTATTTTTGAGACAGTCTCGCTCTGTTGCCCAGGCTGGAGTGTAGTGGCACGATCTCAGCTCACTGCAACCTCCACCTCCCAGGTTCAAGCGATTCTCCTGCCTCAGCCTCCCGAGTAGCTGGGACTACAGGCACGTGCCCCCACGCTCAGCTACTTTTTGCATTTTTTAGTAGAGACGGGGTTTTGCCATGTTGGCCAAGCTGGTCAAGAACTTCTGACCTCAGGTGATCTGCCTACCTTGGCCTCCGAAAGTGCTGGATTACAGGCATGAGCCACCACGTTTGGCCTTTTATTTATTTATTCATTAATTCATTCATTCATTCATGAATGACAAGGTCTGGCTCTGTCACCCAGACTGGAGAGCAGTGGCAAAATCTCAGCTCATTGCAATCTCTTTCTCCCAGGCTCAATCCGTCCTCCCACCTCAGCCTCCCGAGTAGCTGGGACTACAGGCGCACACCGCCATACTGGCTAATTTTTTGCATTTTTTGTAGACAGGGTTTCGCCATGTTGCCGAGACTAGTCTCAAACTCGTGAGCTCAAGCCATCTGCCCACTTCAGGCTTCTCAAGGTACTGGGATTATAGATGAGAGCCACGGTGCCTGGACTAGAATACGTGAATTTATAGAGATCAAAAGTAGAATAGAGGTTAGGAGGGACTGAATGGGGGCGAGTGAGAAATGGGGTTATTGCTTAATGGGTACAGAGTTTCAGTTGGGGATGATGAAAAAGTTTCAGAGATGGAGAGTGGTGATGGTTGCACAACAATGTGAGTGCATTTAACGCCTCTAAGCTGTACACTTAAACATGGTTAAATTGAGGCCGGGTGCAGTGGCTCACGCCTGTAATTCCAGCACTTTGGGAGGCCAAAACGGGCGGATCACGAGGTCAGGAGATTGAGACCATCCTGGCTAACACGCTGAAACCCCATCTCTACTAAAAAAATACAAAAAACTAGCCGGGTGAGGCGGCGCCTGTAGTCCCAGCTACTCGGGAGGCTGAGGCAGGAGAATGGCGTGAACCCGGGAGGCGGAGCTTGCAGTGAGCTGAGATCCGGCCACTGCACTCCAGCCTGGGCGACAGAGCCAGACTCCGTCTCAAAAAAAAAAAAAAAAAAAAAAAAAAAGGAAATCCCGTCTCTACTAAAAATACAAACATTAGCTGGGCATGGCAGCACGCACCTATAATCCCAGCTACTCGGCAGGCTGAGGCAGGAGAATCGCTTGAACCCGGGAGGTGGAGGTTGCAGTGAGCCGAGATCGTGTGACTGCCCTCTGGTCAAGAGTGAGACTCTGTTTCAAAAAAAAAAAAAAGGCTAAATTGTAAATTCTATATTATTTTACCACAATTTAAAAAAAGTAGATGTGGTTATTATAATATCAAAACAGTGGCAACATCCTAGATTCCCAGCTTCAGGGGCTGGTTAAATAAATTATGGTACCTCCAGGCCGGGCGCAGTGGCTCACGCCTGTAATCCCAGCACTTTGGGAGGCCGAGGTGGGCGGATCACCCGAGGTCGGGAGTTCGAGACCAGACTGACCAACGCTGAGAAACCCTGACTCTACTAAAACTACAAAATTAGCCAGGTGTAGTGGCACGGACCTGTAATCCCAGCTATTCGGAAGGCTGAGGCAGGAGAATCGCTTGAACCTGGGAGGCGGAGGTTGCAGTGAGCTGAGATCCTGCCATTGCACTCCAGCCTGGGCAACAAGAGTGAAACTCCGTCTCAAAAAAATAAAAATTAAGTTAGTAAATAAAGTATGGTACCTCCCTACAACGGGGCAACAGACAGCCCTGTACATGATGTTAGTCTATGTTGATCTGAAAGGCATTCAGAATTTGATGGTAAAAATAAACAAGAGCCTACAAAATTCATGTCCAGGCTAATTCCATTCAGGTAAAAATAACAAAAATAAATAAAAGAAAAACTTATGAATTGGCCAGTTATAACATATTTGGCTGCTTTTTCTCATGAACTCTGATACAGAAGCTTATTGGAGGCCAGGTGTGGTGGCTCACACCTGTAATCCCAGCACTTTGGGAGGCCAGGGTGGGCAGATTACCTGAGGTCAGGAATTCAAGACCAGCCTGGCCAACATGGTGAAGCTCCGTCTCTACTAAAAATACAAAAAAATTATCCGGGCATGGTGGTGGTGTCTATAATCCCAGCTACTTGGGTGGCTGAGGCAGGAGAATCCCTTGAACCCAGTAGGCAGAGGTTGCAGTGAGCCAAGATCGCAGCCTGGGGAACAAGAGCGAAACTCCATCTCAAAAAAAAGAAAGCTCATTTGAGAGATGATTTTTAGTGGAGATCCTTCCAGAGGGGCTCCCATCAGAGTTTAAATTTATGTCCTTCTTTTTTTAACAAAAGAAATGTCCAGTCTCACAGAATAGGAGGTGACAGGCTGGGCACAGTGGTTCACACCTGTAATTTCAACAGTTTGGGAGGCCAAGGTGAGAGGACTTTGAACCCAGGAGTTTGAGACCAGCCTGGGCAACACAGTGAGACTCCCATTGCTGCAAAAAAAAAAAAAAAAAAAAAAAAAAAATTAGGCAGGCATGGTGGCGGTGTGCCTGTAGTCCCAGCTACTCAGGAGGTTTAGGCAGGAGGATTGCTTGAGCCAAGGAGGTTGAGGCTGTAGTGAGCTGTGATTGCATCACTGCACTCCAGCCTCAGTGACAGAGCAAGACCCTTACTCAAAAAAAAAAAAAAAAAAAAAAAAAAAAAAAGAAAAGAAAAAGAGAGAGAGAAGAGAGAATAGAAGGTCACAGGAAGTCACTCAGGAATCACTTTTTTTTTTTTTTTTGAGATGGAGTCTCACTCTGTTGCCCAGGCTGGAGTGCAATGGCATGATCTCGGCTCACTGCAAGTTCCACCTCCCAGGTTCACGCCGTTCTCCTGCCTCAGCCTCCCAAGTAGCTGGGACTACAGGCGCCACCACCACGCCCGGCTAATTTTTTGTATTTTTAGTAGAGACGGGGTTTCACTGTTAGCCAGGATGGTCTCGATCTCCTGACCTCGTGATCTGCCCGCCTCGGCCTCCCAAAGTGCTGGGATTACAGGCGTGAGCCACCGCGCCCGACCAGGAATCACTCTTCAGAAATCCCCAGGGAGTCATCTTTTATGTGATGAATCAATAAGGATGCTTTTGGCTGCAAGTAACACCTGAAATAACAGCAGCCAAACCAGGACATTCATTCATTCTCTTACACTGCAAGTCAAGAAGTAGGCAGTTTCAGGGTTGATTAACTCGGTGGCACCATGACATCACAGAAAACTCAGCGTTTTTCATCTGTCCTCTCTGAAATCTTTATAGTGTTGGCCTTTGATTACCTAATCAATTGCTGTAAAACAAATCCCCCCGAACTCATGGCTTTCAACAACAGTAGTCATTTATCTCTTGTATTTTTTAGTGGTCAGGGATTTGGGAGCAGCTGAGACGTGGGACTATGGCTCAGGGTCTCTTGTTGCAGTGAAGGGCTGCAGTTCCCTGAAGGCTTGACTGGGGCTGGGAGCTCTGTTTCCAAGGGGCCTCACTCACATGGCTGGCAAGTTGGTGCTGCCTGTTGGTTCCTCTCTAGATGGGTCCTTCCACAGGACTGCTTGAGCATCCTCACAGTATGGTGGCTAGTTTCCTGCAGGGGCAACAATGCATTAGGGACCAAGGCAGAAACTGCAACATCTTTTATTTTTATTTATGTATTTATGTATATATGTATGTATGTATGTATGTATTTATTTATTATTTATTTTTTGGAGATAGAGTCTTGCTCTGTCACCCAGGATGTAGTGCAATGGCACAATCTCCACCCACTGCAACCTCCGCCTCCCGGGTTCAAGCAATTCTCCCACCTCAGCCTCCTGAGTCACTGGGATTACAGGTGCGTGCCACCATGCCCAGCTAGTTTTTGTATTTTTTTTTTTTTTTTTTTTTGAGACGGAGTCTTGCTCTGTCGCCCAGGCTGGAGTGCAGTGGCGGGATCTCCACTCACTGCAAGCTCCACCTCCCAGGTTCATGGCATTCTCCTGCCTCAGCCTCCCGAGTAACTGGGACTACAGGTGCCCACCACCGTGCCCGGCTAATTTTTTTTTTTTTATTTTTTAGTAGAGACGGGGTTTCACCGTGTTAGCCAGGATGGTCTTGATCTCCTAACCTCGTGATCCGCCTGTCTCGGCCTCTCAAAGTGCTGGGATTACAGGCTTGAGCCACCATGCCCGGTCCAGTTTTTGTATTTTTAGTAGAGGCAGGGTTTCACCATGTTGGCCAGGCTGGTCTCAAACTCCTGATCTCAGGTGATCCGCCTGCCTCGGTCTCCCAAAGTGCTGGGATTACAGGCGTGAGCCACCGTGCCCGGCCTGCATCTTTCCTGACCTGGACTGCTAGGTCTGTACTCAGCTGCATTCCATTGGTCACACAAGCCAGTCTGTGCTCTGTGCTCCCATATTCTCTGCTGCCCCTCTGTGTGGACCGGCATGAATACCAGGAGGGAAAGCTCATGGGAGATCTTTTTTTTTTTTTGAGGCAGAGTCTCGCTCTGTCGCCCAGGCTGTATGCAGTGGCGCGATCTCAGCTCACTGCAAGCTCCGCCTCCCGGGTTCACGCCATTCTCCTGCCTCAGCCTCCCGAGTAGCTGGGACTACAGGCGCCGCCACCACGCCCGGCTATTTTTTGTATTTTTTAGTAGAGACGGGGTTTCACCGTATTAGCCAGGATGATCTCGATCTCCTGACCTCGTGATCCGTCTGCCTCGGCCTCCCAAAGTGCTGGGATTACAGGCTTGAGCCACCGCACCCGGCCAGAGATCTTTAAAAAAAAAAAAAAAAAAAAAAAAAAAATTGCTGGGCGCGGTAGCTCACGCCTGTAATCTCAGCACTTTGGGAGGCTGAGGCAGGCGGATCACGAGGTCAGGAGATCGAGATCATCCTGGCTAATACGGTGAAACCCCGTCTCTACTAAAAATACAAAAAAAAAAATTAGCCGAATGTGGTGGTGGGCGCCTGTAGTCCCAGCTACTCGGGAGACTGAGGCAGGAGAATGGCGTGAACCTGGAAGGCGGAGCTTGCAGTGAGCCGAGATGGCGCCATTGCACTCCAGCCTGGGCAGCAGAACGAGACTCGGTCTCAAAAAAAAAAAAAAGATTTATGTATTTTATTCAAGCCAATTTTTTTTTTTTTTTTTTTTTTTTTGAGATGTCATTTTGCTCTTGTTGCCCAGGCTGGAATGCAGTGGTGCAATCTCAGCTAACTGCAACCTCCACCTCCCGGGTTCAAGTGATTCTCCTGTCTCAGCCTCCCAAAAGTAGCTGGGATTACAGTCGCCTGCCACCACGCCCAGCTAATTTTTGTATTTTTAGTAGAGACAGAGTTTCTCCATGTTGGCCAGGCTGGTCTCAAACTCCCGACCTCAGGTGATTCACCCGCCTTGGCCTCCCAAAGTGCTGGGATTACCAGCCTGAGCCACCGCGCCCTGCCAGGAGATCTTCTTGCAGGCTGGCTACCACAGTCTCCATCTTGAGGCTTGTCGTCTCACACATAAGAAGGTAGTAGGTTCATCCTGAAATGTGTTCACGTGTATTTATTAGGGAGGAAAATCTGTCCTAGAAATTCCCCTGCTGGCACTCTCTCACAGCCCACTGGCCAGGTTGAGTCACACATCAGTGCCACGTCTACAGGAGAAGCTGGGAAGGTGGGTGCCAGGGGAGTTGGCCTCTGTCTCTGAGGAGGAAGGGGAAAGAAAGGGGCCACAGGGTGGCCGGGCATGGTGGCTCACACCGGTAATCTCAGCACTTTAGGAGGCCAAGGCAGGCGGACTACCTGAGGTCAGGAGTTCGAGATCAGCCTGGCCAACATGGTAAAACCCCGTCTCTACTAAAAATACAAAAATTAGCCAAGTGCGGTGGTGGGTGCCAGTAATCTCAGCTACTCGGGAGGCTGAGGCAAGAGAATCACTTGAACCCGGGTGGCAGAGGTTGCAGTGAGCCAAGACTGTGCCATCACACTCCAGCCTGCGGAGACAAGAGTGAGACTTGTCTCAAAAAAAAAAAAAAAAAAAAAAAAAAGGGAAAGAAATTGGCCACGGAGTAAACAGACCATGTCTTCGCGGATGGCTAACCGCCTCCCAGCCTTGATGCTTGCAGGGCTGAAATGAGCTCCTGGTGTGGATTTCCAAAGAGGAAGGGAAAATCTTAGGTTCTGGATCTAGGAGGTGGCAGATGTCAGAAGCTGTCCTAACCCAGGCCTCCTGGAGCTAGAAATCACCCTAGATGGTGGAAAGTGTGCAGCAAAAAGAGCAGCTGAACCCTGAGAACAGCAAGCTTGACATCTCCAGCCTGGAACCCTCCTTGCTGAGGTGAGCACGATTTCAAAAAGCATCATTACCACCAAGTCCTCGGGACTAGTTACAACCGGGCTTCAATGGCGACACCATGTGGTCACGAGGGGAAATAGCTGGCATGACCTATGCCCGGCATGGTGTGGGCTAGCAAAGTTTGTTTGTTTGGGGTTTTTTTGGTTTGTTTGTTTGTTTGTTGTTTGTTTTTTTGAGACAGGGTCTCACTCTATCGACCAGGCTGGAGTGCAGTAGCAGTGATCACAGCTCACTACAGTCTTGATCTCCTGGGCTCAAGTGATCCTCCCACCTCAGCCTCCCGAGTAGCTGGGACCACAGGCATGTGCCTCACTGGGCTAATTTTTGTATTTTTTTGTGGAGACGGGGTCTCACCATGTTGCCTAGGCTGGTCTCAAATTCCTGGGCTCAAGCGATCCACCTGCCTCGACCTCTCAAAGTGCTGGGGTTACAGGCATGAGCCACCACGCCTGGCCCTGGATTTCTTTTTAATAAGGCATACACAAGCATGAACAATTAATCGGGAAAATGAGAGTTATGATCATATTTTAGACCACGTTGTGGAACCGACCATATTTATAAAGTATATACATATAGCAAATGTGTAGAAGGCCATATCTCAAAGGCTTAACAGTGTACTTATCTCAGGCTCATAGAACTATAGGTAAACTTTTTTCCTTTATTTCTTTTTTCTATCACTATGTGCCAATAATAATAATAGCAAACACTAACAGAGCACATACCCTGTGCTGAGTGCCTGTGAATTGGCGATGATCATTATGCTGGCTGGGCGCGGTGGTTCACGCCTGGAATCCCAGCACTTTGGGAGGCTAAGGCAGGTGGATCACGAGGTCAGGAGTTCAAGACCAGCCTGGGCAATATGGTGAAACCCCGTCTCTACTAAAAATACAAAAATTAGCTGGGCATGGTGGTGCACACCTGTAGTCCCAGCTGCTCGGGAGGCTGAGGCATGAGAATCACTTGAACCTGGGAGGCAGAGGTTGCAGTGAGCCAAGATCATACCACTGCACTCCAGCCTGGGGGATAGAGCAAGTCTCCGTCTCAAAAAAAAAAAAAAAAAAACATTATGCTTAGTTTTTGGCGAGGGCAGGCAGAGACAGGGACTCTCTCTGTCACCCACGCTGGAGTGCAATGTTGCAATCACAGCTCGCTGCAACCTTGCCCTCCCGGGTTCAAGCGATCCTCCCACCTCAGCCTCCTGAGTAGCTGGGAGTACAGATGTGCACCATCATGTTTGGCTAATTTTTTATTTTTTAATTTTTTTTAGAGAGGGAGCCTCCCCATGTTGCCCAAGCTAGTCTCAAACTCCTGGGCTCAAGTGATCTTCCCATCTCGGCCTCCCAAAGTGCTGAGATTATAGGCATGAGCCACCATGACCAGCCTATACTTACTTTTTAAGTGAGGAAACTGAGACACAAAGAAGCTACGTCACTGCCGCATGTGGCTCTGAACTCTGTGCCCCATCCCCTCTGCGGTACCACCTCCCTGTCTTATCTGTGTATATTAATTTTTCTGCAGTGTGTCACTTGCATAGGAATAATATAAGAAAAGAAAAAGCAGGCCGGGCGCGGTGGCTCAAGCCTGTAATCCCAGCACTTTGGGAGGCCGAGACGGGCGGATCACGAGGTCAGGAGATCAAGACCATCCTGGCTAACACGATGAAACCCCGTCTCTACTAAAAAAATACAAAAAACTAGCCGGGCGAGGTGGCGGGCGCCTGTAGTCCCAGCTACTCGGGAGGCTGAGGCAGGAGAATGGCGTGAACCCGGGAGGTGGAGCTTGCAGTGAGCTGAGATCCAGCCACTGCACTCCAGCCTAGAGGACAGAGTGAGACACTGTCTCAAAAAAAAAAAAAAAAAAAAGAAAGAAAGAAAAGAAAAGAAAAAGCAGTGGGATGTATACCTTTTTTTTTCCCCAAGACGGAGTCTTGCTCTGTCACCCAGGCTGGAGTGCAGTGGTGCGATCTCGGCTCACTGCAACCTTCGCCTCCTGGGTTCAAGCAGTTCTCCTGCCTCAGCCTCCAGGATAGCTGGGATTACAGGCACACACCACCACGCCCAGCTAATTTTTGTATTTTTAGTAGAGATGGGGTTTCACCATGTTGGACAGGCTGGTCTCGAACTCCTGACCTCGTAATCTGCCTGCCTTGGCCTCCCAAAGTGCTGGGATTACAGGTGTGAGCCACCGTGCCCAGCCTGATGTATAACTTTTATAATCAGAAAAAAATAATGCTGGCTGGGCATGGTGGCTCATTCCTGTCCCAGCTTTTTGAGAGGCTGAGGCAGGAGGATCGCTTGAGCCCAAGAGTTTGAGACCAGCCTGGGCAACATAGCAAGACCTTGTCTCTACACACACAAAAAACAATTTCTAATTAACCAGGCATGATGGCATGTGCCTGTAGTCCCAGCTACTTAGGAGACTGAGGTGGAAGAATTGCTTAAGCTCGGGAGTTTGAGGCTGCAGTGAGCCATGATCGCACCACCGTACTCCAGCCTGGGGCACAGAGTGACACACTGTCTCTAAATAAATGAATAAAAATAAAAAATATGCCAGGTGCTGTGGCTCATGCCTGTAATCCCGACACTTTGGGAGGCCGAGGCAGGCAGATCACCTGAGGTCATGCGTTCGAGACCAGCCTGGCCAACATGGTGAAACCCCACCTCTACTAAAAATATAAAAATGAGTCGGGGCCGGGCACGGTGGCTCAAGCCTGTAATCCCAGCACTTTGGGAGGCCGAGACGGGCGGATCACGAGGTCAGGAGATCGAAACCATCCTGGCTAACACGGTGAAACCCCGTCTCTATTAAGAAATACAAAAAACTAGCCGGGCGAGGTGGCGGGCGCCTGTAGTCCCAGCTACTCGGGAGGCTGAGGCCGGAGAACGGCGTGAACCCGGGAGGCGGAGCTTGCAGTGAGCTGAGATCCGGCCACTGCACTCCAGCCTGGGCAACAGAGCGAGACTCCGTCTCAAAAAAAAAAAAAAAAAAAAAAAAATTTAAAAAAAAAATGAGTCGGGCGTGGTGGTGGGCACCTGTAATCCCAGCTACTCAGGAGGCTGAGACAGAAGAATCACTTGAACCCAGGAGGCAGAGGTTGCAGTGAGCCGAGATCGTGCCATTGCACTCCAGCCTGGGTGACAGAGCCAGATTCTGTCTCAAATAAATAAAATGAAATAAAAAATAATGCTTTGAAACTAAACAAAATGTGCATATGATGTGTGCTATCCACACAGCTCCACGGCTCAGGCCTGCAGGTGCCACATGGATGTAGCTATGCCAGAAAGGTCAGGAATTCGTGCCTGCAAAGGCCCAGTTTCCCTCTTCACCTGGGGTCTCCTTATTTGACAGCAGTGTGGAAAATCCCCGCTTTCCTTTGGAATCTATAAATACAGGGACCCGCGGTTATTAGGGAG
The DNA here is from genome assembly GCF_037993035.2 of Macaca fascicularis. Lineage (NCBI taxonomy): Eukaryota > Metazoa > Chordata > Mammalia > Primates > Cercopithecidae > Macaca > Macaca fascicularis. The sequence continues at coordinate 4,500,158 of NC_088390.1, read as the reverse complement.
CTGGCTTTGGTGAGCAATGGGCCCAAACTGGGAACAGAGATTGGAATGAGAAGGCCTGGCAAACTGAAGGGAAGATGGGAAAAAGAGAAGCAAGGAGAGAAAGGGAAAGGGAAAGAGGAAGTGGACAGAGATGGATGAAAAGGAGGAAGAGGCCGGGCGTGGTGGCTCAAGCCTGTAATCCCAGCACTTTGGGAGGCTGAGACGGGTGGATCACGAGGTCAGGAGATCGAGACCATCCTGGCTAACACGGTGAAACCCCGTCTCTACTAAAAAATACAAAAAACTAGCCGGGCGTGGTGGCGGCGCCTGTAGTCCCAGCTACTCGGGAGGCTGAGGCAGGAGAATGGTGGGAACCCGGGAGGCGGAGCTTGCAGTGAGCTGAGATCCGGTCACCGCACTCCAGCCTGGGTGGCAGAGCAAGACTCCGTCTCAAAAAAAAAAAAAAAAAAAAAAAAAAAAAGAAAAGGAGGAAGAGGCCGGGCGCGGTGGCTCAAGCCTGTAATCCCAGCACTATGGGAGGCCGAAATGGGCGGATCACGAGGTCAGGAGATCGAGACCATCCTGGCTAACACGGTGAAACCCCGTCCCTACTAAAAAATACAAAAAAAAAAAAAAAAAATTTGCCAGGCAAGGTGGCGGCGCTGTAGTCCCAGCTACTCGGGAGGCCGAGGCAGGAGAATGATGTGAACCCGGGAGGCGGAGCTTGCAGTGAGCTGAGATCCGGCCACTGCACTCCAGCCTAGGCGACAGAGCGAGACTCTGTCTCAAAAAAAAAAAAAAAAGAAAAGAAAAGAAAAGGACGAAGAGAATGCTCCAAACTCCCTCCATCTCCAGCTCTCTGAGCTTTCAACATCCACCCCACGGGCCTGTTGATGCCACCTCCTACTAGGGCAAACTCCATGCATCACCTCCTCCAGGAAGCTACCAGGCTTGCCTAAGCGTCTTGGCTTGGCTTATCTTTATTATGACACTTACCGCTCATCATTAGGATTTTCTGTCTCCTCCACTGGTCAGTGAGGCTCTGGAGGGAAAGGACCTTCTGCCTCCCACTGGCCCAGGCGTTGTCCAGAGCAGGAAGACAAAACAGGTGTTGTGAATGAGTGAATAAATCTAGCTTCTCCGGCCATCAGCCTCACCAGCCTGGGAGTAATAGTAGGCTCTGAATCTCGGCAAAGGATGCTCTGGCCTACATCCGTAAAATAGCTAGAACTGTATCCCCATTCCAAAACATGGGCTGGGTGTGTTGGCTCACGCCTGTAATCCCAGCGCTTTGGAAGGCCAAAGCAGGCAGGTCACTTGAGGTCAGAAGTTTGAGATCAGCTGGGCCAACATGGTGAAACCCCATCTCTACTAAAAACACAAAAACTAGCCAGGTGTGATGGCAGGTGCCTGTCATCCCAGCTACTTAAGAGGCTGAGGTGGGAGAATCGCTTGAACCTGGGAGGCAGAGGTTGCAGCGAGCTGAGATCGTGCACCACTGCATTCCAGCCTGGGCAGCAGAGCGAGACCGTGTCTCAAAAAAAAAAAAAAAAAAGAAAGAAAGAAAGAAAAAAGAAAGAAAGAAAAAGAAAATCTTGCATTCACATGGAATAGTCTTTCAAATACATGGCCCCCGGATGCTCTCTGCACACAAGGGCGTCTCTCGTGGGGCAGCCAGTGTCTTGCAGGGATCCAGGGTAGTCATGTCGACACCCCCTCTCCCTTTCCTTAGACGAGGGATGCGGGAGCAGAGGACAACCTGCGGAGTGGGCCCGTGCTACAAACTGCATCACTCTGCTCTCCAGCCCCAGAGGTTTGCACCAACCAAGGCTGAGGACCTCGCTCTCTCCTTATTTAGGGTGAATTCTTGGCAACCTAGACCCCTCATGTGAATAGGCAACATCTGTTTCCCCCATGTGCCTAAAACATAACTGAAGACCACGGGAGGGCACAGCTGAGACTGCAGCCTGAACCCTCGTTACCAACGAAAGAACTTGGAGACTCAGGGGACGAGCTCAGGCTCTATCCCAGCTCTGCCTCCACATGCTCCTGGCTGCAGCTGCAACACCCATGTCACCAGACAGAAGAGGGAGTCCCTGGCCCCAGCTCCAGGTTAAACCATCTCACCACAAGTCACTGGAAAGAAGAGTCCCCCACAGCCAAGAGAACAGGCCCCCAGGAAGGCATCTGCCCCCATCTTGACGACACTCACCTGGGAGTTAAGGAAGCAACACGACGTCTGTGGCCCCATTACAGGCAGCTTGAGCTAGTTGTCTATTGCTGCTTAGCAAATTACCCTAAAATTTACAGGCTTAAAACAATAATAAGAATGTCATTATTATAAAAATGATACACCTAGCTGGATGCAGTGGCTTACGCCTGCAATCCCAGCACTTTGGGAGGCCGAGAAGGGCGGATCACCTGAAGTCCGGAATTCGAGACCAGCCTGACCAACATGGAGAAACCCCATCTCTACTAAAAATACAAAATTAGCTGGGCGTGGTGGCACATGCCTGTAATCCCAGCTACTCAGGAAGCTGAGGCAGAAGAATCACTTGAACCCAGGAGGCAGAGGTTGCAGTAAGCCGAGATCGCACCATTGCACTCCAGCCCGGGCAACAAAAGCAAAGCTCTGCCTCAAATAATAATAATAATAATAATACACCATAGGCCGGGCATGGTGTCTCATGCCTATAATGCTAGCACTTTGGGAGGCCTAAGCAGGTGGATCTCATGAGATCAGAAGTTTGAAATCAGCCTGGCCAACATGGCAAAACCCGGTCTCTACTAAAAATACAAAAAATTAGCCAGGCACGGTGGCCTGCGCCTGTAATCTCAGCTGTGGAAGGCTGAGGCAGGAGAATCGCTGGAACCCAGGAGGCAGAGGCTGCAGTGAGCTGAGATCGTGCCACTGCTCTCCAGCCTGGGCAACAGACTGAGACTCCGTCTCAAAAAACAAAAACAAACAAAAAAGAATGATACACCATGATCGACAAGGATTTATCCCTGGGATAGGACGTCAGGTTGGTTTAATATCTGAAACTCAATAAATGCAGTATATCACATCAATAAAATAACAAACAAGCCGGGCATGGTGGCGCACCTGTGATTTCAGTTTCTCAGGAGGCTGAGACAGGAGGATCGCTCGTGCCCAGGAGGCGGGGGTTGCAGTGAGCCATGACTGCACCAACGCATTCCAGCCTGCGTGACAGAGCGAGACTGTATGAAAAAGAAAAAAGAAAGAAAAAAAACTCATGATCATTCAATAGATGGAGAAAAAGCATTTGACAAAAATCCAACACCCTTTCATGATAAAACATTCAAACTAGGAATAGAAAGGAATATCTTCAACCTGATACAGGGCACCTATAAAAAACCCACAGGCAGCATCACACCTAATGATGAAAGACTGAGCACTTTCTCTCTAAAATCAGGAACAAGACAAGGATGTCTGCTCCTACCACTTCTATTCACCAGTGTACTGGAGGCTCCAGCCAGGGCAATTAGCACAGAAAAAGAAATAAAAGAGTACCCAAATGGAAAAGGAAGAAGCAAGTATAATCCTGTATATAGAAAAGCCTAAGGAATACACTAAAAGATTGTTGGAACTAATAAGTGCATTCAGCAAGGTTGCAAATACAAGATTGATACATGAAGATTATCTATCTATCTATCTATATATATATATATATTTTTTTTTTTTTTGAGACAGAGTTTTGCTCTTGTTGCCCAGGCTGGAGTGCAATGGCGCGATCTCAGCTCACTGCAACCTCCGCCTCCCAGGTTCAAGCGACTCTCCTGCCTCAGCCTCCCAAGTAACTGGGATTACAGGCTCCTAACACCACGCCCGGCTAATTTTTGTGTTTTCAGTAGAGACGGGGTTTCACCATGTTGGCCAGGCTGATCTTGAACTCCCGACCTCAGGTGATTCGCCCGCCTTGGTCTCCCAAAGTGCTGGGATTACAGGTGTGAGCCACTATGCCCAGCCTGATAAATTATATTTCTATACACTTAGAATAAACAATCCAAAAATAAAATTAAGAAAACAATTCAGCCAGGTGCAGTGGCTCACGCCTGTAATCCCAGCACTTTGGCCCAACGTGGGCAGATAACCTGAGGTCGGGAGCTCGAGCCCAGCCTGGCCAACATGGACAAACCCCGTCTTACTAAAAATATAAAAATTAGCCAGGAGAAATGGCCCATGCTTGTAGTTCCAGCTACTTGGGAGGCTGAGGCACAAGAATCCCTTGAACTCAGCCAGGCGCAGTGGCTCATGCCTGTAATCCCAACACTTTGGGAGGCCGAGGCGGGCAGATCATGAGGTCAGGAGTTAGAGACCAGCCTGGCTAACACGGTGAAACCCTGTCTCTACTAAAAATACAAAAAAATTAGCCAGGCGTGGTGGCAGGCGCCTGTAGTCCCAGCTACTCGGGAGGCTGAGGCAGGAGAATGGTGTGAATCCGGGAGGTGGAGCTTGCAGTGAGCCGAGATCACAGCAAGACTGTGCTTGGGTGACAAGTGAGACTCTGTCTCAAAAAAAGTCCAGAAATAAGCCTGTACACCTATGATCCACTGAGTTTTGACAAGAGTGTCAAGACTAGTTAATGGAGAAAGAATAGTCTTTTCAACAAATCTTGCTGGGACAATTGGATAGCCACGTGCAAAATAATGTGGCCAGGCACGGTGGCTCACTCCTGTAATCCCAGCACTTTGGGAGGCTGAGGCAGGCGGATCACCTGACGTCAGCAGTTCGAGAACAACCTGACCAACATGGAGAAACCCCGTCTCTCCTAAAAATACAAAACTAGCCGGGCATGGTGGTGCATGCCTGTAATCCCAGCTATGCGGGAGGCTGAGGCAGGACAATTGCTTGAACTGGGAGATGGAGGTTGTGGTGAGCCAAGATGGCACCACTGTACTCCAGCCTGGGCAACAAGAGCGAAACTCTGTCTCAAAAAAAAAAAAAAAAAAAAAAAAAATAGCCGGGTGTGGTGGTGGGTGCCTGTAGTCCCAGCTACTCAGGAGGCTGAGGCAGGAGAATCGTTTCAACCGGGAAGGCAGAGGTTGCAGCAAGCCGAGATCGTGCCACTGCACTCCAGCCTGGGCAACAAGAGCAAAACTCTGTCTCAAAAAAAAAAAAAAAAGATTGTAAATTATATATATGGTAAGGGACTGGCTCACACCTGTAATCCCAGCACTTTGGGAGGCTAAAGAGGGCAGATCACCTGAGGTCAGGAGTTTGAGACCAGCCTGAGCAACATGGTGAAACCCTGTCTCTATCAAAAATACAAAAATTAGCCAGGCATGGTGGCGCATGCCTGTAATCCCAGCTACTTGGGAGGCTGAGATGGGCAGATCACCTGAGTTCAGGAGTTTGAGACCAGCCTGGCCAACATGGTGAAATGCCGTCTCTATTAAAAATAAAAAAATTAACCGGGTATGCCAGGCGCGGTGGCTCATGCCTGTAATCCCAGCACTTTGGGAGGCCGAGGCGGGTGGATCACTTGAGGTCAGGAGTTTGAGACCAGCCTGGCCAACATGGTGAAACGCCATCTCTACTAAAAATAAAAAAATTAGCCAGGCGTGCCAGGCGCGGTGGCTCAGACCTGTAATCCCAGCACTTTGGGAGGCCAAGGTGGGCAGATCAGGAGATCAGGAAATCGAGAACATCCTGGCTAACACGGTGAAACCTCATCTCTACTAAAAATACCAAAAAAAAAAATTAGCCAGGCGTGGTGGTGAGCGCCTGTGGTCCCAGCTACTGGGGAGGCTGAGGCAGGAGAATGGCGTGAACCCGGGAGGTGGAGCTTGCAGTGAGCCGAGATCACGTCATTGCACTCCAGTCTGGACAACAGGGCAAGACTTCATGTCAAACAAAGAATAAAGAAAGAGCCGCGGTCAGGCACAGTGGCTTGCTCCTGTAACCCCCGCACTTTGGGAGGCCGAAGCGGGTGGATCACCTGAGGTCAGAAGTTCAAGACCAGCCTGACCAACATGGTGAAAACCAGTCTCTACTAAAAATACAGAATTAGCCAGACGTGGTGGCACGTGTCCGTAACCCCAGCTACTCAGGAGACTGAGGCAGGAGAATTGCTTGAACCCAGGAAGCGGAAGTTGCAGCGAGCTGAGATCGTGCCATTGCGCTCCAGCCTGGGCAACAAGAGCGAAATTCTGTCTCCAAACACACACACACACACACACACACACACACACACACACACACACACACTCAAACAAGCCGGATGTGGTGATGGGCACCTGTAATCCCAGCTACTCAGGAGGCTGAGGCAGGAGAATCACTTGAACTTCTGGAGGCAGAGGTTACAGTGAGCCAAGATCGTGCCATTGCACTCCAGCCTGGGCGGCAGAGTGAGACTCCAAAAAAAAAAAAAAGAAAAAGAAAGCAGGAAGGCAGGAAAGAGAGAGAGAGAAGGGAGGGAGGGAGGGAAACAGAGAGAGGAAGGAAGGAAGGAGGGAGGGAAGGAGGGAAGGAAGGAAGGAAGGAAGGAAGGAAGGAAGGAAAGGGAGGAAGTGAGGAAGGGAGGAAAGAAAGTAAGAAACGAAGGAGGAAGGAAGGAGGGAGGGAGGGAGGGGAGGGAAGAAGGAAGGAAAGAGGGAGGGAGGGAGGGAAGGAAGGAAGGAAAAGAAAGGGAGGAAGGTAGGAAGGGAGGAAAGAAAGAAACGAAGGAAGGAAGGAAGGAGGGAGGGAGGGAGGAAGAAAGGAAGGAAGGAAAGAAGGAAGGAAGGGGAGAAAGGGAGGAAAGAAAGAAACGAAGGAAGAAGGAAGGAAGGAGGGAGGGAGGGAAGGAAGGAAGGAAGGAGGGAAGGAAGGAAGGAAGGAAAAGAAAGGGAGGAAGGTAGGAAGGGAGGAAAGAAAGAAACGAAGGAAGGAAGGAAGGGGAGGAAGGGAGGAAAGAAACGAAGGAAGAAGGAAGGAAGAAAGGAAGGAAAGAAGGAAGGAAGGAAGGAAGGAAGGAAGGAAGGAAAAAGAAAGAAAGAAAGAAAGAAGAGAGAGTGGGTGGGCACTGAGGCTTCTCATGCAGTGATGTAACGACAAACTCGTTTCTGGCCGCCCTCAAGGCAAGTCCCAGGTCTGATGCTCAGTGGCCACCAGGTGGTGATGAAGTCTAAGATGAGAACCTTCACTAAGCTGCCATTCCGTGGCAGGGCCCAAGCGTCCACCAAGAGACGCCCCAAAAACACTTGGCTTCAGCGTCTGTCTTCTAGGGGCGACCCTGAAGTGGGGGGAGGGGTCTCCAGTGACAGGCATAGGACCAGGGGCTGGACCCTGCGTTGTCTCTGCCCTCGGTCTTCTCATCTGTCCATTGGGTGTGGATTCACTGTCCAGGTTTCTCTAGCTCTGACCCTTCCTCTGTGGACAGAATCAGGGCAGGAGGAAGGAGGACAGAAAACGGGAAGAGGCTCAACTTTTCTCCTCTCTTCCGCTCTCCAGGGCCCTTCCCTTGGGGCAGGGACGTGTGGCTTCCTCGGTGTGTTCCTGGTGCCCACACATTCAAGAACTCGCCACTGACGGGCTGTCAGCATTATCATTCTGCTATGATGAGGTGGAAACAATTGTGTCCCATCAAAGTGGTCTTGCGGGGCTTGGGGAACTTGTGGAAGAGGTGGGGAGGTGGGGAAATGTATTTTTCTTTTTCTTTTTTCTTTCTTTTTTTTTTTTTGAGACGGCATTTTGCTGTTGTCGCCCAGGCTGGAGCACAATGGTGTGATCTCGGCTCACTGCAACCCCCGCCTCCCGGGTTCAAGCGATTCTCCTGTCTCAGTCTCCCGAGTAGCTGGGATTACAGGCACGTACTACCACACCCGGTTAATTTTGTATTTTTAGTAGAGATGGGGTTTCTCCATCTTGCCCAGGCTAGTCTCAAACTCCTGACCTCAGGTGATCCACCCCCCTCGGCCTCCCAAAGTGCTAGGATAAAGGCCGCCCAGCCAGAAATGTATTTTTTTAAACAAACAGATGTTAATTGGTTCAGGGGGAGAAAAAAAACCTGGTCATCAGCCATGCTTCCAGCAGGCCAGAGTTCACATACCCTTGATAGAGAGGAAAACTCACGATGAGCCACTTGGGATCTCAAGTATTCATTTAAGAGAAGAGACTCAGGGAAGGATGCTGACCCGTGAAGGTCATCACTTTTCTTCCTTAATGCAAAACATACACGCACAAAAAACACGGTCCACCAGCTGCTGCGCATGCGTCCAAGGGAATGCTCTGCTTGGCCCAAAAGCCCAAGACCGCAAATCACCAGCAAGAATGCATTTTACTGCACACATCAAAGGTCGAAATGGGTAAAGTTGGCTGGGCGCGGTGGTTCACACCTGTAATCCCAGCACTTTGGGAGACCGAGGTGGGTGGATCACTTGAGGTCTGGAGTTCAAGACCAGCCTGGGCAACATGGCAACACCCTGTCTCTACTGAAAATACCAAAGTTAGGCCAGGCGCGGTGGCTCACGCCTGTAATCCCAGCACTTTGGGAGGCCGAGGCAGATGGATCACGAGGTCAGGGGTTAGAGACCAGCCTGGCCAATATGATGAAATCCCGTCTCTACTGAAAAAATGCAAAAATTAGCTGGGCATGGTGGCGCACGCCTGCAATCCCAGCTAGTCGGGAGGCTGAGGCAGGAGAATCACTTCAACCTGGGAGGCGGAGGTTGCAATGAGCTGAGATCGCGCCACTGCACTTCAGCCCGGGCAACAGAGATTCTGTCTCAAAATGCCTGTAATCCGAGCTACTCAGGAGGCTGATATGGGAGGATTGCTTGAGTCCAGGAGGTCAAGGCTGCAGTGAGCCATGATCACACTACTGCACTCCACCCAGGTGACAGAGTGAGACCCTGTCTCAAAAATAAATAAAAATAAATTAGCTGAGCGTGGTGGTACACACCTGTAGTCCCAGTTTCTCGGGAGACTGATGTGGGAGAATCCCTTGAGCCCAGGAGGTTGCTGAGGCTGCAGTGAGCTATGACACTGGGTGACAAAGCAAGATCCTATCTAAAGAAAAAAAAAAGTGGAAGCACCTTGTATGCCCAACTGAAGAACAGATAAACAAACTGAGGTGCTTCTGATGTATCCACACAATGAAATGGGCATGAAAAGGAATGAAGTACTGCAACATGCTACCACTTGAATGAACCTTGAAAACATTAGGTGAAGTGAAAGAAGTCACTCAGAAAAGGCCAGATTTTTTTTCTTTCTTTCTTTTTTTTTTTTTTTTTCAGACAGAGTCTTGCTCTGTCACCCAGGCTGGAGTACAATGGTGCAACCTCAGCTCACTGCAACTTCCCAGGTTCAAGTGATTCTCCTGCCTCAGCCTCCCAGGTAGCTGGGGTTACAGGCATGCACCACCATACCCAGCTAACTTTTGTATTTTTTTTAGTAGAGACAGGGTTTCACCATGTTAGCCAGGCTGGACTCGAACCACTGACTTCAGGTGATCTGCCTGCCTCGGCCTCCCAAAGTACTGGGATTACAGGCATGAGCCACCGTGCGCGGCCAAGGCCAGATATTATGTGATTCCATATATATATATATATATATATATATGCATTGTTGAAATATAATGTGCATACCATATTCATTTAAGGTGTACAATTCAATGTTTTTTGGCATACTCACAGATCTGTGCAACCATCACCACAATCAACTTTAAAACATTTTCAGCTGGGCTCGGTGTCGCATGTCTGTAATCCCAGCACTTTGGGAGGCTGAGGCAGGTGGATCACTTGAGCTCAGGAGTTCGAGACCAGCCTGACCAACATGGTGAAACCCTGTCTCTCCTACAAAACAAAAATGAGCCAGGTGCATTGGCTGGTGCCTATAATCCCAACTACTCAGGAGGCTGAGGCAGGAGAATCTCTTGAACCCGGGAGGCAGAGGTTGCAGTGAGCCGAGATCATGCCACTGCAATCCAGCCTGGGCAACAGAGTGAGACTCCATCTCAAAAAAAAAAAATTTCATCACCTCAAAAAAAACCCTGTGCCCATTAGCAGTCACTCTCTACTTTCCCCCAACTTTTCCTCCCTCCCTGCCCCTGGCAACAGCCAACCTACTTCTGTCTCTGTGGATTTGCCTGTTCTGGATATTGTATATCAATGGAATTACACAACATCTGACCTTTTAAGAGTGGCTCCTGGCTGGGAGTGGTGGCTCACGCCTGTAATCCCAGCACTTTGGGAGGCTGAGGCGGGTGGATCACCTGAGGTCAGGAGTTCGAGACCAGCTTGCCCAATATGGTGAAAACCCTGTTTCCACTAAAAATGCAAAACTTAGCTGGGCATGGTGGCCGGCGCCTGTAGTCCCCAGCTACTGGGGAGGCTGAGACAGGATAATTGCTTGAACCTGGGAGGCAGAGGTTGCAGTGAGCAGCTGAGATTGTGCCACTGCACTCCAGCCTGGGCCACAGAGCGAGACTCCATCTCCAAAAAAAAACCCAAAAAAAACCCAAACGAGTGGCTCTTTTCATTTGCCATGATGTTCTCAGGTTTCATCCATGTTACAGCATGTGTCAGTATGATTCCTTTTCATGGCCTAATAATACTCCACCGTGTGGATACACCATAATTTATTGAGCCATTCTTCGGTTGAACAGATGAGTTGCTTCCATTTTTTTGCTATTACGAAGAATTGCTGCTACAAACATTCACGTCACAGTTTTTGTGTGAGCACGTGTTTGATTTACTGGGTATATCCCTAGAAGGGGAATTGTCAGAGCAAACGGCAATTCTACATTGAACTGCTCAAGCAACTACCGGACTATTTCCCAAAGAGGCTGCACCTGTTTTGATTCCCACCAGCAGCCTGCGAGGGCTTCGATTTCTTCAAATCTTTGCAATCATTTTTCACATTATTTCTCTTTTTTATTCTAGCCATCCTAGTGGGTGTGAATTGGTATCTCACTGTGGTTTTGCTTTGCAGTTCCCTGATCATTTATGGTGTTATATCTCCTTCAGAAAGAAATGTCTATTCAAGGTTGTGCGCGGTGGCTTATGCCTGTAATCCCAGCGCTTTGGGAGGCCTCAGCAGGTGGATCAGGATGTCAGGAGTTCAAGACCAGCCTGGTCAAGTTGGTGAAACCCCGTCTCTACTAAAAATAGAAAAATTTGCCAGACGTGGTGGCCGCCGCCTGTATCCCAGCTACTCAGGAGGCTGAGGCAGGGAATTGCTTGAACCCGGGAGACGGTGGTTGCAGTGAGCTGAGATCGCGGCACTGCACTCCAGCCTGGGTGACAGAGTGAGAGTCCATCTCAAAAAGCAAACAAACAAACAAGAAAAATGTATATTCAGGCCAGGCGCGGTGGCTCACCACTGTAATCCCAGCACTTTGGGAGGCCGAGGCGGGCGGATCACGAGGTCAGGAGATCGAGACCATCCTGGCTAACATGGTGAAACCCCGTCTCTACTAAAAATACAAAAAACTAGCCGGGCATGGTGGCGGGCACCTGTAGTCCCAGCTACTCAGGAGGCTGAGGCAGGAGAATGGCGTGAACCCGGCAGGCGGAGCTTGCAGTGAGCCAAGATCGTGCCACTGTACTCCAGCCTGGGCGACAAAGCGAGACTCCGTCTCAAAAAAAAAAAAAAAAAAAAAAGAAATGTATATTCAAATCTTTTGGCCATTTTTAAATTGGGTTATTTGGGTTTTTATTGCTGAGTTGTAAGAGATTTTATTTTATTTTGTTTTATTTTCTGAGACAGAGTCTTGCTCTGTTGCCCAGGCTGGAGTGTAGTGGCACGCTCTCACTTCACTGCAACCTCCGCCTCCCGGGTTCAAGTGATTCTCTTGCCTCAGCCTCTCAAGTAGCTGGGATTACAGGCATCCACCACCACGCCCAGCTAACCTTTGTAATTTTAGTAGAGATGGGGTTTCACCATGTTTGCCAGGCTGGTCTCAAACCCCTGACCTCAGGTGATCCACCCACCTCGACCTCCCAAAGTGCTGGGATTACAGGCGTGAGCCACCGTGCCTGGCCAAGAGATTTTAAAATATATATTACAGATACACATTTCTTATCAGGTACATGATTTGCAAAAATGTTCTCCCATTCTGTCGGTTGTCTTTTCATTTGATATTTGCTTTATATCTGTTGAACATCTATTATTAGATAATACAACTTGAGAATTGTTTCACCTTTGTTTTTTTTTTTGAGAGAGAGAGAAAGACGAGGTCTCGCTATGTTGCCCAGGCTGGCCCTGAACTATTGGCCTCAAGCAATCCTGCCTCAGCCTCCTAAGTAGCTGGGACTACAGACGTGTGCCACTGCACCCAGCTGAGGTTGTTTCATCTTAATAGGTTATTCCTGTAATCATGATGTAAACACGATTGTTTTCCCTGATAACTATTTTTTGTCTTAAATACTATTTAGTTTGATATGTATATAGATACACTAGCTTTCTCTTGGGGTGTATTTTCTAGCCATTGACATTCAGCCTTCCGTATCCTTGTGTGATGTGTGTCTTTTATAAACAGCATGAATCTAGATTTTTTTTAAAATCCGATCTGACAGCCAATCTGGCCAAGTTGGTGCATTTGCAATTGCCATGACTCAGGCTAACCAGTGGCACCTGCAATCTGCCGTAGGGCAGACGACAGGAGGAGGGAAAGGAGCCTCCATTTGTCAGGCGTTGGTTTTGTGACATGCCCTGTGCGACGTGTCCCATAGATGGCCTTGCTCAGAGCTCATGCTGTGTTGCCATAAACATCATTACCGTTATTTATTTATTTATTTGGAGATGGAGTTTTGCTCTTGTTGCCCAGGCTGGACTGCAATGACGCGATCTCGGCTCACTGCAACCTCCACCTCCTGGGTTCAAGTGATTCTCCTGCCTCAGCCTCCTGAGTGGCTGGGATTACAGGCATGTGCTCCCACCCCCAGCTAATCTTGTATTTTTAGTAGAGTCAGGGTTTCACCATGTTGGTCAGGCTGGTCTTGAACTCCTGACCTCAGGTGATCCTCGGCCTCCCAGAGTGCTGGGATTACAGGCATGAGCCACCCCACCCAGCCTTCCTTTTTTTTTTTTTTTTTTTTTTTATAAAGACAGGATCTCCCTCTGTCACCTAACCCAGAGCACAGTGGCACAATCATAGCTCGCTGCAGCCTCAAACTCGTGGCCTCAAGCAATTCTCCTGCCTCGGCCTCCCAAGTAGCTGGAACTAGAGGTATGTGCCAGCACGCCAGGATAAATTCTTTAATCGTTTTGTAGAGACAAAGTCTTGCTATGTTGCCCAGGCTAGTCTCAAACTCCTGGCCTCAAGCGATCCTCCCACCAGGCCTCCAAAAATGTTGAGATAATAGCTATGAGTAACAGGACCAGCCTGGGGGCTGTTTCTGAGACTGAATCAGAATATGGACTTGTAAGTGGAGATTTTTTTTTTAATGTAATGCTTGAAAATATCCAGCCAGGCGTGATGGCTCACTCCTGTAATCCCAGCACTTTGGGAGGTGGAGGCGGGAACATCACTTGAACCCAAGAATTCGAGACCAGCCTGAGCAACACAATGAGACCCCCATCTCTAAACGTTAAAAATTAAGCCGGGCGCAGTGGCTCACGCCTGTAATCCCAGCACTTTGGGAGGCCGAGGGAAGCAGATCACCTGAGGTCAGGAGTTCGAGACCACTCTGGCCAACATGGTGAAACCCCGTCTCTACTAAAAATACAAAAATTAGCCGGGTGTGGTGGGGCATGCCTGTAATCCCAGCTACTCGGGAGGCTGAGGCAGGAGAATCGCTTGAACCCAGAGGCTGAGGTTGCAGTGAGCCGAGATCCCGTCACTGCACTCCAGCCTGGGCGACAGAGCGAGACTGTCTCAAAAAAAAAAAAAAAAAAAAAAATTAGGCGTGGTGGAGCGTGTGTGTGTGGTCCTGGCTACTCCTCAGGAGGGCACCACTGCACCCCAACCTGAGCAACAGAGAGAGACCCTGTCTCAAAAAACACAAAAAGGCCAGGCACAGTGGCTTATTCCTATAATCACTGCACTTTGGGAGGCCGAAGCCAGCAGATCGCCTGAGGTCAGGAGTTCCAGACCAGCCTGGGCAACATGGCAAAACCCTGTCTCTACAAAAAAACAGCCCGGCGTAGGCTGGGTGTGCTGGCACAAGCCTGGAATCCCAGCTACTCAGGAGGCTGAGGCAGGAGAATCGGCTTGAACCCGGGAGGTGGAGTTTATAGTGAGCCAAGATCATGCCATTGCACTCCAGCCTGGGCAACAGAGCAAGACTCTGTCTCAAAAAAGAAAAACAAGAAAAAACCCGACAGGCGTCTGTAATCCCAGCTACTTTGGAGGCTGAGACAGGAGAATTGCTTGAACCTGGGAGGCGGAGGTTGCAGTGAGCCAAGATTGCGCCGTTGCACTCCAGCCTGGACAACAGAGCAAAACGTCATCTCAAAACAAGAAACAAACAAACCAAAAAACTCTTAATCTAATTCTGCCCGCAGTTTTGTCCTGAGTTGTTATTTATAAATGGCTTCTGTCTGCCTCAGCTTTTCTGAATCTCTTCCCTAATTCTGTCCCCATAAGCATGGGAACTTCTTCCAGCCCGGGTCCCACTGGTGGTCCTAGACAAACCCAGAAACCATCTCCTGGGATGTGGTCTGGGCCTGGTGAAGGTTAACGGGATTCAAGCTAATTCTTGGGTGAGTGGGAATCATGGTTGAGGAGGGAGCCAAAGCCAGGGGCAGGCTGTCAGTAGGAGTCAGGCCAGGGGCTGGGCAGGGAGCACAGGAAGCGGAGCCAGTGGTTCAGGAAGGGACACAGGAGACCAACAGAAGGGTCCTCCAGCCTGCCGCCTGCAGGCACGGTCACTGCACAGAGGCTGTGAGGCTGCGGGAGGCCATCGCGTGGTCCGGCCCGAGTAGAAGGACATGCATCTACATGACCCCAGCGTCCACCGACAACCATCTGACCCCATCACTCAAAAAGAATGGCATTGACTTTCTTGACCCCAAATGCCTCTGCTGGTGGGCAGAGCCCCAGGGAGACACTGAGTTCCCAGGAAGGGAACTGAAGCCAGTGTACTTCCTGGGGTTCCCAACTGCAACCCAACCTCTCCAACTCACCTTGTCCCCCAGATTCCCTCCCCTCCCCTCTCCTCCCTCTTTTTTCTCTCCCCCAGTCTCCCCGCACAGTTCATTACTCCCATCACTGGGCTGGTCAATGTTCTCCCAGGAGATCTGTTTGCAGCTAGACATATGTGTACCTGTGAGTGAGCATGCATGCCCGTGGTGCACACACATCCTCGTGTGTGCTGTGTGTGCCTGTACACACTCATGTGTGCCCGTACATGCATGCAGACACCCACGTATGTGCAGACGGGCATGTACACACAGTGTATATATGCTGCTGTGTGAGCCTGTGAGTGTAAGACCCCCTGTCCCAACTCCCCAAGCCCAGATTAGCTCCCTCTACTGGGCTGACCTGGTCCTGACAGCCCCTCCCTGCCCTCACCAAGAAACCAGGAGGCCCAGAGCATCCCCACCTTCCTGGAGAAGGTAAGAGGGAGGAGCAGGCTGAGCAAACGTGAGAGAAGAGCATGTGGATGCTCCTGGGAATGAGTGAGGGCCGAAGAAGGATGTCCGGGGGAAAACCTGTTCAAAGGGAAAAACAGTGAGTTAGGTTCAAGAGATGTTTTATATATATATACACTTTTTTTTTTTGAGGCATTATTTAGCTCTTGTCCCCCAGGCTGGAGTGCAATGGCACAATCTCAGCTCACTGCAACCCCCGCCTACCGAGTTCAAGCAATTCTCCTGCCTCAGCCTCCCAAGTAGCTGGAACTACAAGCGTGCGCCACCAAGCCCGGCTAATTTTTGTATTTTTAGTAAAGACAGGATTTCACCGTGTTGGCCGGGCTAGTCTTGAACTCCTGACCTCAGATAATCTGCCTGCCTCGGCCTCCTAAAGTGCTGGGATTACAGGCGTGAGCCACTGTACCCGGCCAAGAGATGTTATATTTGGAGGGCCCTTGGGACACCTATGTAGGGAGAAACCTGGAGCAAACTGGGATCTTGGAGCCTTGAAACCCAGGACAGAGGGGAACTGACCCTGGGCCCCAGCTTCAGGAGCGGACACAGAACCAGGGCCTCCCCAGCATCTGAGACTTAGATTTAGTGTCAGTTTCTCCAAAGTAGACCCTGAGACAAGGACTTATTTGGGAGGTAATCCAAGGAAACACAAGTAAGGTAGTGGGGAAACTGAGGCAGGGAAGAAATGCCAATGAAGCCTGGGCAATTGGTATTTAATCTTACTCTGACCCCTCTGAGGAGTTAAGACTTGAGGGGTTCACCCCAGAAGTGGAGAAGCCAGTCCAACCAGTAAGAAAACTGCAGAAACGGCTGGGTGCGGTGGTTCACGCCTGTAATCCCAGCACTTTGGGAGGCCGAGGCGGGCGGATCACGAGGTCAGGAGATTGAGACCATCCTGGCTAACACGGTGAAACCCCATCTCTACTAAAATACAAAAAACTAGCCGGGTGTGGTGGCGGACGCCTGTAGTCCCAGCTACTCGGGAGGCTGAGGGCGGAGAATGGTGTGAACCCGGGAAGCAGAGGTTGCAGTGAGCCAAGATCACGCACTCCAGTCTGGGTGACAGAGCGAGACTCCGTCTCAAAAACAAACAAACAAACAAACAAACAAACAACAACAACAAAGAAGAGGGCCTTTCCTGAGGACTTACGCTCTTCAGAGGGTCCACCAAAAGCTGGAAAAGCACGTGGGATCCTAAGAGCAGGAGGCAGGACAGGGAGATTAGGATTCTGGGGAGCTGTGTCCCTCTATCCCAACTGCCCTAATGCCCCCAATTTTGATGACCTAGTTGTGGCCAGAGGAGAAGACCTCACCACTACCAGTGCTGCAGGGACTTGGGCCTCTGGGCACTAAGCCCGTGCTAATGAGCTGGTTCTTTTTTTTTTTTCCTGATGGCGCGATCTCGGCTTACTGCAACCTCCACTTCCCAGTTTCAAGTGATTCTCCTGCCTCAGCCTCCTGAGAAGCTGGGATTACAGGCACCTGCCACCACGCCTGGCTAATTTTTCTATCTTTAGTAGAGACGAAGTTTGACCATGTTGGCCAGGCTGGTCTCGAGCTCCTGACCTCAGGTGATCCTCCCACCTCAGCCTCCCAAAGTGCTGGGATTCCAGGTGTGAGCCACCACGCCTGGCTCAATGAATTTTTCTGTATATATGTGCACCTGTGTGTACTAGTTTCCTGCAGCTGATATAACAAACTATCCCAAACTTGGTGGCTTAAACAACATAATGTGGCCGGGTGCGGTGGCTCACGCCTGTCATCTAAGGCCAAGGCAGGCAGATCACCTGAGGTTGGGAGTTCAAAATCAGCCTGACCGACATGGAGAAACCCCATCTCTACTAAAAATACAAAATTAGCTCGGCGTGGTAGCTACAGAGGCTGAGGCAGGAGAATCACTTGAACCTGGGAGGCAGAGGTTGCGGTGAGCTGAGATCATGCCATTGCACTCCAGCCTAGGCAACAAGAGTGAAACTTGGGTCTCAAAAAAAAAAAAAAAAAAAACCACTAAAAACCGTAAATGTATTCTCTCAAATGTTTTCTCTCCTGGGGAAAGAAGTCTGAAGTTGGTATCGCAGGACTGAAATGGAAGTGTCGGCAGGGTCATGCTGCCTTGGAGGCTCTCTGGGAGAATTCCTTCCTTGCTTCTTCCAGCTGCCAGCTGCTGGCACTCCTTGGCTAGTGGCTGCTTCACTCCAATCTCTCTCCATCTTCACATTGCCTTCTCCCCTTCTGTCTTCTCAAATCTCCCTCTGCCTCTCTCTTATGGGACACCTGTGATTGCATTTAGATTCACCCGGGGAATCCAGGCTAAGATCTCCATCTCAAGATCCATAACTATGACATCTGCAAAGACCCTTTCCCAGATAGGGTAACATTGACAGACTCTAGAGCAGCAGTCCCCAAGCTTTGTGGCACCAGTCCCTGTTTCGTGGAAGATGTATTTTTCCACGAATGAGTGACAGGTGATGTGGGGGATAGTTTCAGGATGATCCAAGTGCCTGACATTAATTGTGTACATTAATTCTGTTATTATGACATTGTAATACATATTGAAATCATTATACTTCACCATCATGTAGAATCAGTAGCCTGAGCTTGCTTTCCTGCCTCTAGATGGTCCCATCTGGGGGTGATGGGAGAGAGTGACAGATCATCAGGCATTAGATTTTCATAAGGAGACGGCAACCCAGACCTTGGCATGCACAGTTCACAATAGCGTTTGTGCTACTATGAGAATCTAATGGCCCCTCTGATGTGACAGGAGACAGAGCTCAGGCAGAAATGTGATTGATGGGGAGCAGCTGTACATACAGATGAAGCTTCGCCTCCTGGCCCACCACTCCACCTCCCATTGTGAGGCCTGGTTCCTAACAGGCCAGGGACTGTTAGTGGTCCGTGGCCCAGGGACTGGGGACCCCTACTCTGAGGTTAAGACTGGATATAGTTGGAGTTATTCAGCCTACTGTACAGTGTAACCACCACCCAGATCAAGATTCAAAAGATTATCTTGCCAGGCACAGTGGCTCACGCCTGCCTGTAATGCCAGCACTTTGGGAGGCCAAGGCAGGTAGATCGCCTGAGGTCAGGAGTTCAAGATCAGCCTGGCCAACACGGTGAAACCCCGTGTCTACTAAAAATACAAAAAAAAAATTAGCTGGGTGTGGTGGCAGGAGACTGTAATCCCAGCTACTCAGGAGTCTGAGGCAGGAGAATCGCTTGAACTTGGGAGGTGGAGGTTGTGGTGAGCTGAGATCGTGCCACTGCACTTCAGCCTGAGTGACAAGTGCAAACCTCTGTCTCAAAAAAAAAAAAAAAAAAATTCTCTTTATCCTAGAAGAGTCTCCTAGACCATGGGTAACTGCTCTTCTGATCTGTAACACTGTAAATGAAATTTTCCTCTTTCTGAACTTCATGTAAAGGAATCATACTACGTCTGTATTAATCATACTGTATATATGTATTTCTCTCAAGGATATCTGAGATTCATCCACATTGTTACATGATTCAGATCTTTTTAAAAATTTTTTCCTTTTTTTTTTTGAGACAGAGTCTTGCTCTGTCACCCAGGCTAGAGGGCAGTGGCACGATCTCAGCTCCCTGTAACCTCTGCCTCCTGGGTTCAAGCAATTCTCCTGTCTCAGCCTCTCGAGTAGCTGGGATTACAGGCGCCCGCCACCATGCCCGGCTAATTTTTGTATTTTTATAAAGATGGAGTTTCACCATGTTGGCCAGGCTGGTCTCAAACTCCTGACCTCAGGTGATCCACCTGCCTTGGCCTCCCAAAGTGCTGGGATTACAGGTGTGAGCCATCACCCTCATCTCTAGATAGCATTTTAGATATGAATACTGCCTTAGTCCATTTGTGCTACTATAATGGAATGCCTGAGACTGGATAATTTATAAGAAACAGAAATTTATTTCTCATAGTTCTGGAGGCTGGGAAGTCCGAGATTAAAGTGGTGGCATCTGGTGTGGGCCCTCTTGCTGTCTTCACATGGCAGAAAGCAGAAGTCAAGCAGGGACAAATGCTGTGTTCTCACATGTCAGAAGAGTGAAAGGAGAGAACCCACTTCTGCGAGCCCTTTTAATGGAAGCATTTATGTATGAATGAGGGCAGAGCCCTCATGACTTAAACACCTCCCACTAGGCCCTACCTCCCAACACTGTTGCATTGAGGATTAAGTTTCCAATTCACGGGGCATGGTGGCTCAGGCCCGTAATCTCAACACTTTGGGAGGCCATGGTGGGCAGATCACATGAGGTCAGGAGTTCGAGACCAGCCTGGTCAACATGGTGAAACCCTGTCTCTACTAAAAATACAAAAATTAGCCAGGTGTGGTGACAGGTGCCTGGAATCCCAGTTACCTGGGAGGCTGAGACAGGAGAATCACTCGAACCAGGGAGGCAGAGGTTGCAGCGAGATTGCACCACTGCACTCCAGCCTGGATGACAAGAGGGAAACTCCATCCCAAAAACAAAAACAAAAAAGTTTCCAATTCATGAATTTTGGGGGACACATTCAGACCATAGCAAATATACTACAATTTATTTATCAATTATCCTATTTCCAGTTTAGAGCTATTAAATAAAACTGCTGCAAGCAGGCTGGGCGTGATGGCTCACGCCTGTAATCCCAGCACTTTGAGAGCCTGAGGCCGGCAGATTACTTGAGCTCAGGAGTTCAAGACCATCCTGGGCAACATGGTGAAACCCTGTCTCTACCACAAATACAAAAAAGTAGCTGGGTGTGGTGGCGCACACCTGTAGTCCCAGCTACTTTGGAGTCCCTAGGAAGTACTAGGAAGCAGAGGTTGCAGTGAGCTGAGATTGCACCTTTGCACTTCAGCCTGGGCGACAGAGTTAGACCCTGTCTCAATCAATAATTTTAACCTGCTACAAATATTCTTGCTCATGTCTTTTTTATTTTTGTCCAGGAAAGTATATGTTTATTATTCAAGTAACTACAAATAGAAAGCCAGAGGGGAGCCTCAGGCTGGGAGAAATAATGTCTATGTCCTCTCCAACAGAACAGGGGGAGAAGGAAGCCCCTAGACCTCCAAGGTCAACACAGGGCTCCTCTCCCCACAGTCTGCTGCAGCATCCTAGGCCAGGGCCCACCTTCTCTGGGACTAGGGGAGTCAGTAACCCAGCTGCTGTGCCCTAGATTCCCTTCCCTGCAAAGAGAGTATCTTGGGGGAGGGGAATGTCAGCAGAACAAGTGGAGGCAATGAGGATAAATATTTTGCACTGGCAGCAGTGGCAGCAGTAATGACCAATATCTAAGAATGCAACACTGAACAAAAAAGCGCCATGACTGTCCGGAGGTAATTTACACACAGAGGAAAAATGGAAGCAGACCTTGGAAATTAGGGAAGAGCAGGAAGGGTGGGAGTGGGCAAGGCCAGCTCCTTGCTGTTAGTGTCCTGTCTGAGGAAAAGGGAAACTGAGGCCTAGAGTAGAAGTAGACAGGGTTGGGTGAGTGGCCCTAGCCTACCTTAGGTGGCTGCCACAGGGAACCTGAGCATCACCTAGACCTTAACTGGATCAAAGGTGACTGTATCTCCATCATTGCAATAGATTCTCTGATGCCAGGATGAGGGCAAGGTGGGCTGGGACTCCTGTGAAGAGGGGGTAGGGGACAAAACCTCCCTCCTCACTCCATCCACCTTCCTTCTTGGACCACAAAAGTATCACCATCCAACCTAGTACAGGAATGAGGGAGGGTGAGGAAGAAAGGCCTGGCACGGTAGCTCACGCCTGTAATCCCAGCACTTTGGGAAGTCGAGCCAGGTGGATCACAAGGTCAGGAGTTCAAGATCAGCCTGACCAACATGGTGAAACCCCGTCTCCACTAAAAATACAAAAATTAGTCAGGCGTGGTGGTGCATGCCTATAATCCTAGCTACTCAGAAGGCCAAGGCAGGAGAATTGCTTCGACACGGGAGGCAGAGGTTGCAGTGATCCGAGATCGTGCCATTGCATTCCACCTTGGGTGACAGAGTGAGACTCCACCTCAAAAAAAAAAAAAAGGAAGGGAGCTGTGAATCCCACGTGGCAACAGGGACACCAGTTACTTGGGGACATCCTTGGGGCCAAGCACTCCCCTCCACTAGCCACACCTGCTGCTGCCATATGGCAGAGAGGGACACGTCAAAACGAGATGGGGCTTGGGCTCCTTTCAAGGCCAGGAGAGCCTTCCCCTTCACTTTATGGGGAACCATAGGGAAGAGTGGGGAGCAAAGGGACTCCCAAACCAAGAACCCACTGCCATGTCCCTACTGCCAGGACAGTGGGGAGACACAGGCATAGGATGTGGCTAAGTGGGCCTGGTCCAGGAGGCCAAGTGTATGTGTACGAACTGAAACCAAAAGAGCACTCCCTCTCGGCCACTGGGTCCTGCAGTGGCCGGTGTGCCCTGTTCTGCATGAGAGTGAAGACGCAGGCAGAGGCTCTGGAGAGCGGTGGGTGATGCATGCTGCCCATATCTTTTTTTTTTTTTTTTTTTTTTGAGATGGAGTCTCACTCTGTCACCCAGGTTGGAGTGCAGTGGCAAGATCTTGGCTCACTGCAACCTCCACCTCCTGGGTTCAAGCAATTCTCCTGCCTCAGCCTCCAGAGTACCTGGGATTACAGGCACCCACCACCATGCCCAGCAAATTTTTTTATTTTTAGTAGAGACGGAATTTCACCATGTTTGCCAGGCTGGTCTCAAACTCCTGACATCAGGTGATCTACCCACTTGGGCCTCCCAAAGTGCTGGGATTACAGGCATGAGCCACCTCGTCCGGTCCCTAAACCGCTCCTAAGATCAATGCTTGAGATCCTGTGCAGACCCTGCCCTTGATGGATCAGCTGGCCCCACCCAGATCAATGAACTGGCTCTTCTGATCTTGTGGCCTCACCCGGGAACTGACTCAGCACAAGAGGACAGCTCGGACTCCCTATGATGTCATCCCTGACTAATTAGCTCTCCTGGCTCACTGGCTTTCCACCCACCCACCAAGTTATCCTTAAAGACTCTGCTCCCCAAATGCCTGGGGAGACTGACTTGAGTAATAACAAAACTCTGGTTGGCTGGGCGTGGTGGCTCATGTTTGTAATCCCAGCACTTTGGGAGGCCAAGATGGGTAGATCACTTGAGTTCAGGAGTTCGAGACAGGCCTGACCAAGATGGTGAAACCCTGTCTCTACTAATAAGGGAGGAGACCACCCCTCATATTGTCTTATGCCCAATTTCTGCCTCCAAAGAAAGAAGAAGTAAAAACTAAAAGACAGAAATGAAATCCACAGGCAGACAGCCCGGCACCGCACCCTGGGCCTGGTAGTTAAAGATTGACCCCTGACCTAATTGGTTGTGTTATCTGTAGATTACAGACATTGTATAGAAATGCACTGTGGGCCGGGGCGGTGGCTCAAGCCTGTAATCCCAGCACTTTGGGAGGCCGAGGCGGGCGGATCACAAGGTCAGGAGATCGAGACCACAGTGAAACCCCGTCTCTACTAAAAATACAAAAAATTAGCCGGGCGCGGTGGCGGGCGCCTGTAGTCCCAGCTACTCAGGAGGCTGAGGCAGGAGAATGGCGGGAACCCGGGAGGCGGAGCTTGCAGTGAGCCGAGATCGCGCCACTGCACTCCAGCCTGGGCAACAGCGTGAGACTCCGTCTCAAAAAAAAAAAAAAAAAAAAAAAAAAAAAAAGAAATGCACTGTGAAGGCCAGGCACGGTGGCTCAACCCTGTAATCCCAGCACTTTGGGAGGCCGAGATGGGCGGATCACGAGGTCAGGAGATCGAGACCATCCTGGCTAACATGGTGAAACCCCGTCTCTACTAAAAAACACAAAAAACTAGCCGGGCGAGGTGGCGGGCGCCTGTAGTCCCAGCTACTCGGGAGGCTGAAGCAGGAGAATGGCATAAACCCGGGAGGCGGAGCTTGCAGTGAGCCGAGATCCGGCCACTGCACTCCAGCCTGGGCGACAGAGCAAGACTCTGTCTCAAAAAAAAAAAAAAAAAAGAGAAATGCACTGTGAAAATCCCTATCCTGTTTTGTTCTGATCTAATTACTGGTGCTTGCAGCCCCCAGTCATGTACCCGCTGCTTGCTCAATCAATCACGACCGTCTCACACGCACCTACTTAGAGCTGTGAGCCGTTAAAGGCACAGGAATTGCTCATTCAAGGAGCTCGGCTCTTGAGACAGGAGTCTTGCCGGTGCTCCCGGCCAATTAAACCCCTTCCTTCTTTAACTCGGTGTCTGAGGAGTTTTGTCTGCATCTTGTCCTGCTACATTTCTTGGTTCCCTGACCAGGAAGCGAGGTGAATGGTGGATGGTCAAGGCAGCTCCTTAGGCGGCTTAAGCCTGCCCTGTGGAACATCCCTGTGGGGGACTCTGACCAGCCCAAGCAACGCGGATCCTGAGAGCTCCCCCGGTACGCATTTGCCCCGGTGGGACGCCTCACCAGAGCAGTGTGTGGCAGGCCCCCGTGTAGGATCAACGCAGTGGCTGAACACCGGGAAGGAATGGGCACTTGGAGTCTGGACATCTAAAACTTGGTAAGACTAGTCTTCGAAACTTGCCCACTCCATTTGAGTGGAAGCGTGGCCTGATCACCCATGGTGTTCCTGTACTGGCACTTTGGTTTTGGTTTTGATTTGGTTTGAATTGCTTGACAGGACTGCTCTTGGGAACTTGCCTACTCCATTCGAGTGGAAGCACGGCCTGATCACCCACGGTGTGCCTGTACCCGTACTTTGGTTTTGGTTTTTGACTTGACTTGGATTGCTTCATACTTTGGTTTTGGTTTTGACCTGGGTTGGATTTCTGGATACTCTGATTTTGGTTTTGATTTTGGTTTGGTGTAAACTGCAAGTGTGTGTGCCCTTTTTACCCATTCTTTGTTTTGTGGTGTGCGTATGGTGTGAGCGTGGTGTTTTGTCTAGAGGAAACATGGGTGAGGCACAAAGTAAGCCCACCCCACTATGAACTATGTTGGAAAAAAAGGATTTAAGGGAGACTATGGAGGACTGTGACACCAGGAAAACTTAAAACTTTGTGTAAGATAGACTGGCCAGCGTTAGAGGTAGGTTGGCCATTAGAAGGAAGCCTGGACAGGTCCCTTGTTTCAAAGGTATGGCACAAGGTAACCTGTAAGCCGGGGAACCCAGACCAGCTTGTTTTAGATCCCCTGCCCCCAACACACGGCGGTTGAGAGAACAGCAGCATAAGCGGCTGGGCAGAGGCAAGGAAAGACCAGCAGAGAGAGAGAAAGGAAAGAGACGGAGAGGAAAAGAGGGAAAGAGAGAGAGAGGAAGAGATGGAGAGGAAGAGACAGATAAAGAGGGAGTCAAGGAGAGAGAGAGAGAAAGACAGAGGCAGAGAGAGAGAAGAAGAGACAGAGGCAAAAGGAAAGTCAAAGAGAGAGAGACAGAGTCAAAGAGAGAAAGAAAGAGAGATATACAAAGAGAGAAAGAAAGAGAGTTAAGAAAAAAAGGCCAGGCGCGGTGGCTCAAGCCTGTAATCCAGGACTTTGGGTGGCCGAGACGGGTGGATCACGAGGTCAGGAGATCGAGACCATCCTGGCTAACTTGGTGAAACCCCGTCTCTACTAAAAAATACAAAAAAATAACTAGCCAGGCGTGGTGACGGGCGCCTGTAGTCCCAGCTACTTGGGAGGCTGAGGCAGGAGAATGACGTGAACCCGGGAGGCGGAGCTTGCAGTGAGCCGAGATCCGGCCACTGCACTCCAGCCCGGGCGACAGAGCGAGACTCCGTCTCAAAAAAAAAAAAAAGAAAAAAAAAGTGTACCCTAGTCCTTTAAAAGCCATCATACCAATTCTAATTTGGACAAAACAAGGTCTTATTAATAGTAAAGGATAATTAAAATCCCAAACTGAAAATGTTTTCAACAAAAGTAAAGTTTGCTAAAGGTTAACAGCGTAACATGTATTATAGTAATTCTATTCGTGTGGCCTTAGACAGTCTAGTCCCACAGACATAAAAAAAAGTTTCGCTTTGGAAAAAAAATGGCTATCATCTTCGAAAAAAAAAAAAAAGAGGGGGAGGGGGGCCGGAATTTATACAAAAAGAGTGTTATATGGTAAATTCTTGTCCTGAAATAAATTAACTGGTTGTTTAAAGAAAGAAATGTTTGTAACAAGTCAGAAAGTTAAGGCATGTCAAAAAATTGCTGGTAAAAATCGTGAAACAAAAAAAAAAGTTATAAAAAAGTGTGTTAAAAAAAGAATTTATGCAAAAAATGTTGTATAATTTAAAAGTAGCTAGGCCTCCTGAATGTAAAACTATTAAAAAAAAAAAAAAGAAGTTTATGTGCAAGGTGTATAAGAAAAGCAAAATACACCTTTGGTAAAAGGATTATAAGGAGGCGTGAGAATGTACATTTTTACCTACATTAAAAAGTTAAAAATTGCTGTTTTGAAGGTTTAAGCAAGGTTTAAAACATTAATTGTAGGCCGGGCGCGGTGGCTCAAGCCTGTAATCCCAGCACTTTGGGAGGCCGAGACGGGCGGATCACGAGGTCAGGAGATCAGGACCATCCTGGCTAACCCGGTGAAACCCCGTCTCTACTAAAAATACAAAAAAACTAGCCAGGCGAGGTGACGGGCGCCTGTAGTCCCAGCTACTCGGGAGGCTGAGGCAGGAGAATGGCATGAACCCAGGAGGCGGAGCTTGCAGTGAGCTGAGATCCGGCCACTGCACTCCAGCCTGGGCGACAGAGCGAGACTCCGTCTCAAAAAAAAAAAAAAAAAAAACATTAATTGTTGGCCGGGCGCGGTGGCTCAAGCCTGTAATCCCAGCACTTTGGGAGGCCGAGACGGGCGGATCACGAGGTCAGGAGATCGAGACCATCATGGCTAACACAGTGAAACCCCGTCTCTACTAAAAAATACGAAAAACTAGCCGGGCGAGGTGGCGGGCGCCTGTAGTCCCAGCTACTTGGGAGGCTGAGGCAGGAGAATGGCGGGAACCCGGGAGGCGGAGCTTGCAGTGAGCCGAGATCCGGCCACAGCACTCCAGCCTGGGCGACAGAGCGAGACTCCATCTCAAAAAAAAAAAACAAAAAAACATTAATTGTAAAGAACATTCTGTGTGTAAACATATTAGCTAAAGTTAAAGAAGTATCATCCAGTCGTTCTGTGAACTGGACATTCGAGTAAAAGCATAGCAGGTTTTTCTTACAGCACCAACCTGCTTTTTAGCAAAAATTATAAAAGGTTAAAAAGAGTCTATAATATCTTACCTTATGGTCAAACATTAAAAATTAAATAAATATGCCCACAAGGTTTTATTAAAATTAGGTTTAACATTAATAACACACTAATATAAAGATAACATTTAGCTTATCTGGCATAAAAATCATATGAGAAGCGTTGTTAAATGTAAAATGGTATTTGGCTTTCTTTGGTTTAAAAACTAATAAAAATAGGTGCTAAAGGAAATTTCTCAGTAAAAAGGCACTAAGGACTATAAAGTCCATTGCCAAGGTCCGCACATTTAAAACAAAAGGTCAATTTCTTAAAAGTGATATACTTGGTTTATCTTCCACTTTCCTTTCTCACAAAAACAAAACAAAACTAAACTAAAGGTCTTTTAGCACATGTACCACCCCTAGAATTTCTGGTAAACCAACACCAGCCTGAAGATCATGTTCTCATCAAAAGGTGGAAAGAAGAAAAACCTTACCGGTGCGGTGGCTCACGCCTGTAATCCCAGCACTTCGGGAGGCCGAGTAGGGCGGATCATGAGGTCAGGAGATAGAGACCATCCTGGCTAACATGGTGAAACCCCGCCTCTACTAAAAATGCAAAAAGCCAGGCGTGGCCGCGGGCGCCTGTAGTCCCAGCTACTCTGGAGGCTGAGGCAGGAGAATGGCGTGAACCTGGGAGGCGGAGCTTGCAGTGAGCCGAGATTGCGCCACTGCACTCCAGCCTGGGCGACAGAGCGAGACTGTCTCAAAAAAAAAAAAAAAAGAAGAAAAACTTGAGCCAGCCTGGGAAGGACCCTACCTTGTGCTGCTAACCACCGAGACTGCTGTTCGTACAGCAAAAAAAGGATGGACTCATCACACCCGAGTCAAGAAAGCGCCACCACCTACAGAGTCGTGGGCCATAGACCCAGGGGAAAACCCTACCAAACTAAAGCTAAGTAAGATATAACCCTTTTAATCTATTCTATTACTCTTTCTTCTTTCCTCGTTCTATTGCTGACCATCTAGTTATTAATATAACCATGTCAAGTTCGCCTCAAACTATTGCATTTAATGCTTGCCTTGTTATATCCTGTGAGGACTTGACAAGGCAAGGACAGCTTTCTACTTCAGAAAAGTACCTCTGCCCCTCCTGACTCTCCTCAGACTGGGCATTAGTAAACTAGGACCATTTAATACGGGGAGATTTTGATAAAGACCCCAGTGCCAACCAGGAGTCTTGCCCCCCGATGTACAGCTTTCATGCCATAGTTGGTCCAACGTTCTGTGGACCACTAAAGAGCAAGGATGGACGGCCCCAACTGGTTTTTGTAATTTCCCTAAAACCATACATTCATTTTACTAGAGGATCATAGAAGTTAAAGACTTAAAACAAACTTTAGCAATTAAGGCAGGATACCAAGATGCAAATGCCTGGTTAAAATGGATCAAATATTCTATCTGCACATTAAACAAAAGCAATTGCTATGCTTGTGCACACGGCAGGCCAGAGGCCCAGACTGTCCCCCTTCCGCTAAGGTGGTCCTCCAGTCGACCAGGCGTAGGCTGCATGATAGCTCTTTTCCAGGATTCTACAGCCTGGAGTAATAAGTCATGCCAAGCTCTCTCTGCTATATCCCAAAGTCCCTGCGGGTCAGTCCCCGACGGCCATCCAGCTTCCGTCTCCCAACACTAAGTTCACTTCGTGTCTTTCACGACAGGGAGGAAATGTAGCATTCCTTGGAGACCTGAAGGGACGTGATGAGCTTAAGAATTTTCAAGAGCTTATCAATCAGTCAGCCCTTGTTCTTCCCCAAGCGGACGTGTGGTGGTATTGTGGTGGACCTTTACTGGGCACTCTGCTGAATAACTAGAGTGGCACTTGTACTTTAGTCCAATTGGCTATCCCTTTCACCCAGGCGTTTCATCAACCAGAAAGGGGGAAAAAATAAGACATCATAAAGTGAGAGAAGCCCCTTATGGGTCTTTCAACTCTCATGTCTATTTAAACGCAATTGGAGTCCCACGAGGAATACCAGATCAATTTAGACTTGAAATCAAATAGCTGCAGGATTGGAGTCAATATTTTGGTAGGTGACAGTTAATAAAAATGTAGATTAGATAAACTATATCTATTACAACCAACAGCAATGAGCTTTTCATGAGTTAAAAGAAAAACTCGCCGGGCGCGGTGGCTCAAGCCTGTAATCCCAGCACTTTGGGAGGCCGAGATGGGCGGATCAGAGGTCAGGAGATCGAGACCATCCTGGTTAACACGGTGAAACCCCGTCTCTACTAAAAAATACAAAAAATTAGCCGGGCGCGGTGGTGGGCGCCTGTAGTCCCAGCTACTCGGGAGGCTGAGGCAGGAGAATGGCGTGAACCCGGGAGGCGGAGCTTGCAGTGAGCTGAGATCCGGCCACTGCACTCCAGCCCGGGCGACAGAGCGAGACTCTGTCTCAAAAAAAAAAAAAAAAAAGAAAAACTCATGTCGGCCCCAGCCCTGAGGCTACCTGACCTGACAAAACTCTTTACACTCTATGTGTCAGAAAGAGAAAAAATGGTAGTTGGAGTTTTATTTTATTTATTTATTTTTTTTTATTTATTTATTTTTTGAGACGGAGTCTCGCTGTGTCACCCAGGCTGGAGTGCAGTGGCGTGATCTCGGCTCACTGCAAGCTCCGCCTCCCGGGTTTATGCCATTCTCCTGCCTCAGCCTCCGAGTAGGTGGGACTACAGGCGCCCGCCACCACGCCCAGCTAGTTTTTTGTATTTTTTAGTAGAGACGGGGTTTCACCATGTTAGCCAGGATGGTCTCGATCTCCTGACCTCGTGATCCACCCGCCTCGGCCTCCCAAAGTGCTGGGATTACAGGCGTGAGCCACCGTGCCCGGCCTGTAGTTGGAGTTTTAATCCAGACTGTGGGGACCTGGCCAAGGCCAGTGGCCTATCTCTCAAAACAACTAGACAGAGTTTCCAAAGGCCGGCCCCAGGTCTAAGGGCCCTAGCAACAATGGCCCTGTTAGCACAAGAAGCAGATAAACTAATCCTTAGGCAAAACCTGAATATAAAGTCCCCCATGCTGTGGTAACTTTAATAAATACCAAAGGACATCATTGGTTAACAAATGCTAGATTAACCAAGTACCAAAGCTTGCTTTGTGAAAATCCCCACATAACCATTGAAGTTTGCAAAACCCTAAACCCCACCACCTTGCTCCCGGTCTCAGAGAGCCCAGCTGAACATAACTGTGTAGAGGTGTTGGACTCAGTTTATTCTAGCAGGCCCAACTTCCGAGACCATCCTTAAACATCAGTAGACTGTAAGTGGTACATGGATGGGAGCGCTTCGCCAACCCCTGCCGAGTGACTCTGAAGAAGACAACAAGCCCTGCTCCAGTCACACCCGGAAGCTGACTGGTCCACGCACGGCTGAAGCATGAGGAAACTCGTTGCGGGACTCATTTTCCTTAAAATTTGTGGTTGTAAAGACTCAACTGACCTTCCTCAGACTGAGGGCTGTTCCCAGTGTATACATCAAGTCACTGAGGTAGGACAAAAGGTTGCTACGGTCCTATTATTTTACGGTTATTATAAGTATACTGGAACTCTAAAAAGAACTTGTTTGTATAATGTTATTCTATACAAGGTATGTAGCCCAGGAAATGACCAACCTGATGTGTGTTACGACCCATCTGAGCCTCCCATGACCACAGTTCTTAAAATAAGATTAAAGACTGAGGACTAGTGGGGGTTCATAAACGATACGAGTAAAGTGTTAGTCAAAACAGAAAAAAAAAAAAAAAAAAGAAAAGAAAAAAAGGGTGCCCAAACAAGTCACCTTAAAATTTGATGCCTGTGCTGTCATTAATAGTAAGAAGTTAGGAATAAGGTGTGGTTCTCTTAATTAGGGAAGAGGCTATATGGCAGAAAATAAGTACATCTGTCATAAATTAGGACTGTGTGGAAATAAATGGAAATACTGGTCTTGTGTCATTTAGGCCACTTGGACAAAAGGAAAAAAATGATGAAAAGGATCCAGTCCACCTTCAGAAAGGAAAAAATGGCTCTTCCTGTACTAAGGGTCAATATAACCCCTTAGAGCTAGTAATAACCAATCCCCTTGATCCTCACTGGAAAAAAAGAGGAGTGTGTGAGCTTAGGAATTGATGGGGCCAGACTGGATCCTTGAGTAAATATCTTGGTCCGAGGAGAAGTCTACAAACCCTCTCCTGAGCCAGTGTTTCAAACTTTCTGTGATGAACTAAATGTATCAGTACCAGAAATTCCAGGAAAAACAAGAAATTTGTTTTTGCAATTAACCGAGCATGTAACCCAGCCTCTCAATGTCACTTCATGTTATGTATGTAGAGGAACTGTAATAGGAGATCAATGGCCATGGGAAGCCCGAGAATTAGTGCCTACAGACCCAGTTCCTGATGAATTCCCAGCTCAAAAGAATCACCCTGATAATTTCTGGGTCCTAAAAGCCTCTATTATTGGACAATATTGCATAGCTAGAGAAGGAAAAGAATTCACTCACCCTGTAGGACGACTTAGTTGTCTGGGACAGAAACTGTATAATGGTACCACAAAAACATTCACTTGGTGGAGTTTAAATCAAACAGAGAGGAATCCATTTAGCAAATTCCCAAAGTTGCAAACCATGTGGACCCACCCGGGGTCTCACCAGGGGACTGGACAGCCCCCACTGGATTGTATTGGATATGTGGGCATAGAGCTTATGCCAAATTACCTGACCAGTGGGCAGGTAGTTGTGTTATTGGCACTATTAAACCATTTTTCTTCCTACTGCCCATAAAAACAGGCGAAATCCTGGGCTTCCCTGTCTATGCTTCCCGTGAAAAGAGAAGCATAACTATAGGAAATTGGAAAGATGATGAATGGCCCCCTGAGAGAATCATACAATATTATGGGCCTGCTACTTGGGCACAAGACGGCTCATGGGGATACTGGACCCCAATTTACATGATCAACCGAATCATACGATTACAAGCTGTCTTAGAAATAATCACTAATAAAACCAGCAGAGCCTTGACTATTCTGGCCTGGCAAGAAACTCAGATGAGAAATGCTATCTATCAAAATAGATTGACTCTCAACTACTTGCTAGCCGCTGAAGGAGGGGTCTGTGGAAAATTTAACCTTACTAATTGCTGCCTACACATAGATAATCAAGGGCAAGTAGTTGAAGACATAGTTAGAGATACGACAAAACTGGCACATGTGCCCGTGCAAGTGTGGCATGGATTTGATCCTGGGGCCATGTTTGGAAAATGGTTCCTAGGGCTAGGAGGATTTAAAACTCTTATAATAGGAGTTATAATAATAATAGGAACCTGCCTACTGCTCCCTTGTTTGATACCTGTACTTCTTTGAATGATGAAAAGCTTCATCACTACCTTAGTTCACCAAAATGCCTCAGCACAAATGTACTATATAAATCACTATCAATCTGTCTTGCAAGAAGACATGGGTAGTGAAAATAAAAGTGAGAACTCCCACTAATAAAATGAGTGAGAGTCTCAAAAGGGGGGAATAAAGGAGGAGACCACCCCTCATATCGTCTTATGCCCAATTTCTGCCTCCAAAGAAAGAAGAAGTAAAAGCTAAAAGGCAGAAATGAAATCCACAGGCAGACAGCCCGGTGCCGCACCCTGGGCCTGGTAGTTAAAGATTGACCCCTGACCTAATCGGTTATGTTATCTATAGATTACAGACATTGTATAGAAATGCACTGTGAAAATCCCTAACTTGTTTTGTTCCGATCTAATTACCAGTGCATGCAGCCCCCAGTCACGTACCCCCTGCTTGCTCAATCATGACCCTCTCACACGCACCCCCTTAGGGTTGTGAGCCCTAAAAGGGACAGGAATTGCTCACTCAGGGAGCTCGGCTCTTGAGACAAAAGTCTTGCTGATGCCCCGGCCGAATAAACCCCTTCCTTCTGTAACTCTGTGTCTGAGGAGTTTTGTCTGCCGCTCGTCCTGATACACTAAAAATACAAAAAAATTAGCCGAGCATGGTGGGGCATGTCTGTAATCCCAGCTACTCTATTCGGGAGGGCTGAGGCAGGAGAATTGCTTGAACCCGGGAGGTGGAGGTTCAGTGAGCTGAGATCACGCCATTGCACTCCAGCCTGGGCAATAAGAGCAAAAACTATGTCACACACACACACACACACAAAAACTCTGGTCTTCCTCACAGCTGGCTTTGCCTGAATTACTCTTTCTCCATTGCAATTCCCGTCTTGATGAATCGGCTCTGTCTAGGCAGCCAGCAAGGTGATCCCCTTGGGCAGTTACACAACCAGCTTTCCATCTTGCGAACAGTCTGATCTTTGCATAGATTTTTAAAAATCCAGTTTGACAATGATTATCTAATATATTTTTTTCATATCAAACGTTTCTATCCAGCGGGAATCTTTGAGCTGGATTTTTTCCAACATTATCTCCCTTTGCAGCAAATTTGAAATAAAAAATTTTAACCTGTGGTCATATAAGTACATCTTCTCATGTCCTCTCTTCCCACCACCTCTGACACATACCTGCACTTTTATTATTATTATTATTGTTATTATTTTATTTATTTATTTTGAGATGGAGTTTTTGCTCTTGTTGCCCAGGCTGGAGTGCAGTGGTGCGATCTTGGCTCACTGTAACCTTCACCTCTCCGGTTCAAGCAATTTTCCTGCCTCAGCCTCCTGAGTAGCTGGGATTACAGGCACCAGCCACCACACCTGGCTAATTTTTGTGGTTTTAGTAGACATGGGGTTTCACCACGTTAGCCAGGCTGGTCTTGAACTCCTGATCTCAAGTGATCCACCTGCCTCAGCCTCCCAAAGTGCTGGGATTACAGGCGTGAGCCACCTGCCCAGCCAGAACTACACTTTTAGAGAGAGCCACTCACAAGAGAAAATTGGGCAAGAGGCCGGGCGCAGTGGCTCAAGCCTGTAATCCCAGCACTTTGGGAGGCCGAGACGGGCGGATCACGAGGTCAGGAGATCGAGACCATCCTGGCTAACATGGTGAAACCCCGTCTCTACTAAAAAATACAAAAAACTAGCTGGGCGTTGTGGCGGGCGCCTGTGGTCCCAGCTACTTGGGAGGCTGAGGCAGGAGAATGGCATAAATCCGGGAGGCGGAGCTTGCAGTGAGCTGAGATCCGGCCACTGCACTCCAGTCTGGGTGACAGAGCCAGACTCAGTCTCAAAAAAAAAAAAAAAAAAAAAAAATTGGGTAAGAAAAAAACCTAAGGTTTTCAATGAAGAAACTATAGGGTGGTGGTGGGGAGGCATATCCACAGCCACATCTTTTGTTTAATCTTTCTGAAAGATCCCCCAAGTTTCCTTTAACAGTTTCCTGGCACTCCTTAAACCCTGGTGGCCTAAGGCCGGGTGCGGTGGCTCACGCCTGTAAGCCCAACACATTGGAAGGCCGAGGCAGCAGATCACCTGAGGTCAGAAGTTGAAGACCATCCTGGCCAACATGGTGAAACTCCGTCTCTATAAAAACACAAAAATTAGCCAGGCGTGGTGGCGCCTGTAATCCCAGCTACTCAGGAGGCTAAGGCAGGAGAATCACTTGAACCCAGGAGGCGGAGGTTGTAGTGAGCTGAGATCGCATCACTGCACTCCAGCCTGGGTGACAGAGTGAGTCCTTGTCTCAAAAAAAAAAAAAAAAAAAAGAAAAAGAAAAAAATGGCCGGGTGCGGTGGCTTATGCCTCTAATCCCAACACTTTGGGAGGCCGAGGCGGACGGATCATGAGATAAGGAGTTCGAAACCATCCTGGCTAACACGATGAAACCCCATCTCTACTAAAAATACAAAAAAAAAATTAAGCAGGGCATGGTGGCAAGGGCCTGTAGTCCCAGCTACTCGGGAGGCTGAGGCAGGAGAATCGCTTGAACCCAGGAAGCGGAGGTTGCAGTGAGCCAAGATCGCGCCATTGCACTCCAGCCTGGCAACAACAGCAAAACGCCATCTCAAAAAAAAAAAAAAAAAGAACCTGGTGGCCTAAAGGGCACCCCACTCCCTCCTGCCCCCTGCCCCACATGGCACGTAAAAAGGGGAAGAAAAACTCAAAAGCCCAAGTATTCAGCAGTCTCTGCCAATGGCAGATCAAAACAGAGGTAAAAGATCTTCAACCAAATTAAATTTGATTTACATAAGTCTCTTTTTGATCACATTTCCTGCAGCGTCTTACCCCACCCCGGACTCCCCCGGCAGGTGTCCCAAGCCCCTCCCCTCCAGTTTATCCCTAACCCGTCTTGAGGGCCTGGGCTCCCAGTTCCCTCGCTCAAAGGATCTGTCGTCTTTCAGACACTCCCTGAGCGCAGAGACTGGTTTACACCGCCTGGAATCCAGTCTGACAGGTGGTGTCAGGAACTGTAACTGTTGGCATGTTCACCACCACTGGGGTCCTGCAGGCAGAGCTGGAACCGGCCACTGGGACGCAAGCCCTCTGTGCACCGCCCAGACCCACGCTGAGAGCCTGTGACTCCAGGAACCTCATGTAGAAGCTCCTGGAAGTTGGCCCAGAAGGACTGCCCAGCACCCACCCACCCACCCACCCCAGCCACGTCAGGTGGGAGCACAGGAAATGTCCCAGGGTCTGCAGAGGGATCCTACAGACCATTCTCTCTCCCATCTGCCTTCTTTTTTTGTTTGTTTGTTTTGTTTTTTGAGACGGAGTCTCGCTCTTGTTGCCCAGGCTGGAGTGCAATGGCGCGATCTCAGCTCACTGCAACTTCCACCTCCCAATTGCAGTGATTCTCCTGCCTCAGCCTCCCGAGTAGCTGGGATTACAGACATGTGCCACCACATCCGGCTAGTATTTTGTATCTTTTTTTTTTTTTTTTTTTTTTGAGACGGAGTCTCGCTCTGTCGCCCAGGCTGGGGTGCAGTGGCTGGATCTCAGCTCACTGCAAGCTCCATTTCCCGGGTTCCCGCCATTCTCCTGCCTCAGCCTCCCGAGTAGCTGGGACTCGCCCGGCTAGTTTTTTGTATTTTTTAGTAGAGATGGGGTTTCACCGTGTTAGCCAGGATGGTCTCGATCTCCTGACCTCGTGATCCACCCGTCTCGGCCTCCCAAAGTGCTGGGATTACAGGCTTGAGCCAGCGCGCCCGGCCAGTTTTTTGTATCTTTAGTAGAGATGGGATTTCACCATGTTGGCCAGACTAAACTCCCGATCTCAGGTGATCCATCCACCTCAGCCTCCCAAAGTGCTGGGATTACAGGCGTGAGCCACGCCCCGGCCTCCATCTGCCTTGTCATTCTAATTAACTGCTGGGGATACCTTTTGTTAACGGTAGAAAGTTATGCAAATGACCGAAGTTTGTATTGTTATTACTAAGAGGCGCTGGGTTTCAAAATCAGTTTGAATATTCTAGCACCGAATCTTGTCTGTCCTGTGCCTGGGGACCTGCACACTGTTTGTCTTTTTCCCCCTGTGTGAATGGCAGGGTTGAGGCCTTCCTGCTCGCAAAGTGATGGTTTGCCAAGTTACCTGGGGTGTACATAGAACTTGAACTTTGGAGTCAGACTGGCACAGGCTGGGTGCTTCCCCTGCGCCTTGGTTACTGTTTGCCCTTATGCAAGTCTCTTGGCTTCTTGGGTCTCAGTTTTCTCATTGGTGGAAGAGGAGCGAACACCGTCCATAGAGAGCTGCCATGGTGACCATCTGCGAGCTGATGGAGGTAGAGTCCCTGGTGCCCTTTAGGGTGGCAATTGTGCCAGTGTTCCAAAGGACCAGGACCAGGTGGCAGTGGCTGTCTGGAACTGCTGTGGAAGAACTGGCAAGGCTGCCAGATTTCGCAAATAAAAATACATACACATGGTTAAATTTGAATTTCAAATAAGCAGCTAAATTTTGTTGTATAATTATATCCCATGCAGTATTTGGAATATACTTATACTGAAAAATTAGTCAGGCGTGATGGCTCACGCCTGTAATCCCAGCACTTTGGGAGTCCAAGGCGGGCAGATCACCTGAGGCCAGGAGTTCGAGACCAGCCTGGCAAACTTGGAGAAACCCTATCTCTACTAAAAACACCAAAATTGGGCCGGGCGCGGTGGCTCAAGCCTGTAATCCCAGCACTTTGGGAGGCCGAGACAGGCGGATCACGAGGTCAGGAGATCGAGACCATCCTGGCTAACACAGTGAAACCCAGTCTCTACTAAAAAATACAAAAAACTAGCCGGGCGAGGTGGCGGGCGCCTGTAGTCCCAGCTACTCGGGAGGCTGAGGCAGGAGAATGGCGTAAACCCGGGAGGCGGAGCTTGCAGTGAGCTGAGATCCAGCCACTGCACTCCAGCCTGGGCGACAGAGGGAGACTCCGTCTCAAAAAAAAAAAAAAACACCAAAATTGACTGAGCGTGCTGCTGCACATCTGTACTGCCACCTACTTGGGAGGCTGAGGCACAAGAATTGCTCGAACCCAGGAGGCAGAGGTTACAGTGAGCCTCAGTCGCACCACTGCACTCCAGCCAGGGCAACGGAGCGAGACTCTGTCTCTAATAACAATAATAATAATAATAATAATTCATTATCTGAAATTAAATTGAACTAAGTGTCCTTTTTTCCTTTTCTTTTTTTTTTTTTGAGACAGGGTCTCACCCTGTCACCCAGACTGAAGAGCGGTAGAGTAATCATGGTTCACTGCAGCCTTGACCTCCTGGGATCAAGTGATCCTCCCACCTCAGCTTCCCAAGTAGGTAGGACTACAGGTGCAAGCCACCATTCCCGGCTTTTTTTTTTTTTTTTTTTTTTTTTTTATTTTTGGTAGAGATGGGGTTTTGCCGTGTTGCCCAGGCTGGTAACTGAGTGTTACTGTGTTTTATTTGGCTATCCTAAGAAAAGAGGTTAAAGTGCTTAGAATGGGGGGTCTTGCTGAGAGATCTCTTCATTTGGGATTGGGAACTCTGGGAGAGAGTCCTCAAGAGCCACTGGAAGAAACATGGGCCAGGGAGGCTGAGGCAGGAGAATCGCTCGAACCTGAGAGGCAGAGCTTGCAGTGAACCAAGATCGTGCCACTGCACTCCAGCCTGGGTGTCAGAGTGAGACTCTGTCTCAGAAAGAAAAAAAGAAAGAGAGAAAGAAAGAGAGGAAAGAAAGGAGAGGAAGGGAAGGAAGGAGAAACGTGGGCCAAAGGAGGAGAAGGATCTAGAATACCAAGGCCTGGAGAGGGCAATGACCTCCTGACCTGGTTCACTACCTGCTGATCTCAAGCCAGCAGCAAACACATTCTGGAAGCCTGGATGGGGGCTAGGCTTAGCTGGACCCGGCTCTCCAGCCTCCAGCCTACATACTGCCCCCTCCATCAGTCAGGAGCCCATGCCCCAACCCACTTGTCCCTGAGCCAAGAGACAGCACGGAAGGAGCTACATCAAGGTGGGAACCCTGGAGCAAAGCTAGCTCCGTGTTCATTAGCCTCCAAGGAGCCAGATTGCAGGAAGCCAGGAGCAGGACACACCTCAGAGGCAGTTTAACTTGCTGTGGCCAGACTGGCCACATTCACATCCTGGGTTGGACATGGGACTGCTCCATTCCTTTAGCCTCTGGGAGGACATTCATCCAACAAGCATTTCTTCATGTCCTTTGTCCATCCCACAGACAACCTCCAACTCACCCACCGTCTCCCTGAAACTCTACCCCCTCTCCCGGGGGTCACCTATCTGCTTCTCTCCCTCTTCTACCTCACCCCATCGGCCCCAGTGGGGCCATCTCTGAGGATCTCTGGGTCCATCCTGCTGTTCGGCTCACTCATTTTCACTCTCCCGACCTGCTGCAGCCTCCTCCCCACTCCCCATTGGTTCCAGCTCAGTTCCAATAGAAGCAGGTCTCGTCTTGCCATTCCCCTGCTGCAAATCTGCCCATTTTGCATCGGAGGCCAAGTCCCAGCCCTCAGGGAGAGAAAAGCAGGACAAACCAGGGTGTCTGAGTAAAACATGCCTCTTCCAGTCTTCCTAGATAAAGGTTACTCATCCCAGGTGAGGGGCTGCGGGAGACAGCTCCTGGGAGGGCCGAGGGTCCAGGCTGCCAGGCCATCTCATCTGCAGGGTGGGGAGGAGAGGCACAGTGCCTCAGCCAGGGGCCAGGGCCAAAGCCCACTCCACTTACAGACTGGCCTCTGGGTTTCTATTGCACAGGCTCAATCTTTTTTTTTTTTTTTTTTTTTTTTTGAGGTGAGGGGGAGGGACGGAGTTTCACTCTTGTTGCCCAGGCTAGAGTGCAGTGACTCGATCTCAGCTCACTATAACCTTCGCCTCCCCAGTTCAAGCGATTCTTCTGCCTCAGCCACCTGAGTAGCTGGGATTATAGGCGTGTACCACCACGCCCTGCTAATTTTGTATTTTTTGTAGAGATGGGGTTTCACTGTGTTGGTCAGGCTGGTTTCAAACCCCTGACCTCAGGTGATGCACCTGCCTTGGCCTCCCAAAGTGCTGGGATTACAGGTGTGAGCCACTGCACTCAGCCAATCTTATTCATAATATGAAAAATGTATATTAAGGGGGACAGGGATGTTTTATTTATTATTATTACTATTAGTTTTTGAGACAGAGTTTTGCCTTTGTTGCCCAGGCTGCAGTGCAATACAATGGTGTGATCTCGGCTCACCACAAACTCCGCCTCCCGTGTTCAAGCGATTCTCCTGCTTCAGCCTCCCGAGTAGCTGGGGTTATAGGCATGTGCCACCACACCTGGCTAATTTTGTATTTTTAGTAGAGACGGGGTTTCTCCATGTCGGTCAGACTGGTTTCAAACTCCTTACCTCAGGTGATCCGCCCACCTCGGCTTCCCAAAGTGCTAGGATTCAGGTGTGAGCCACTGTGCCCGGCCTCTTATTTATTAATTAAGGTATTTATTTTGAGATGGAGTCTCGCTCTGTCGCCCAGCCTGCAGTGCAGTGGCACAATCTCTGCTCACTGCAACCTCCGCCTGCGGGTTTAAGCAATTTTTGCGTCGGCCTCCCAGTAGCTGGGATTATAGGTGCCCACCACCATGCCCGGCTAATTTTTGTAATTTTAGCAGAGATGGGGTTTCATCATCTTGGGCAGGCTGGTCTTGAACTCCTGACCTCATGATCCACCCGCCTAATTTTTGTATTTTTAGTAGAGATGGGGTTT
The DNA here is from genome assembly GCF_037993035.2 of Macaca fascicularis. NCBI lineage: Eukaryota > Metazoa > Chordata > Mammalia > Primates > Cercopithecidae > Macaca > Macaca fascicularis. Next base: position 4,460,292 of record NC_088390.1, on the reverse strand, counting down.
TGCCATGTTGCCCAGACTTGTCTTGAACTCCTGACCTCAGGTGATCTGCCCTCCTCGGCTTCCCGAAGTTCTGGGATTACAGGGGTGAACCACTGCACCCCGCTGGGGCATGTTTTTATAATATACATGAAAACTGTGAGAAAGAACATTCCACTTATCAGACTGGCAAAACAAGCAAAACAAAATAACTCAAGTGAGTGAAGGTGTCTGTTCTTTGTTTTTGTTTGTTTTTTGTTTGTTTGCTTGAGACAGGTCTCCCCCGTCACCCAGGCTGGAGTGCAGCGGCACGATCATGGCTCACTGTAGCCTCAACTTTCTGTGCTCCAGAGATCCTCCTACCTCAGCCTCCCAGGTAGCTGGGTAGCAGGGACCACAGGCGCATGCCACCATGCCCAGTTAATTTTTGTAGTTTTTGTAGAGACGGGGTTTTGCCATGTTGCCCAGGCTGGGGATGAAGGTGTCTAAAACAGGCCCGGCCACACATTGTTTGTTGGTGGGAAAGTTAATTGGTACAACTCCTTTGTGGGGCAAACTGGTAATATCTGTCAAAAAATGAAATACACAACCTCTTTGTTCCAGTAATCCCACTTTCAGAAATTTACACTACAGCTACACAAGTAACCCAAGATATATATAATGTGCACCAGGACAGACATTGCAGCATTTCTTTTTTTTTCTTTCTTTTTTTTTTTTTTTCCGAGACGGAGTTTCGCTCTTGTCGCCCAGGCTGGAGTGCAAAGGCGCGATCTTGGCTCACTGCAACCTCTGCCTCCTGAGTTCAAGCGATTCTCCTGTCTCAGCCTCCCGAGTAGCTGGGATTACAGGTGTGCGTCACCACACCTGGCTAATTTTTTTTTTTTTTTGTATTTTTAGTAGAGAAGGGGTTTCTCCATGTTGGTGAGGCTGGTCTCGAACTCCTGACCTCGTGATCCACCCGCCTTGGCCTCCCAAAATGCTGGGATTACAGGCATGAGCCACCGCGCCTGGCTGCAGCATTGTTTTTACAGCTAAAGTTTGGAACTACATGGCGGCTGGTTAAATAAATTATGCTACAACCATCAATTAAATATTATGTACTATTACAAAGAATGAGGCAACTAGGTACTAAAATTAAGTCATCTTAGTTAAGATATATTATATACAAAAGTAAAGTGCCAAACATGTAAAGTTGGTGATTTAAAAACACATGAGGGGCCGGGCATGGTGGCTCATGCCTGTAATCCCAGCACTTTGGGAAACTGAGGCAGTCAGATCATGAGGTCAGGAGTTCGAGACCAGCCTGGCTAATATGGTAAAACCTTGTCTCTACTAAAAATACAAAAAAGTAACTGGGAGTTGTGGCATGTATCTGTAGTCCTAGCTACTCAGGAGGCTGAGGCAGAAGATTCACTTGTATCCAGGAGGCAGAGGTTGCAGTGAGCCATCATGCCACTGCACGCCAGCCTGGACAACAGAGCAAGACTCCGTCTTAAAACAAACAAACAAACAAAAAACATGTGACCAAGCACGATGGCTCACACCTGTAATCCCACCACTTTGGGAGGTCGAGGTGGGTAGATTACTTGAGCTTAGGAGTTGAGACCGGCCTGGGCAACATGGTGAAACCCTGCCTCAAAAAAACAAAAAAAAAAAACAAAAAAAAAAAAAACAAAAGCAAAACAAAACAACACACACAGACGCACACAAAAATTAGCCAGGTGTGGTGGTGTGCTCTTGTAGTCCTAGCCACTCGGGAGGTTGAGGTATAAGGATCGCTTGAGCTCAGGAGATGGAGGTTGCAGTGAGCTGAGACTCCAACCTGGGTAACAGAGCAAGATTCTGTCTCAAAAAAAAAAAAAAAAAAAAAAAAATTATGGGCTGGGCATGGTAGCTCATGCCTATAATCCCAGCACTTTGGGAGGCTGAGGCAGGTGGATCACAAGGTCAAGAGATGGAGACCATCCTGGCCAACATGGTGAAACCCCGTCTCTATTAAAAATACAAAAATTAGGCCGGGCGCGGTGGCTCAAGCCTGTAATCCCAGCACTTTGGGAGGCCGAGACAGGCGGATCACAAGGTCAGGAGATCGAGACCATCCTGGCTAACACGGTGAAACCCCGTCTCTATTAAGAAATACAAAAAACTAGCCAGGCGAGGTGGCGGGCGCCTGTAGTCCCAGCTAGTCGGGAGGCTGAGGCCGGAGAATGGCGTGAACCCGGGAGGCGGAGCTTGCAGTGAGCTGAGATCCGGTCACTGCACTCCAGCCTGGGTGACAGAGCGAGACTCCGTCTCAAAAAAAAAAAAAAAAAAAAAACAAAATTTAGCTGGGCATGGTGACACATGCCTGTAGTCCTAAGTACTCGGGAGACTGAGGCAGGAGAATCCCTTGAACCTGGGAGGCAGAGGTCGTAGTCAGCCAAGATCGAGCCACTGCCCTCCAGCCTGGCAACAGAGCGAGACTCTGTCTCAAAAAAAAAAAAAAAAAAAATATATATATATATATATATACACACACACACACACACACACATATATGTATATACACATAAAAATATATAAATATATATGTATATACACATACATGTAAATGTAAAATATGTATAAAATGTCTCTAGAAAGATAAGAAAGAGGTAACAACAGTAGGTGTCCTAGCTAGGGTGAAGTACTGTGAGACCAGGGATAGCAGTGGGAAGGAGAATGACTTTTTGGTGCCTTTTGACTTTTATGCATGTATTTCACGTATACACAGGAAATATATATTTCATATTTTATATGTAAAAAGTATATATGCATATGTAAATAATTTTAAAAGCAAGCAACTTTTCTCCTGCAGTGTTCCACTAGAGGAGATGATGAACATATTAAATAGCTGCATGACCCTGGGCCAGGTCCTCCCTCTCCCTGGGCCTCAGTTTCTTGTTTAGACAATGGGAGTTTTGGATCAGGAGACTATTCCTACACTCTTCTTAAATATTACTTCTAATCAGTCAAATGAATACTGGTGCAGTGACCATAAGATAATATTTGGCTGGGCGTGGTGGCTCACGCCTGTAATCCCAGCACTTTGGGAGGCTGAGGCAGGCAGATCACCTGAGGTCAGGAGTTCGAGACCAGTCTAGCCAACAAGGTGAAACCTCGTCTCTACTAAAAATACAAAAATTAGTCGGACATGGTGGCACACTTGTAATCCCAGCTACTCAGGAGGCTGAGGCAGGAGAATCACTTGAACTCAGGAGGTGGAGGTTGCAGTGAGCCAAGATTGCGCCACTGCACTCTAGCCTGGGTGACAGATCCAGACTCCACCTGCAAAACAAAAACAAAAACAAACAAACAAAAAAACGGCGGGGCGCAGTGGCTCACACCTGTAATCCTAGCACTTTGGGAGGCCAAGGCAGGCAGATTGCCTGAGCTCAGGAGTTCAGACCAGCCTGGGCAACACGGTGAAATCCCGTTTCTATTAAAATAAAAAAAATTAACTGGGCATGACAGTGTGCGTCTGTAATCCCAGCTACTCGGGAGGCTGAGGCAGGAGAATTGCTTGAACCTGGGAGTCAGGGGTTGCAGTGAGCAAAGATTGTACCACTGCACTCTAGCCTGGCGACAGAACAAGACACTGTCTTAAAAAAAAAAAAATAATAATAATATTTGATGGCATGCAGGGGGCATAATATAAAATGGTGTTGTTGAAACCAGGATGCAGTGCCCATCACCTGAGGGACAGGGTCATTTCTCTGACCCCGACTAGGTACCCATAGGCAAAGCTGCATCTGCCTGGACTGGAGGAGCCTGCCGGGGCCCTGCTAGCTCCTGCCGAGGTCAGCTCCCCAGGCCTTGGCAACTTATCCTGCCTCCGCCCACTGAGGCCCTAGGCTGGCCCAGGGGCGGAGCTGAAGGCTGGCCTGTCTCTGGCTTCCTCCTTACTCTATCAGGCTCTGCCTAGTTTACCTGTCTGCCTAGACTCTCCTCCCCTCCTCCTGTGGCCGTTCAAAGGAGGTAGCTCTGGCACCATGCTAAAGCTGGAATCCTACCCCACTCCTTTCCTGAGCCAGGTCTTTGCAGGTGGCTGGGAGACCCGAGATGCCTGGCCACAGCCATCTGAGGCCTCAGAGTACACACAAGACCCAGCCTCAGCAGGAAGCCACCTTGTTCCAAAGTACTGGGTCTTCCTCTTAATATAGTACTGGGCCTTTCTCTTAATATTTGAAGCCAAAGGAAAAATACATGGGAATCAGAGGAGTCAAAACTGGACACATTTCCTGCTCCTCATTCCCCCGTCTTTTTGTCCTGAGTTTGGAATCAGAGGACTTCAGTTCCTGTCCTAAGTTAGCCCTGGCTCCCTGAAGAAGTCACTCCCCTTCTTGGGGCCTCATTTGCAAGAAGAGGGGCTTGGGCTCAGAAAGCTACATATTAACAGGTGTTCCCACGTGGTTCCAAGGCAGCTTTTTTTTTTCAGTGACAGGCTTTTTTTTTTTTTTTTTTTGAGACACAGTCTCGCTCTGTTGCCAGGCTGGAGTGCAGTGGTGCAATCTCAGCTCACTGCAACCTCCACCTCCCAGGTTCAAGTGATTCTCCTGCCTCAGTCTCCCGAATAGCTGGGATTACAGGCATGCGCCACCACGCCCAGCTAGTTTTGTTTTTGTATTTTTAGTAGAGACGGCGTTTCACTGTGTTAGCCAGGATAGTCTTGATCTCTTGACCTTGTGATATGCCCGCCTCGGCCTCCCAAAGTATTGGGATTGCAGGCGTGAGCCACCAGCCCGGCCTGTAGTGACAGGCTTTAAGAAGCAACTGTGGCCAGGCATGGTGGCTCACGCCTGTAATCTCAGCACTTTGGGAGACTGAGGCAGGCGGATCACTTAAGGTCAGGAGTTTGAGATCAGCCTGGCTAACATGGTGAAAACGTGTCTCTACTAAAAATACAAAAATTAGCCAGGCGTGGTGGTGGGCGCCTGTAATCCCAGCTACTGGGGAGGCTGAGGCAGGAGAATTGCTTGAGCCTGGGAGCCAGAGGTTGTAGTGAGCTAAGATCATGGCTTTGTGCTCCAGCCTGGGCAACAGAGTGAGACTCTGTCTCAAAAAAAAAAAAAAAAGATAAAGGACGAACCCACTGGTTTGCAACAACTGGAATGAATCTTAAAATAATTATGCCAGCCTGGGCAACAGAGTCAGACCCCTGTCTCTACAAAACATTTCAAAATTAGCCAGGTGTGGTGGTATGTGCTGGTCGTCTCAGCTACCTGGGAGGCTAAAGCAGGAGGATCGCTTGAACTCAGGAATGTGAGGCTGCAGTGAGCCATGATTTCACCACTATACTCCAGCCTGGGAGACAGCAAGACTCTGTCTCAACACTAATAATAAGTAATTAATTAATTAATTAAAAATAAATAAATGGCCAGGCACAGTGGCTCATGCCTGTAATCCCAGCACTTTGGGAGACCAAGGCAGGCAGATCATGAGGTCAGGAGTTTGAGACCAGCCTGGCCAACATAGTGAAACTCCCATCTCCACTAAAAATACAAAAATTAGCTGGGTGTGATGGCAGGTGCCTGTAGTCCCAGCTACTCGGGAGGCTGAGGCAAGAGAATTGCTTGAACCTGGGAGGCGGAGTTGCAGTGAGCCGAGATTGCACCACTGCACTCCAGTCTGGCGACAGAGGGAGACACCATCTCAAAAAATAAATAAATAAATAAATAAATAAATAAATAAATAAATAAAATAATTATATTGAGTGAAAGAAGACCAAAGAGAGTACATAGGTTTGCTTTCATTTATAAAAAATTCTAGAAAGTGACAGAAAGGGGATCAGAAAGCGGCTGGAGTGAAAGGAAAGAGGGAAACATTACAGCAAGGCACAAAGAAACTTTTAGGTGTGATGGAGAGGTTTATTATCTTAATGGGGTGATGTTTTCATGAGTGTTTACAGTATGCCAAAACTCGTAAGTTGTATGTCAATTATCAGGTCATTTTAAAAGGTGATGATGAATGAACATGTGTTCAGCATATACCCTAAATGCAGCCAGACACTGAAGTCGCTTGTGGAAATCAACTGGATGCATTTTTTTAAATTTTTTGCGATGGAGTCTTGCTCTGTTGCCCAGGCTAGAGTGCAGTGGCATGATGGCTTACTGTAACCTCTGCCTCCTGGGTTCAAGCAATTCTCCTGTCTCGGCCTCCCAAGTAACTGGGATTACAGGCACTCACCACCACACCCGGCTAATTTTTGTATTTTTTGGTAGAGACGAGGTTTCACCATGTTAGCCAGGCTGGTCTTGAACTCCTGAACTCAAGTGACCGACCAGCCTCGGCCTCTCAAAGTGATGGGATTACAGGCTTGAGCTGCTGTGCTTGGCCATGGATGATCTTAAGAACAAAGAAAAGAAAACCCAATTTGAAGTGAGATAAACAATAATAAAATGTACCATCTCATCTACCTGGAAGGCCAGAGGCTACAGGGACAGTTTGACTGCTCCCCTTCTAGTACCAGACGCTATATTGAGCTACATCACAGAAGCTCCATAATTGTCAGGGAACTTAGCTACAAATAACGGAATCTACTCTAACTAGTTTAAGCAGCCAAGGAATGTATTTAAAGATATAAATGACTCACACAGTCTCTGAGAGGGATAGAGAATTGGGCTTGGAGGCTACTTGGCCGGGAACAATACCCAAATTTTGCTGCTGGACTGTTATCAGCAGAGCCTCTGCTTTTTGCCATCACTAGGCATTGCAGCTCACAAGTGGAAGGGGTGTCTCTACTCCCGGGGCCTCCACTCCCACTGCCCTCAAAAGCTCTGTGTCAGCCAGGCACGGTGGCTCACGCCGGTAATCCCAGCACTTTGGGAGACCGAGGTGGGCGGATCACGAGGTCAGGAGATCGAGACCATCCTGGCTAACACGGTGAAACCCGGTCTCTACTAAAAATACAAAAAATTAGCCGGGTGTGGTGGCGGGCGCCTGTAGTCCCAGCTACTCGGGAGGCTGAGGTAGGAGAATCGCTTGGACCAAGGAGGCAGAGATTGCAGTGAGCCGAGATCATGTCACTGCACTCCAGCGTGGGCGACAGAGAGAGACTCTGTCTGAAAACAAACAAAACAAACAAAGAAAAAAGCTCTGTGTCTACAGCATTCTCATCCTCGTACAGCTCACCTCTGAATGGATATCAACTGCATCTGATCGGATGAGCCCGCACTGTATGCCTGAGTGCTAGCTACACGGGAAGCTGGGTACAAGGGTCTGTCTTCTACCTTGGGGAGGCAGAACTCATCGTGTCTTGACATAGAATGGGTTTTCAAAAAGATGCTGAATGGCTGGGCGCGGTGTCTCACACCTGTAATCCCAGCATTTTGGGAGGCCGAGGCGGGCGGATCACTTGAGGCCAGGAGTTTGAGACCAGCCTGGCCAACATGGTGAAAACCCATCTCTACTAAAAATACAAAAATTAGCCGGGCACGGTGGCACACACTTGTAATCCCAGCTACTCAGGAGGCTGAGGCAGGAGAATCCCTTGAACCCAGGAGACGGAGGTTGCAGTGAGCTGAGATTGCACTACTGCACTCCAGCCTGGGCAACAGATGGAGACAGTCTCAAAAAAAAAAAAAAAAAAGAAAAGAAAAAAGAAAGATGCTGGGTGGTGACAATATTAAAAACATCCACTATAAGCCCTATTAGAGATTATCCCAGCCTGGTCAACATGGAGAAACTCCATCTCTACAAAAAATACAAAATTTAGCCAGGCGTGGTGGCAAGTGCCTGTACTCCCAGCTACTTGATGGACTGAGGCTAGAGAATCACTTGAACCCCGGGCAGTCAAGGCTGCAGTGAACTATGTTCCTGCCACAGCACTCTAGCCAGAGTGACAGAGTGAGACCCTGTCTCAAAACAAAACAAATAAACAAAGAAAACAAAACAAAAAAAAGAAAAGAAAGAAACTAGAAAATAAAGAAAAATCAGAATGCTGTACCTGTTGATGGAAGTTCACAATACTGCATATGAAAGAGTCTAGGAGGCTGGGCACGGTGACTCACGCCTGTAATCCCAGCACTCTGGGAGGCCGAGGCAGGCAGATCACGAGGTCAGGAGATCGAGACCATCCTGGCTAACACGGTGAAACCCCGTCTCTACTAAAAAATACAAAAAACTAGCTGGGCGAGGTGGCGGGTGCCTGTAGTCCCAGCTACTCGGGAGGCTGAGGCAGGAGAATGGCGTGAACCCGGGAGGCGGAGCTTGTAGTGAGCCGAGATCATGCCACTGCACTCCAGCCTGGGCGATAGAGCGAGACTCTGTCTCAAAAATAAATAAATAAATAAAAAATACAAAAAATTAGCCAGGCGTGGTGGCGGGCGCCTGTAGTCCAAGCTACTCGAGAGGCTGAGGCAGGAGACCCCAAGGTGATCAAGTTGCTAGATCCGACTACTGCTTTACACGAAATACAGAAAATAGAAATGTTAAATGATACCGTGAGGACACAATCAGTAAAACCCAGATTTTGTTTTTTCTATCTGTTTGTTTGTTTTCTGAGATGGAATTTCACTTATTGCCCAGGCTGGAGTGCAGTGGTGCGATCTTGGCTCACTGCAACCTCCGCCTCCCAGGTTCAAGCGATTCTCTTGCATCAGCCTCCCGAGTAGCTGGGATTACAGGCGCCCACAACCCCGCCTGGCTAATTTTTTAGTATTTTTAGTAGCGACGGGGTTTCACCATGTTGGCCAGGCTGGTGTCGAACTCCTGACCTCAGGTGATCCGCCTACCTCGGCCTCCCAAAGTGCTGGGATCACAGTCATGCGTCACCGTGCTTGGCCTTAAATCCAGATTTTAGGAAACTGTATAGGAACACATGACAAATGTTCTTTAATAAATTGCAAGAAAAAAAGAAAGATTTTAGAAGATGGAACCTCGTGATTAAAAGAAACATGAGAGACATATTAACCAACCAAAACATATGGCTCTTTTTTAGATCATAATTCAAACAAAGTGTAAAGAGAATAATGATGATGATGATGAGATGGTGGGAATATTTGAACACTGAATATTTGATGATATTAAGGAATTATTTCACACCTGTAATCCTAGCACTTTGGGAGGTCAAGGCACTTGAGCCCAGGAGTTCAAGACCTGGGTTTGTGAGCAACATGGTGAAATCCTATTTCTACAAAAAATACAAAAATTAGCCGGGTGTGGTGGCATGCACCTCTCATCCCAGCTTCCTGGGAGGATCACTTGAGTCTAGAAGGTGGAGGCTGCAGTGAGTTGTGATCATGCCACTGCACCCCAGCCTGGTTAATAGGGCGAGACCCCATCTCCAAAAAAAAAAGAGATAGAGGCCAGGCCCGGTGGCTCACGCCTGTAATCCCAGCACTTTGGGAGGCCAAGGCAGGAGGATCATGAGGTCAGGAGTTCAAGACCAGCCTGACCAACACGGTGAAACCCCGTCTCTACTAAAAATACAGAAATTAGCCAGGCATGTTGGCGCCTGCCTCTAATCCCAGCTACTCGGGAGGCTGAGGCAGGAGAATTGCTTGAACCCGGGAGGTGGAGGCTGCAGTGAGCCAAGACCGTGCCAATGCACTCCAGCCTGGGTGACAGAGCAAGACTCCATCTCAAAAAAAAAAGAAGAGATGGAATTGCTGGGGGCTGGAAGGATGTTACAAGGTCTCCCTCAATTCTTACCATGCTGGCAAAGCCGAGTCCAGCCAGAGAAAGCTGTAGCCTTCAGAGAGCTGCAGAGGGTGGTATTGACAGCAGGGCACCTTGGTAAGCCTGGGGCCATGTGTCATCCGCTGCAGTTCCTTTGGAAGAATTAATGTTATTGCTTTGATGATATGGCTATATTTTCATACACATTTCCAAAGCCAGGTGTGGTGATTTATGTCTGTAATCCCAGAGCTTTGGGACGCCAAAGTGGGAGGATAGCTTGAGCTCAGGAGTTCAAGATCAACCTGGGCAACATAGCAAGACCCCATCTGTTAAAAAAAAAAAAAAAAAAAAAGAAGGAGGCCGGGCGCGGTGGCTCACGCCTGTAATCTCACCACTTTGGGAGGCTGAAGCGGGCGCAGCACAAGGTCAGTTCGAGACCAGCCTGGCCCATATGGTGAAACCCCGTCTCTACTAAAAATACAAAAATTAGCCTGGCATAGTAGCAGCTGCCTGTAGTCCCAGCTACTCGGGAGGCTGAGGCATGAGAATCACTTGAACCCAAGAGGCGGAGGTTGCAGTGAGCCGAGATCGCGCCATTGTACTCCAGCCTGGGTGACAGAGCGAGACTCCTTCTCAAAAAAAAAAAAAATGGCCAGGCGTGGTGGCTTACTCCTGTACTAGATGGCTTAGCCTCCCGAGTAGCTGGGATTAGAGGCAGGCGCCAACATGCCTGGCTAATTTCTGTATTTTTAGTAGAGACGGGGTTTCACCATGTTGGTCAGGCTGGTCTTGAACTCCTGACCTCATGATCCTCCTGCCTTGGCCTCCCAAAGTGCTGGGATTACAGGAGTGAGCCACTGGGCCTGGCCTCTATCTCTTTTTTTTTGGAGACGGGGTCTTGCTGTATTAACCAGGCTGGGGTGCAGCGGCATGATCACAAGTCACTGCAGCCTCCACCTTCTAGACTGGCCTATACTCCCAGCACTTTGGGAGGCCAAGGCAGGTGGATCACGAGGTCAGGAGTTCAAGACCAGCCTGGCCAAGATGGTGAAATTCCGTCTCTACTAAAAATACAAAAAAAAAAAAAAATTAGCCAAGTTTGGTGGCAGGCGCCTGTATTCCCAGCTATTTGGGGGGCTGAGGCAGAGAATTGTTTGAACCCAGGAGACGGAGGTTGCAGTGAGCCAAGATCATACCATTGCACTCCAGCCTGGGCAACAGAGCAAGACTCCGTCTCAAAAAAAAAAAAAAGGAATTATCCAGGCATGGTGTTGTGCACTCACATTCCTAGCTATTTGAGAAGCTGAGATGGGAGGATCCCTTGCGCCCAGGAGTTGGTTACAGTGAGCCATAAGCACACCACTGCATTCCAGCTTGGGTGACAGAGCAAGATCCCATCTCTAAAACAAAAACAGAAACAATACACACTTCCAAAGTAGAGCCAAACAGAATAACCAGATGTACTTATGCTTTTTGGGGGATTGGGGAAGTACATGGAGTGTTTATGGGGACTCTGTCAAAGATAAATAGTCATGGGCTTGCTCTTGTGCAATTCAACATGCACCGTTCAGAGCGACGCGCTGTGCGGGAAACACCATCCAAGATGAGCCGTGCTGAAGAACTAAAGCACAGTTTCTATCTCAATCAGAATCTCTAAGGCAGTGGGTTAAATGCCTTTGATTTTCTTCAGGAATGATAGCTGCCTCTTAAGGGCAAGATTGCAAGATTTTTATGTCTTCATGTAGGGCAAGAATTAGGTCTTGAATGCTGCAAGATTGCCCGTCATTGCCAGCTCTTTCTCATTTGCACATACCTGCTGAATGAATGTGTGGAAAATAAGTGAATGAATAAGCAAATGATTGTCTGAAGGAGCAAATAAGTTAATTTTTAACCATATCAGGAATAAAACGGGGTCATTACATATGAGCTCCTTTTGCTCCTCTGGAAAGAAAGCAATTCTTTTGAGATGAAATCTTGCTGTTGCCTGGGCTGGAGTGCAATGGCACGATCTTGGCTCACTGCAACCTCTGCCTCCCAGGTTCAAGCGATTCTCCTGCCATAGCCTCCTGAATAGGTGGGACTATAGGTGTGCGCCACTACGGCCAGCTAATTTTTGTATTTTTAGTAGAGACAGGGTTTCACCATGTTGTTTGGCCAGGATGGTCTTGATCTCTTGACCTTGTGATCCTCCCACCTCGGCCCCCCAAAGTGCTGTGAGCCACCACACCTGGCAGAAAGCAATTCTTTAAAAATTGGACCTGGCCGGGCACAGTGGCTCATGCCTGTAATCCCAGCATTTTGGGTGGCCAAGGCAGGTGGATCACAAGGTCAAGAGTTCGAGACCAGCCTACCAAAATGGTGAAACCCCATCTCTATTAAAAATACAAAAATTAGGCTGGGTGCGGTGGCTTACACCTGTAATCCCAGCACTTTGGGAGGCCGAGGCAAGCGGATCATGAGGTCAGGAGATCGAGACCATCCTGGCTAACATGGTGAAACCCTGTCTCTACTAAAAATACAAAACATTAGCTGGGCGTGGTGGCAGACGCCTGTGGTCCCAGCTACTTGGGAGGCTGAGGCAGGAGAATGACGTTAACCCGAGAGGTGGAGGTTGCAGTGAGCTGAGATCACGCCACTGCACTCTAACCTGGGCAACAGAGTGAGAGTCTGTCTCAAAAAAAAAAAAATAAAATAAAATAAAAAATACAAAAAATACAAAAATTAGCTGGGCATGGTGGTGCACGCCTATAGTCCCAGCTACTCAGGAGGCTGAGGCAGGAGAATCACTTGAACCCAGGAGGTGGAGATTGTGGTGAGCCAAGATCGCACCACTGCACTCCAGCCCGGGCAACAGAGTGAGACTCCGTCTTAAAAAAAAAAAAAAAAAAATTAGCCAGGTGTGGTGGTATGCGCCTGTGATCCCAGTTACTCAGAAGACTGAGGCAGGAGAATTACTTGAACCCAGGAGTCAGAGGTTGCAGTGAACCAAGATCGTGCCACTGAACTCCAGCCTGGGAGACAGAGCAAGACTCCGTCTCAAAAACAAAAAATTGGACTCGATGGCCAGGTGTAGTGGCTCATGGCTGTAATCCCAGCACTTTGAGAGGCCAGGGCAGGAGGATGGCTTAAGCCCAAGAGTTTGGGACCAGTCTGAGAAACACAGCAAGACTCTGTCTCTAAAAAAACAAACAAAAAAATAGCTCGATGTGGTGGCACACACCTGTAGTCCCAGCTTTTTGAGAGGTTGAGGCGAGAGAATCGCTTGAGCCTGGGAGGTTGAGGCTGCAGTGAGCTGTGATGGTGCCATTGTACCCTAGCCTGGGTGACAGAGTGAGATCCTGTCTCAAAAAAAGAAAAAAAGGACCTGTTGCTTAGAAATGTTAAGTTTGGCCAGGTGTGGTGGCTCACACCTGTAATCCCAACACTTTGGGAGGCCGAGGCAGTCAGATCACTTGAGGTCAGGAGTTCAAGACCAGCCTGGGCAACATCGTGAAACCCTGTCTTTACTAAAAATACAAAAAATTAGCTGGGCGTGGTGGCTACCTGTAATTCCAGTTACTTGGGAGGCTAAGGCAGGAGAATAGCTTGAACCCGGGAGGCGGAGGTTGCAGTGAGCTGAGATGGTTCCATTGCAGCCTGGGCGACAAGAGTGAGACTCTGCCTAAAAAAAAAAAACAAAAATGAAAAAAGAAATGTTACGTTCAAAAGGCACAGCTCTCAGGATTTGAACCATTAAGGAATCAGCTCACAGCCTCTTCATACTCATCAAACTGCGGGTTCCTTTATCCTTGTGTATTTGCATGCGCCCCCGTACCTGTAAAGAATGGGCAAGGGCGGGTGTGGTGGCTCACGCTTATAATCCCAGCACTTTGGGGAGCTAAGGCAGGTGGATTACCTGAGTTCAGGAGTTCGAGACCAGCCTGGCCAACATGTGGAAACCCTCTCTACTAAAAATATAACAATTAGCCAGGGATGGTGGCACACACCTGTAGTCCCAGCTACTCGGGAGGCTGAGGCAGGAGAATTGCTCGAACCTGGGAGGTGGGGGTTGCAGTGAACCGAGATCTCACCATTGCACTCCAGCCTGGGTGACAGAGTGAGACACCCTCTCAAAAAACAAACAAACAAACAAAAAACAACAAAAAATAAAAAACAGCCAGGTGCGGTGGCTCACGCCTGTAATCCCAGCACTGTGGGAGGCCAAGATGGGCAGAACACCTGAGGTTGGGAGTTCGAGACCACCCTGACCAACATGGAGAAACCCCATCTCTACTAAAAATACAAAATTAGCTGGGTGTGGTGGCCTGTAATCCCAGCTTCTTGGAAGGCTGAGGCAGGAGAATCGCTTGAACCCAGGAGGTGGAGGTTGCGGTGAGCCAGAGATCGTGCCATTGCACTCCAGCCTGGGCAAGAAGAGCGAGACTCCATCTCAGAAGCAAAAACAAAAAACAAAACAAAAGAATGGGCAAAAGTTCATGAAAAGGGCTGATTTAGGTTCTAGATGGGGTGAGGTATTAAAGAACTTTAATGTATAAGATGATATTTGTGAGGTCATGCTCAGTGGTTCATGCCTATAATCCCAAAGACTTGGGAGACTGAGGCTGAAGGACCACTCGAGGCCAGGAGTTCAAGATCAGCCTGGGCAACGTCGTGAGACCCCTGGTACTACAAAAAAAATCTAAAAATTAGCCAGGTGTGATGGCGAATACCTGTAGTCCTAACTCTTCCAGAGGCTGAGGTGGGAGGATCGTTTGAACCCAGGAGGTCAAGGCTGCAGTGAGCTATGATGGTGCCACTGTACTATAGCCTAGGTGACAGAGTGAGACCCTGTCTTTCAAAAAAAAAAGACAATATTTATGTTAAGCCTTGAAGGACGAAGCAAGAAGGGAATTTCTGAGCAACTGTGACTTACCAAGTATTCTGCTGAGCCTTTGTCGCATTTTCTCATTTAATCTTCCCAGTAATCCCGTGAGGTTGTATTCCCGTTTTATTACATGACAAAACTGAATTGGCAGGCGGGAAGTGAGGCTGTCAATATTTCAGAGCCAGCCTTTAGTCTCAGCACTGCCATTTGGGGAAAGAAGACTGGTAAATTGGCAATTTCAGCACAGGTACTGTTTCTCACCAGCCAGTGCTGGGCAATAAATAAAAAACCAAAAACTTGTTCTCGAACTTGGGAGGCGGACATTGCAGTGAGCCCTGATCCCACCATTGCACTCCAGCCTGGGCAACAAGAGCGAAACTCCATCTCAAAAAAAAAAAAAAAAAAAAAAAGGCCAGGCGCAGCGGCGCACACCTGGAATCGTAGCACTTTGGGAGGCTGAAGCAGGTGGATCAACTGAGGTCAGGAGTTCGAGACCAGCCTTACCAATATGGTGAAACGCCGTCTCTACTAAAAATACAAAAATTATGGGCCGGGCGCGGTGACTCACACCTCTAATCCCAGCACTTTGGGAGGCCGAGATGGGCGGATCACAAGGTCAGGAGATTGAGACCATCCTGGCTAACACGGTGGAAACTCCATCTGTACTAAAAATACAAAAAATTAGCTGGGTGTGGTGGCAGGCGCCTGTAGTCCCAGCTACTCAGAAGGCTGAGGCAGGAGAATGGCATGAACTCGGGAGGCAGAACGTGCAGTGAGCTGGAGATTGCGCCACTGATCTCCAGCCTGGGCTACAGAGCGAGACTACATCTCAAAACATAAAATAAAATAAAATAAAATAAAATAAAATAAAGTAAAAATAAAAACACAAAAATTAGCTGGGCGTGCTGGTGTGTGCCTGTAGTCCTAGCTACTTTGGAGGCTGAGGCAGGAGAATCGCTTGAACCTGAAAGGCAGAGGTTGCAGTGAGCTGAGATCATGCCACTGCACTCCAGCCTGGATGGCAGAGCCAGACTCCGTCTTAAAAAAAAAAAAAAAAAAAAGAATGTCTGAGCCAGCCAGACAATTAGGCTGGGAGGCTCTAAACCTGTACTGTTCAGTCACAACCACTAGTCACATGAGCGCCTGAGATGTACTTTTTTTTTTTTTTTTGACACAGAGCCTGGCTCCCGGGTTCAAGCGATTCTCCTGCCTCAGCCTCCCAAGTAGCTGGGATTACAGGTTTCCACCACCACGCCTGGCTAATGTTTTGTATTTGTAGAAGAGACAGAGTTTCACCATGTTGGCCAGGCTGGTCTCCAAGTCCTGAACTCAGGCAATCTGCCTGCCTCGGCCTCCCAAAGTGCTGGGATTACGGGCGTGAGCCACCACACCTGGCCTGTTTTCCTTTAATTATTA
Organism: Macaca fascicularis; assembly: GCF_037993035.2. Lineage (NCBI taxonomy): Eukaryota > Metazoa > Chordata > Mammalia > Primates > Cercopithecidae > Macaca > Macaca fascicularis. The sequence goes on along the minus strand of NC_088390.1, from coordinate 4,444,400 downwards.
TTATTATTTTTACTTTTTTGTCTACAAAAAGTTAGTAAAGTCAATACAGGCTTATTCTGTGGTGTCAAGAACACAGAATAAGCCTCTGTTAACTTTACTAACTTTATTTTAGATAAAAATATTTTTAGCCGGGCGCGGTGGCTCAAGCCTGTAATCCCAGCACTTTGGGAGGCCGAGACGGGCGGATCACGAGGTCAGGAGATCAAGACCATCCTGGCTAACACGGTGAAACCCCGTCTCTACTAAAAAATACAAAAAATTAGCCGGGCGAGGTGGCAGGCGCCTGTAGTCCCAGCTACTCGGGAGGCTGAGGCAGGAGAATGGCGTAAACCCGGGAGGCAGAGCTTGCAGTGAGCTGAGATCCAGCCACTGCACTCCAGCCTGGGTGACAGAGCGAGACTCCGTCTCAAAAAAAAAAAAAAAAAAAAAAAAAAAAAAAAATTTTTAAAAGGCTGGGTGCAGTGACTCACGCCTGTAATCCCAGCACTTTGGGAGGCTGAGGCGGGCAGATCACGAGGTCAGGAGATCGAGACCATCCTGGCTAACACAGTGAAACCCCGTTTCTACTAAAAATACAAAAAAATTAGCCAAGCGTGGTGGTGGGCACCTGTAGTCCCAGCTACTTGGGAGGCTGAGGCAGGAGAATGGCGTGAACCCGGGAGGCAGAGCTTGCAGTGAGCCAAGATTGTGCCACTGCACTCCAGCCTGGGCGACAGTGAGACTCCGACTCAAAAAAAATATATTAAAAAAAGAACATGAGGCACGTTATTTGGTAACACCCTCTGCCAGGTACACAAACCCAAATACCCAAATTTAATAAGCATAGTCCTATACTTATCCGGGAAAATTACCCTGTTATTAATTTTATAGGATTCATGAGTTCATTCAAGAGATATTTGTTAGGTGCTACTGCATAGTATTATATTAAGCTCTGTGAACAAAGACATGAAAGAGAGTCCTGCCATCACAAGCTTATACACAGAAAAGAAAAATAATCAATTGCAATCCTGCATGACAAATGCTAGGATAAGAGATGTAATACAAGCTGGAAGCAGGAAACAGGAAGATAAGATTAGTTTAGAGATTGCCAGAGGTATTCTGGAGGAAGTTGCTTCTTTCAAGGATCTGAAAGATGGATTTGTAGATATTAACCACAAACATTTAGCAGAAAAGAGCGGTGTTTGTTTGTTTTTGAGATGGAGACTCGCTCTGTGGCCAGGCTGGAGTGCAATGTGTGATCTCAGCTCACCGCAGCCTCCGCCTCCCGGGTTCAAACGATTCTCTTGCCTGAGCCTCCCGAGTAGCAGGCGTGCACCACCACGCCCGGCTAATTTTTGTATTTTTAGTAGAGACGGGGTTTCACCATGTTGGCCAGTATGGTCTCCATCTCTTGACCTCATGATACCCCCGGCCTTGAACTCCCAAAGGGCTAGGATTACAGGCGTGAGCCAGTGCACCTGGCCCAGAAAAGAGTATTTTAAGCTACTGGAACACCAAATTGAAAGACCTTTTGGAGAAAGGAAAGAAGTGTAGTGTGTCAGAAGTAGAGTGTGTTAGGATGAGGCTAGAGCATCCCTGGAGACCAGATTGTGAAGGACAGGCCTTTAAACCAAAATGGGGTCAGGCGTGGTGCCTCACACCTATAATCCCAGCACTGTGGGAGACTGAGGCAGGCGATCACTTGAGGTCAGGAATTCGAGACCAGCCTGGTCAATAGGGTGAAACCCTGTCTCTACTAAAAATACAAAAATTAGCGGCTGTGGTGATGGGTGCCTGTAGTCCCAGCTACTCGGGAGGCTGAGGCAGAAGAATCATAGAACCTGGGAGGCAGAGGTTGTAGTGAGCCGAGATCCAGCCATTGCACTCCAGCCTGGGTGACTAAGCGAGACTCCATCTCAACAAAAAAGAAAAGAAACAGGGTCTCAACCGGGTGTGGTGGCTCACACCTGTAATCCCAGCAATTTGGGAGGTCGAGGTGGGTGGATCACTTGAGGTCAGGAGTTTGAGACCAGCCTGGCCAACATGGTGAAACCCCATCTCTACTAAAAATATAAAAATTAGCTGTGTGTGGTGGTGGCACATGCCTGTACTTCCAGCTACTCGGGAGGCTGAGGCAGGAGAATAGCTTAAACCTGGGAGGTGGAGGTTCTGGTGAGCCAAGATCAGGTCACTGCATCACTGCACTCCACCCTGGGCAACAGAGCAAGACTACGTTTAAAAAAAAAAAAGAAAAGAAAAAAAGAAAAGAAATGATGGTCAGGATGGGTGACTGGAAACTGAGAATCGGGGTGTGGTGTGGTTTTGGGTGACAAGACTGTCTCATGGGAGAGACCATGTCTCATAGAGAGGCCAGCTGGTGGGAAGGGGAGGAGAGGAAGTCATGTGGTGAGAGGCGGGGATACTGGATGGGTCATTCACGTGAGTAATTAGGTCCCCAAGGAGGAGGGCCAGAGTAGAAGGAAGAGAAGGGCTGTGAGGCAGGAACCAAAGTTCGTGATGAGTGGGTCTGCAGGTCACAGCACCAAAGGGGAGTAACAAGTGCTGCAGCTGGATGGCATTAACCTCAGATGAGCTAGGGGCTGGCTGGGTGCGGTGGCTCACACCTGTAATCCCCAAAATTTGGGAGGCCAAGAATGGGCAGATCACTTGAGGCCAGAAGTTTGACCAGCCTGGACAACATGGTGAAACCCCTTCTCTACTGAAAATACAAACATTAGCCAGGCGTTGTGGTGGGCATCTGTAATCCCAGCTACTTGGGAGGCTGAGGCAGGAGAATCGGTTGAACCCAGGAGGCAGAGGCTGCAGTGAGCTGAGATCATGCCACTACACTCCAGCCTCAGTGACAGAGTGAGACTCAGTCTCAAAAAGAAAGGGCTGGGTGCGGTGGCTCACACCTGTAATCCCAGCACTTTGGGAGGCCGACGTGGGCGGATCACCTGAGGTCAGGAGTTTGAGACCAGCCTGGCCAACATGGTGAAATCGCATCTCTATTAAAAATACAAAAATTAGCTGGGTGTGGTGGTGTGTGCCTGTAATCCCAGCTACTTGGGAGGCTGAGGCAGGAAAATCACTGGAACCTGGGAGGCAGAGGCTGCAGTGAGCCGAGATGATGCTACTGCACTCCAGCCTGGTTGACAGAGCAAGACTCCGTCTCAAAAAAATAAATAAATAAAAATAAAGGCCAGGCGTGGTGGCTCACGCCTGTAATCCCAGCACTTTGGGAGGCCAAGGCAGGCAGATCACCTGAGGTCAGGAGTTTGAGAGCAGCCTGGCCAAAATGGTGAAACTCCGTCTTTACTAAAATACAAAAATTAGCTGGGCGTGGTGGCACATGTCTGTAATCCCAGCTATTTGGGAGGCTGAGCCAGGAGAATTGCTTGAACTCGGGAGGTGGAGGTTGCAGTGAGCCAAGATCGCGCCACTGTGCTCTAGCGTGGATGGCAGAGCAAGATTCCATCTCAAAAAACAGAAACAAACAAACAAAAAAGTGAAGGCCCAAGTGCAGCGGCTCACAAGTGTAATCCCAACACTCTGGGAGGTCAAGCCGGAAAAGATGGCTTGAGGCCAGGAGTTTGAGAACTGGTTTAGTATGTATGTATGTATGTATGTATGTATGTATGTATGTATGTATTTATTTTTGAGGCAGAGTCTCACTCTGTTGCCCAGGCTGGCACAATTTCAGCACACCACAACCTCTGCCTCCCGGTTTTAAGTGATTCTCCTGCCTCAGCCTCCCAAGTAGCTGGAACGACAGGTGCGCCACCATGCCCGGCTAATTTTTGTATTTTCAGTAGAGGTGGGGTTTCACCATGTTGGCCAGGCTGGTCGAACTTCTGACCTCAAGTGATCTGCCCATTCTTGGCCTCCCAAATTTTGGGGATTACAGGTGTGAGCCACCGCACCCAGCCAGCCCCTAGCTCATCTGAGGTTAATGCCATCCAGCTGCAGCACTTGTTACTCCCTTTTGGTGCTGTGACCTGCAGACCCACTCATCACGAACTTTGGTTCCTGCCTCACAGCCCTTCTCTTCCTTCTACTCTGGCCCTCCTCCTTGGGGAGCTAATTACCCATGTGGATGACCCATCCAGTACCCCCGCCTGTCACCACGTGACTTCCTCTCCTCTCCTTCCCACCAGCTGGCCTCTCTATGTTCCCATGAGACAGTCTTGTCACCCAAAACCACACCACCCCCTGATTCTCAGTTTCCAGTCACCCATCCTGACCACCATTTCTTATCCTTCCAGCTTACTTGCTTTAGTGTTCATACCACGCAACTCTTCCACCTCAACAGGACCCCGTTCAGTGTGCCACTTTTTCACTATCCATCATTTCCCTCCTGTTTTCTCTTCCTTCTCTTCCGAGCTTAGAGAATAGTCCATTACTACCTCCCTTCTCTGCATACACCCTCAACAAACTGGGTTGTTTGTCCCCCTCTCTCTGCATTTTACTTGCCTGGCTGATCCTCAAGCCTGAATGAACCCAACTACCAGTCATAACTGCACCTGAGCAGCTGAACATTACTGGAAAAAAAAAATAAGAAAAACCTCAACTGGACCTACAGGTTGCACTTTCAGTTCATGACCACAAACCTCAAATAAGCTCCCAGCATTGAGACCTCCACCTCTTTGCCCTATACTCAACCTTCAGCCCACACTGCTCTGGCGGCCCTCAGCACCGCTCCATCAACATCCTCCATCAGGGTCAACAGCAACTTCCCGGTTTCAGAATTCAGAGCACACCTCTCAGCCTTCGTCTTTCTCTACTTCTCAGCAACACGGAGCTGTTGATCCTTCTTTCCTTCTGGGAACATTTTCCCATCTTGGCTTTTGCAACACCACACCAACTTTCTCTCTTCTTTTGTCTTTTCTTTCTCAACCTCCACGGCTGGCTCCTTCTCCATCTGACCTCTAAATCTTGAGGTGCTTCAGGGCTAATTTTTAGGCCTTTTTATCCTTATTTTATTTTATTTATTTATTTATTTATTGGAGACACAGTCTCACTCTGTCCCCCAGGCTGGAGTGCAGTGGCACCATCTCGGCTCACTGCAAGCTCCGCCTCCCGGGTTCAAGCAATTCTCCTGCCTCAGCTTCCCGAGTAGCTGGAATTACAGACACGCGCCAACACGCCTGGCTAATTTTTTTATTTTTAGTAGAGACAGGGTTTCACCATGTTGGCCAGGCCGGTCTCGAACTCCTGACCTCAAGTGATCCACCTGCCTCAGCCTCCCAAAGTGCTGGGATTACAGGCATGAGCCACAGCGCCTGGCCCATTTTTTATTATTTTTATTTTTTTTGAGATGGAGTCTCGCTCTGTCTCCCAGGCTGGAGTGCAATGGTGCGATCTTGGCTCACTGCAACCTCCACCTCCCAGGTTCAAGTGATTCTCTTGCCTCAGCCTCCTGAGCAGCTGGGAGTACAGGTGCCCGCCACCACACCTGGCTAATTTTGTATTTTTAGTAGAGACGGGGTTTCGCCATGCTTGCCAGGCCTGTCTTGAACTCCTGACCTCAGGTGATCCACCTGCCTCAGCCTCCCAAAGTGCTGGGATTGCAGGTGTGAGCCACAGCACCCAGCCTATTTTTTTATTTTTATTTTTTTACAGACAGAATCTTACTATGTCACTCAGGCTGGAGTGTGGTGGTGCCATCATAGCTCACTGTAGCCTTAAACTCCTGGGCTCAAGTAGTCCTCCTGCCTTAGTCTCCTGAGTAGCTAGAACTACAGGCACGCACCACCATGCCTGAGTAAATTGTTTTCATTTTTTTTTTGTAGAGAGACAGTCTCACTATGTCACTATGTTGCCTAGGCTGCCTGTTTGTTTTGTTTTTAAATATCATTACACATTCTCCCCAGGAAACCTAATACTGACCTCTACAAATTTACGTCTGTAACTTTGGTTTCTTCGCTGAGCTTGTCTTATTAGCATATGCTAATTTGACACCTTTGATTGGATGTCTAATAAAGACACAAAACATAACTCATCCAAAATAGATGACTTGATATCACTCCGAACCCTATTCTCTTTTTTTTTTTTTTTTTTTTTGAGACGGAGTCTCGCTCTGTTGCCCGGGCTGGAGTGCAGTGGCCGGATCTCAGCTCACTGCAAGCTCCGCCTCCCGGGTTCACACCATTCTCCTGCCTCAGCCTCCCAAGTAGCTGGGACTACAGGCGCCCGCTACCTCGCCCGGCTAATTTTTTGTATTTTTTAGTAGAGACGGGGTTTCACCGTGTTAGCCAGGATGATCTCGATCTCCTGACCTCGTGATCCGCCCGTCTCGGCCTCCCAAAGTGCTGGGATTACAGGCTTGAGCCACCGCGCCCGGCCCCGAACCCTATTCTCGTCCCCATTTTGAAATCAAACCAGTTATTCCAGAAGTCATAAACCCAGGAATCATCCTTGATTCTTCCCTTTCCCCACCACCCACATTTATTAGCAAGACCTTTCCATTTTAATTCAAAACTGTATTTCAAATCCTTTCCCATTCCACTCTGCTGACAAATTTTTTCATCCTTGCCCCTATTCTGGTTCAAACCATCAGGAACTTTGCCTCATCTTCTGTGACAGACTTCTAACTCGTCTTCTAGCAATCTTTTCTCTTTTATTTTTCTCCTCTCCTTTTTTTTACGTTTTTTTTTTAGAGACGGGGATCTCACCATGTTGCCCAGGTTGGTCTTGAACTCCTGGGCTCAAGCAATCCTCCCACTACAGCCTCCCAAAGTGCTGAGATTATAGGTGTAAGCCACTACACCCAGCCCTCTTTTCAATAAATAACAAAATGAGCTTTAAAAAATGTAAATCTGGTGGCCGGGCACGGTGGCTCACGCTTGCAATCCCAGCACTTTGTGAGGCCGAAGTGGGCGGATCACAAGGTCAGGAGATCGAGACCATCCTGGCCAACGTGGTGAAACCCCATCTCTACTAAAAACACAAAAATTAGGTGGGCGTGGTGGTGTGCACCTGTAATCCCAGCTACTTAGGAGGCTGAGGCAGGAGAATCACTTGAACCTGGGAGTTGGAAGTTACAGTCAGCGTTACTGTACTCCAGCCTGGCAACGGAGCAAGACTCCATCTAAAAAAAAAAAAAGGTAAATCTGGTGGGGCAGAGGGGCTCACATCTATAATCCCAGCACTTTGGGAGGCTGAGGTAGGTGGATCACCTGAGGTCAGGAGTTTGAGATCAGCCTAGCCAGCATGGTGAAATCCCGTCTCTACTAAAAATACAAAAATTAGCAGGGTGTGGTGTTGCACACCTGTAGTCCCAGCTACTCTGAAGTTGAGGCAGGAGAATCACTTGAATCCAGGAGGTGGAGTTTGCAGTGAGCCAAGATCACGTCATTGCACTCCAGCCTGGGCGACCAGAGCCAAACTGTGTCTCAAAGAAAAAAAAAAAAGTAATCCAGATCACTCTCCTCCCAAGGCTTTTATTTATTGCAACTAAACGATATTCTGAACTCTTCACTGTGGTCAACAGGGTCCTCTGGGATGAAACCTGCCTGCCTCTCCAACCTCCACTTATAGCTGCTTTTTCGTTAGGCTCTAATGGAGGTGCCCCACCCATGCTGACCTCCTTTCTGGCCTTTTTATTATTTTTCTAAATTATTTATTTATTTTTTATTATTTAAAAAAATGAGATGGCTGGAACTTGTGGGTTGCGGGGGAGAAGGTGGGTGGGTCTCACGATGCTGCCCAGGCTGGCCTCAGACCCCTGGGCTGAAGAAATCCTCCTGCCTCAGCTTCCCAAAGTGCTGGAATAACAGGCTTGAGCCACTGCATCCCACTCCACCCTTTATAGTCTTTGTAGCAGCTGATAATTCTCAATTGAGAATCTTTCCTAGCAGCGGGCTTTAGCGGTAGCCATCTCCTCTGCATGGAATGCCCTTCCCCAGATTCATCAAATGGCATATCCTGTTTGTAATCTCATCCCAATTGAAATATTTTCAAAGGCCTTCCCTATCTTATCTAGAACAGACCCTATTCCTCAGTTTTTCACTCACCTTATTCATTTCCATCTTATCACTTATCATAATCCAATGCTGATTATTTTATTTTTATTTATTCATTTATTTTGGAAACAGGGTCTTGCTGTGTTGTCCAGGCTGCAGTGCAGGGGTGTGATCATGGCTCATTGCAGTCTCAACTTCCTGGACTCAAGGGATCTTCCCACCTCAAGCCTCCTGAGTAGCTGGCTAATTATTTTTTTATTATTTTAGACAAAGTCTTGCTCTTGTTCCCCAGGCTGGAATGCAATGGCGCCATCTTGGCTCAATGCAGTCTCCGCCTCCTGGGTTCAAGCGATTCTCCTGCTTCAGCCTCCCGAGTAGCTGGGATTACAGGTGCCTACCACAACGCCTGGCTAATTTTTATATTTTTAGTAGAGATGGGGTTTCACCATGTTGGCCAGGTTGGTCTTGAACTCCTGATCTAAGGTGATCCACCCGCCTCAGCCTCCCGAAGTGCTGGGATTACAGGCGTGAGCCACCGTGCCCAACCAGTTTTTAAATTTTTTGTAGAGATGGGGCCTCACCTTGTTGCTCAGGTTGGTCTCAAACTCCTGGGCTCAAGAGATCTACCTGCCTCGACCTCCCTAAGTGTTGGGACTACAGTTACGAGCTACCAGGTCCGGACAAATGTAGTCCTTAATAGTTGTCTCCTTTTTTTTTTTTTTTTTGAGATGGAGTCTCACTCTGATCTCAGCTCACTGCAACCTCCACCTCCCGGGTTCAAGTGATTCTCGTGCCTCAGCCTCCCGAGTAGCTGGAATTAAAGGCATTTGCCACCATCCTGGGCTAATTTTTATATTTTTAATAGAGACGGGGTTTCTCCATGTTGGCCAGGTTGGTCGCAAACTCCTGACCTCAGTAGCTGGAATTAAAGGCGTTTGCCACCGTGCTGGGCTAATTTTTATTTTTATTTATTTATTTTTTTTTTTTGAGACGGAGTCTCGCTCTGTCGCCCAGGCTGGAGTGCAGTGGCCGCATCTCAGCTCACTGCAAGCTCCGCCTCCCGGGTCTACGCCATTCTCCTGCCTCAGCCTCCCGAGTAGCTGGGACTACAGGCGCCCGCCACCTCACCCGGCTAGCTTTTTGTATTTTTTTTAGTAGAGACGGGGTTTCACCGTATTAGCCAGGCTGGTCTCGATCTCCTGACCTTGTGATCCGCCCGTCTCGGCCTCCCAAAGTGCTGGGATTACAGGCTTGAGCCACCGCGCCCGGCCAATTTTTATATTTTTAATAGAGACGCGGTTTCTCCATGTTGGCCAGGTTGGTCTCAAACTCCTGACCTCAGGTGATCCACCCTCCTCAGCCTTCCAAAGTGCTGGGATTATAGGCGTGAGCCACCGCGCCTGGCTGTTGTTTACTTTTTGACTGTTCTGTCCCATTAGATGTTAGTGTCATGAGGGTAGGGACCTGGTCAGTGTAGTTTACACCTAGACCTCAAGTCCTAGGATTGTGTCTAGCTCACAGTAGTTGCTCAGTAAATGTTTGTTAAATAAAGCAATACAGTTAGACAGTTGGGTGTGCAGGGGTTCAATCAGGCTTGAGGATCAGTCAGGCACTAAAATGAAGAGAGAGGGAGACAAACAGCCAAGTTTGTTGACGGTGTATGGAGAGAAGGGTTGTAGTAATGGACTATTCTCTAAGCTCAGAAGAGAAGGAAGAGAGAACAGGAAGGAAATGGTGGATAGTAAAAACGTGGTACACAGGGCCGGACATGGTGACTCACTCCTCTAATCCCAGCACTTTGGGAGGCCGAGGTGGGCGGATCACGAGATCAGGAGGTTGAGACCATCCTGGCTAACACGGTGAAACTCCATCTCTACCAATAATACAAAAAAAAAATTAGCCAGGCGTGGTGGCACGTGCCTATAGTCCCAGCTACTCGGGAGGCTGAGGCAGGAGAATCCCTTGAACCTGGGAGGCGGAGGTTGCAGTGAGCAGAGATCGTGCCACTGCGCTCCAGCCTGGGCGACAAAGTGAGACTCCGTTTTAAAAAGAAAAAAAAAGTGGTACAGAGAACGGGGTCTTGTTGAGGTGGAAGAGTTGCGTGGTGTGAACACTAAAGCAAGTAAGCTGAAAGGATAAGGAATGGTGGTCAGGGTGCATGACTTGAAACGAAGTATTGGGGTGTGGTGGAATTTTGGTTGGCGAGACTGTCCCACGGGAACATGGAGAGGCCAGCTGGTGGGAAGGGAAGGACAGAAGTGAAGTGAATGACAGGGAAGGGTACTGGATGGGTCATTCACGTGGGTAATTAGGTCCCCAAGTTGGATAAAGAGAAGGACTCTGAGGCAGGAGGAGAAGTCCGTGATGAATGGGTTTGCAGGTCACAGGACCAAAAGGGAGTGGCAAGTGCTGCAGCTGGATGTCATTAACCTCAAAAGCGATAGGGCCCAGGTGCAGTGACTCACGCGTGTAATCCCAGCACACTGGGAGGCCAAGGCAGGAGGATCGCTTGAGGCCAGGAGTTTGAGACCAGCCTAACCAACGAAGTGAGACCCACTCCCCGGACTTGGTCCGTCATACCAATGGCACCCAGTCACCCATGGTGGTCCCCACTCTTTCCTATATCCAATAGATCACCAAGGCCTATATATTCTTTGTACTTTTTTTTTTTTGAGACGGAGTTTCACTCTTGTTGCCCAGGCTGGAGTGCAGAGGCCCGATCTCAGCTCACAGCAACTTCCCCTTCCCAGGTTCAAGTGATTCTCCTGCCTCAACCTCCCAAGTAGCTTACAGGCCTGCACCACCATGCCTGGCTAATTTTGCTTTTTTTTTTTTGAGACGGAGTCTCACTCTGTCTCCCAGGCTGGAGTGCAGTGGTGCGATCTCGGCTCATTGCAACCTCCGTCTTCTGGGTTCAAGCAATTCTTCTGCCTCAGTCTCCCAAGCAGCTGGGACTACTATTAGGTGGCCACCACCCCCAGATAATTTTTGTATTTTTAGTAGAGATGGGGTTTCATTATGTTGGCCAGGCTGGTGTTGAACTCCTGACCTCGTGATCCACCCGCGTTGGCCTCCCAAAGTGCTGGGATTACAGGAGTCAACCACTGTGCTAGGCCCTAATTTTTTATTTTTATTTTTTTATTATTTTTTTATTTTTTAGATGGAGTCTCGCTCTGTCGCCCAGGCTGGAGTGCAGTGGCCGGATCTCGGCTCACTGCAAGCTCCGCCTCCCGGGTTCACGCCATTCTCCTGCCTCAGCCTCCCGAGTAGCTGGGACTACAGGCGCCCACCACCAAGCCCGGCTAGTTTTTTGTATTTTTTAGTAGAGATGGGGTTTCACCATGTTAGCCAGGATGGTCTCGATCTCCTGACCTCGTGATCCTCCTGTCTCGGCCTCCCAAAGTGCTGGAATTACAGGCATGAGCCACCGCGCCCGGCCTAATTTTCTATTTTTAATAGAGATGGGGTTTCTCCATGTTGGTCAGGCTGGTCTCAAACTCCTGACCTCAGGTGATCTGCCGGCCTCGGCCTCCCAAAGTGCTGGGATTATAGACGTGAGCCACCTCACCTGGCCACCAAGGCCTAAATATTTTTATGTACACTCCTTAATCCAAGCCTTAGTTACTGCCACAATCTCCATAAGCGTCTCCATTGGTCTTTTAAAATTTTTATTAAAAAAAAAATATTTTGGGCTGGGCACAGTGTCTCTTGCCTGTAATTCCACTACTTGAGGAGGCTGAGGCGGGTGGATCACTTGAGCCCAGGAGTTCAAGTCCAGCCTGGCCAAGATGGTGAAACCTGTCTCTACTAAAAATACAAAAATTCGCCAGGCCTGGTGGCACAGGCCTGTAATCCCTGCCACTCAGGAGGCTGAGGCATGAGAATCACCTGAACCCGGGAGGCAGAGGTTGCAGTGAGCTGAGATCGTGCCACTGTACTCCAGCCTGGGTGACAAAGGGAGACTGTTTCAAAACAAAACAAAACACACTTTTTTGTAGATAGGGTCTTGCTCTGTCGCCCAGGCTGGTCTCCAACTCCTGGCCTCAAGTGATCCTCCTGCATGGAGTTCCCAAAGAACTGGGATTACAGACATGAGCCACCACAGCCTGCAGGGCACTGGTCTTGACCTTCCCTGCCTCATGTATTCTCTGCAGCCACAGCAAAACATTCAAAATGCAAGTCTGCTATTCTTCTACTCCTAGTTAAAACTTTTCAGGGGCCTCCCACTGTTTGAGGATTAGGTTCAATTTCCAATCCTGTATCCAACTCTCATCTTTCACAAGATTTGGAGATTATTACAAAAAATAAATCTTAAGAAACTAGGAATAGGCCAGGCGCAGTGGCTCTCGCTTATAATCCTAGCACTTTGGGAGGCCGAGGAAAGCGGATTGCCTGAGCTTAGGAGTTCGAGACCAGCCTGGGTGACAGAGCAAGACCCTATCTCCAAAAAAGTGTGTTTTGTTTTGTTTTGAAACAGAGTAAAACTGGGCAACATGGTAAACCCCATCTCTACTAAAATACGAAAGCAAATTAGCCTGGCCTTGAGGCGTGCACCTGCAGTCCCAGCTACTCAGGAGTCTGAGGCAGGAGAATTGCTTTAACCAGGGAACCCAGAAGGTGGAAGTTGCAGTGAGCCTGCACTCCAGCCTGGGCAACAGAAGGTAGGAATAGAAGGAAATCTCCTTGATTTGTTAAAGTGAAACATCAAAATTGTCCCTTTGGTCTATTTGATAGGGAGGCAGTGGTTCACATCTGTAATCCTAACACTTTGGGTGGCCGAGTTGGAAGGACTGCTTGAGCCCAGGCGTTTGAGACTAGCCTGGGCAACACAGAGAGACCCCTCTCTCTCTCTCTTTTTTTTTTTTTTTTTTTTGAGACGGAGTCTCGCTCTGTGGCCCAGGCTGGAGTGCAGTGGCCGGATCTCAGCTCACTGCAAGCTCCGCCTCCCGGGTTCACGCCATTCTGCGGCCTCAGCCTCCCGAGTAGCTGGGACTACAGGCGCCCGCCACCTCGCCTGGCTAGTTTTTTGTATTTCTTAATAGAGACGGGGTTTCACCGTGTTAGCCAGGATGGTTTGGATCTCCTGACCTCGTGATCCGCCCGTCTCGGCCTCCCAAAGTGCTGGGATTACAGGCTTGAGCCACCGCGCCCGGCCTTTTTTTTTTTTTTTTGAGATGGAGTCTTTCTCTGTCCGCCAGGCTGGAGTGCAGTGGCACCATCTCAGCTCACTGCAACCTCTGCCTCCGGGTTCAAGCAATTCTCCTGTCTCAGCCTCCCAGGTAGCTGGGAGTATAGGCGCCTGCCACCAGGCCGGGCTAATTTTTGTATTTTTAGTAGAGACGGGGTTTCACCATGTTGGCCAGGCTGATCTCGAACTCGTGACCTCAGGTGATCTACCCGCCTTGGCCTCTCAAAGTGTTGGGATTACAGGCGTGAGCCACCCCGCCCCGCCGAAACCTCCCATCTCTATAAAGCAAATAAAAAAATAGCAGGGCATGGTTGTGTGGTGTGTACCTGTAATCCCAGATACTAAGGAGACTCAGATGGGAGGATCCCTTAAGCCCAGGAGTTCCAAGCTGCAGTGAGCTATGATCACTGCATTCCAGCCTGGGCGACAGAAAGAATTGCTGTCCATAAATAATAATAATAACACGGCCGGTTGCGGGGGCTCAATAATAATAGGGCCAGTCGCGGTGGCTCATGCCTGTAATCCCAGCACCTTTGGGAGGCTGAGGCCGGTGGATCACTTGAGGCCAGGAGTTTGAGCCCAGCCTGGCCAACATGGTGAAACCCCATCTCTACTAAAAATACGAAAAATTTGCCGGGCGTGGTGGTGGGCGCCTCTAATTCCAGCTACTCAGGAGGCGGAGGCAGAAGAATCACTTGAACCCGGGAGGCGGAGGTTGCAGTGAGCCGAGATCACGCCACTGTACTGCAGCCTGGGCGACAAAGCGAGATTCGGTCTAAAAAAAAAAATCTTTTTGTGCACTCTTCATGTAAAGAGAATTATCAGCATATATTGCCTCTATTTTGGTGTTTGGTTAAAATGGGGCACACCAGTACTAACTTCGGCTTTCTAACAATTCCTAATTCGCACACCATGTGGCAGTGTTAGATGGCTTTTGGGCGCTCGCCAACGACAAGACATCTACCACTTCTTTTGGCCCCTTCGCTCCCATATCCATTACTTCAATCCAGATGCTGTATTTGACCCTCCGCGACCTCTTTGTCATGGCGTCCGCGGGGCGTCTACCAGCGGAGACTTGGGCTGGCAGCCGGGCGTCGACCTTCCCAAAATGGCGACGACAGGGACAACTGCGCTTAGGGGGCGGGGTTCCGCCGCCGGGGGCGGGGCGGGAGGCCGAGGGGTCGGGCTAGCGGGCGGGACGCTTCCCAAGTCGGCTGTCTCAGCGCGCCTGCGCCGAGCGGCCCTGCGCGCAGTGAGGCAGTGGCGGGGGAAGGCACCGGTGGGGCCGACGGGCGGGTTGAAGGAGGGAAGCGGGCGAGCGAAGTCCCAGTGCGCGCCGCGGCAGCCCGGGCACCCTCCCCTTCCGGGCGTGAGTCGCTGTGAAAAGAGCTGAAGCGAGCGGACTCGCACCGGCAGCGAGGCGCCGCTCCCGCCGCCTCAGCCCGGCCTCCCTCGGCTCCGGCGCTCCGGTCGCGGGGCCCGGGTTCCTCGGCACACCCCGCTCCAGCCGCCCCCAGAGCCTGTCCCCAGCCCTTCGGAAGCCCCGGCGCCAGCCCGGGCCCTCGGCGGGGAGGATGACGGAGCTGCAGTCGGCACTGCTACTGCGAAGACAGCTGGCAGGTGAGCAGGCGGGCGGCGGGCCGCCGGGCTCGGCCGCGATCGCAGACAGCCGCTGCTCGGTCCCTCTTCTCCTCCTCCCGAGCCAGCGGCCGCACGGCCGAAGGGGTCCGGGCCTGCGAGGGTGGGTACCTCGAGGCTCCGGTCCCGGCCGGGCCCAGCCGTTCTCGCCTGGCTCTCGGAGGGCATTGGGGGCGGGGACGCGACCCAGCTCCGGGCCGGGGACCGGGCCTGGCGCCCGGGGGATCGGAGAGGAGGCGGCCCCCCTCCCCCACCGTTCTGTAGGACGTTGCGGGGGAGGGGCTGTGTGCGGATCCCCAGGCCGGGGCCGCCAGCCTGGAGGGGCGGGTCCCGGGCTCAGGTGCTGCCGGGGTCGCCGGACCTTCGGGGCCGGCTGGAGCGTCCGGGCCCAGCGTGGCTGCGAGTCCCAGGCTCGGTGTCTGAGCCGCAGGGGGCGAGGGCGGGCGGAAGGGACCTGCCCTGGCGGGATAGGTGAGGCGCACAAAACTTCTCCCCGGGCGGCGCTGGGTCCGCGGAGTTGGGGCCGACAACAAAAGCGCCGGCCTCGGCGGCCTCCACGCGGGCGCGCGGGTGCCGGAGACCCTGGCGGGGTGCGGAACGCCGCCTCGCCTGCCTCCGCCTGGCACGGGCTCCGGCTGCGCCGCCCGGCTGGGGGAGGGTAGGAGCGGGCCGCGGGGAGAGCCGCTCGCTGGCCGGCTCCGGGCTTTGTGCTCGCCGCGATTCCTGCTCCTGCGCAGGCCCGCAAACCCCGGAGCTGCGCCCGCAGACTCTGGCCCGGGGCGGCGGCCGGGTCGGCCTCTCCGAGGAGCCTGCGGCCCCCCTCCCCCATTGTCCCGGCCTCCGGCCGTTTGCGGCTTCCAGGTTGACTTTTTAGGGGGTTGGCTCCTACTCTGCTAGGACTGTGTGCGCAGAGCATGCGCACTGGAGACGTCCGTGTGCGGAGTGGAAGGGGGGAGGCGGGTTGGTGGCTTCACAATGCAGCCCCACGTGCTGCCAGATTTAAAGAGAAATGAACCAGCAGTTACCCCTGCTGTACAACGCCCGGCGTGTGTCATTCTCAGTTCAAGCGATCTTCCCCCTACCCACTCTACAACCAGTAGCCTCCGGCCCTCAGCAGAAGCCAAAGAC
The DNA here is from genome assembly GCF_037993035.2 of Macaca fascicularis. Taxonomy (NCBI): domain Eukaryota; kingdom Metazoa; phylum Chordata; class Mammalia; order Primates; family Cercopithecidae; genus Macaca; species Macaca fascicularis. The sequence continues at coordinate 4,428,503 of NC_088390.1, read as the reverse complement.
TGGAGTGATGAAATCTGTCTTTGAAATACATTTACTAAGAGTTTGAGGTGTTCGTTAAATCACCTTTATAGCTTCTTAAGGAAAAGATTGTCAGGGGTTCTTACAGATAGTATAATTGGGTTTATTATTAGACCATGAGCAAGCAGGTTTGGACAAGTATTAAAGTTCTAGATGCTCGGGGGAGTTCGCTTCCAGTGAATGGAGAAGTTCTAATGATACTACAGGATACTCATCAAAATTATGTACTGGAAAAGCACTGAGGCCGGGCGCGGTGGCTCACGCTTGTAATCTCAGCACTTCGGGAAGCTGAGGCGGGCAGATCACCTGAAGACAGGAGTTCAAGGCCAGCCTGGCCAATGTGGTGAAACACCCGTCACTACTAAAAATACAAAAAATTATTCGGGCGTGGTGGAGGGCGCCTGTAATCCCAGCTGCTCGGGAGGCTGAGGCAGGAGAATTGCTTGAACCCGGGAGGCATCGCTGCAGTGAGTTGAGATCGCCCCATTGCATTCCAGCCTGGGCAACAGAGCGAGACTCTTCAAAAAAAAAAAAGAAGGGCCGGGCGCCGTGGCTCATGCCTGTAATCACAGCACTTTGGGAGGCCGAGGCGGGCGGATCACGAGGTCAGGAGATTGCGATCATCCTGGCTAACATAGTGAAACCCCGTCTCTACTAAAAATACAAAAAATTAGCCGGGTGTGGTGGCGGGCGCCTGTAGTCCCAGCTACTGGGGAGGCTGAGGCAGGAGAATGGCGTGAACCCCGGAGGTGGAGTTTGCAGTGAGCCGAGATCGCGCCACTGCACTCCAGCCTGGGCGACAGAGCGAGACTGTCTCAAAAAAAAAGAGAACTTTATTCCATCTTTTTTTAAATTTTGAGGCAGAGTCTCACTCTTATCACCTAGGCTGGAGTGCAGTTGCGTCATCTCGGCTCACTGCAACCTCCGCCTCCTGGGTTCAAGTGATTCTCCTGCCTCAGCCTCCCGAGTAGCTGGGATTACAGGCGCGCACCACCACGCCCGGCTAATTTTTTGTATTTTTGGTAGAGGCGGGTTTTTACCATGCTGGCCAGGCTGATCTCCAACTCCTGACCTGGGGATCGCCCGCCTGGGCCTCCCAAAGTGTTGGGATTACAGGCGTGAGCACCGCGCCCGTCTGCATCTTGACATTTATAAACACCTTTTCTGTATACTTTTTTGTTTGGAGGAGGGAATTAAGATTTCCCCAATTCTTTAATCAGAATAAGTTTTATGTGGTGAATTGTTAAACAACTTGAGGTACTAGGTATTAAAACACTGAATTGTTACATAATGGAAAAGATAAACATTTAAAAGGTGTAAAAGAAGTTATGCATTACTAAGAAAGTAAAATAAGACATAACAGTGTCAGCAGCAGCGATGTGTCAAAACGATTTCCTATCCGTTTTTGAACCAGCTCTAGATTTTGTTGGTCACTTGGTTCCGTTCTGCCCTCTTTTTTTTTTTTGGACAATGTATATGCAAATATTAATAAAACGTCCCAAAGCTCTTTACTAATGATTGACATTCTGATGGGGCATACTAAAATACACTTTAAGATAGAGGAGAGAGCAATTTAATTTGTATTTTTTCAGGCCTCATTGTAAAGTTACTTAGCTGCAGATTTAAGTTTTCCTGCCTTCTTGATGAGAAACAATGGGATTGTTTTTAATATGTTTTGAAAAATTTGAAGCATGTGAATTAACATGCTCGAAATGTACAAAGTAGTAGGGCAAGGCAAATGAATTTTAATTGAAATGTAAACATAAAATTTATTGGAAAGATTTGATAACTACACAGAGTGTGAAATAAAAGCCTGTTTTATTTTATTTTTGAGACAGAGTTTTTACTTTGTTGCCCAAACTGTAGTGCAGTGGCGAGATCTTGGCTCAGGACAACTTCTACCTCCAAGTTCAAGTGATTCTCCTGCCTCAACCTCTGAGTTGCTGGGATTACAGGCACCTGCCACTGTGCCTGGCCAAGTTTTGTATTTTTAGTAGAGACGGGGTTTCACCATGTTGGCCAGGCTGGTCTCGAATGACTTCAGGTGATTCACCCACCTCGGCCTCCCAAAGTGCTGGGATTACAAGTGTGAGCCACCACCACCTTTCACGGAGGTTGGAGTGCAGTGACATAATCTCGGTTCACTGCAACCTCCACCTCCCAGGTTCAAGAGATTCTCCTGCCCCATCCCCTGCTCCTCCCCACCCCCACCCGCCCCCAGTAACTGAGATTACAGGTGTGTACTACCACGCCAGGCTAATTTTTGTATGAGTGGCTACATTTATTGAACCTCTAGTCTGTCAATCCTTAAGGATTTAAATTAATTACTTGGGAGAATATATGGGGTATGTTTTGTTGATAACTTAATGAAGAACCTGGTTACTTTGAGAATTGAACACAATGGTTCCTTGGGTTGTGGAATTCCTCAGTCTTGGCGCCACTGACATTTTGGGTTGAGTCTCATTGTGGGGCCTGTTCTGTGCGTTACAGAATGTTGAGCAGCATACGTGGCCTTCACCCACTAGATGCCAGTAGCATCCTCCCTTAGTTGTGACAACCATAAATGTCTCTATTGCCAAATGTCTCCTGAGGGACAAAATCATCCCAGGTTGAAGATTACTGAGTTAAAATGTTTCAGAAAAGACCATTATGGCTAATTGTTAAGCAAATAAAGACACCTAACATATTCATGAAATCAGATAGGTTGTGTATTTCTCTATGGATATTATTAGACTATGACTTACTCCTTTGCAAATTCAGCCGTGGCAATTCAAGTTTTGCAGTGCCTTATGTTAAACACTAAGAAATCCCTCAGCACTAGAGATACTTTTAAAACATTTTATCTTTTGAAAAGGTATTATAAGCATTGGTTAAAAATGCAAAGAGTACAAAAAAGCATAGTCTTTTCACCCTGACCACAGGTTCTTTTCATGGAAGCAACACATCACTGACAAATGTCTTTTTTTTTTTTTTTTTTGAGACAGTCTTGCTCTGTCGCCTAGGCTAGAGTGCAGTGGCACGATCTCGGCTAATTGCAACCTCCGCTTCCTGGGTTCAAGCGATTCTTGTGCCTCAGCCTCCCAAGTAGCTGGGATTACAGGTGTGTGCCACGATGCCCAGCTAATTTTTTGTATATTTAGTAGAGATGGGGTTTTTGCCATGCTGGCCAGGCTGGTCTTGAACTCCTGACCTCAGGTGATCTGCCCACCTTGGCCTTACAAAGTAGGATTACAGGTGTGAGACACTGCGCCCGGCCCCTCTATTGCATATGTGTATTTTTTTTGAGACAGAGCTTCACTCTTGTTGCCCAGGCTGGCGTGCAATGGCATGAGCTAGGCTTACCACAACCGCTGCCTCGCCAGGTTCAAGCGATTCTCCTTCCTCAGCCTCCCGATTAGCTGGGATTACAGGCTTGTGCCACCATGCCTGGTCAGTTTTGTATTTTTAGTAGAGACAGGGTTTTTCCATGTTGGTGAGGCTGGTCTCGAACTCCTAATCTCAGGTGATCCACCCGTCTCAACCTCCCAAAGTGCTGGGATTACAGGCGTGAGCCACTGTGCCAGGCCAGTTTTATTATATAGTTTGTTAATACACATTGTATTTTGTGATACTTTCACATATAGTTGTCAAATTAGGTGCATTGATCATTATTTAATAGAGTAGATCTAGGGTGTAAAATCTGATAATCCAGTGACTATCATTGTTGCCTTTTTTTTTTTTTTTTTTGAGAGGGAGTCTCCCTGTGTCTCCCAGACTGGAGTGCAGTGACGCAATCTCGGCTCACTGCAAGCTCCGCCTCCCGCGTTGCCGCCATTCTCCTGCCTCAGCCTCCCCAGTAGCTGGGACTACAGGCGCCCACCACCGTGCCCGGCTAATTTTTTGCATTTTTAGTAGAGACGGGGTTTCACTGTGTTAGCCAGGATGTTCTCTATCTCCTGACCTTGTGATCCGCCTGCCTCAGCCTCCCACAGTGCTGGAATTACAGGCCTGAGCCACCACGCCCTGTCCCCTATTGTTGCCTTTTGACTTCCTTTTCTCAGGTGAAGAATGTCTGATTGCTCTGTCAAGATGCGTTTCAATCCTTGCCTCTTTCGGCTTTGGGTACTTCAGTACAATTTTTTTGTTGGTGGGAGGGTATGCCAAATTATGGTAAACTGTAGTGTGGGCATTCCTTTGCTTTAAGCAAGTAAAGTATTAATTAAGCACTCTTTTAATGAGATCAGTTTGATTTAGGATAAATAATTTGGCATTTCTTAATTATTGAAATTTTTTTTAGATTTAAATTTTTGTTAGAATTTAGATGACTTCTAAGGGTACGTCTAATGTTACCTTTCATTGGTTTGTAGGAAATAACTTTTCAGAGAAGGAAGTGTGGGCTTATGGAAACACTCTGGCAAGGTAAACACAGTGTAGGTTTATATGGTTAACAGCATTTCAGGTACAGAAAAGTACAAATCACAAAAAGCAAACATTCTCCGAATTCTGGTAATGAACATGATTATTATAAACAGATACATGATAAAGAATAAAATGTGGGCCAGGCGCGGTGGCTCAAGCCTGTAATCCCAGCACTTTGGGAGGCCGAGACGGGCGGATCACGAGGTCAGGAGATCGAGACCATCCTGGCTAACACAGTGAAACCCCGTCTCTACTAAAAAATACAAAAAACTAGCTGGGCGAGGTGGCAGGCGCCTGTAGTCCCAGCTACTCGGGAGGCTGAGGCAGGAGAATAGCGGGAACCCGGGAGGCGGAGCTTGCAGTGAGCTGAGATCCGGCCACTGCACTCCAGCCTGGGCAAGAAAGCCAGACTCCGCCTCAAAAAAAAAAAAAAAAAAAAAGAATAAAATGTAGTTCCAGGAAATAAGATATTTAAATGTTACAATAGAACATTCTAAACTTTTTCCCCTTAGTGCAAGATAGTATTGGGCTAATTTGAGTTAATCAGAAGTTTTTTTTTTGAGATGGAGTCTCGTTCTGTCGCCCAGGCTGGAGTGTAGTGGCGAGATCTTGGCTCACTGCAGCCTCTGCCTCCTGGGTTCAAGTGATTCTACTGCCTCAGCCTTCTGAGTAGCTGGGACTACAGGCGCACGCCACCACCCCTGGATTATTTTTGTATTTTTAGTAGAGACGGAGTTTCACCATGTTGGCCAGGATGGTCTCAATCTCCTCTGCCCTCCTCAGCCTCCCAAAGTGTTGGGATTACAGGCGTGAGCCACCGCGCCCGGTCTAATCAGAAGTTTTTATCAGTGCTGTTCCATTGATAGATTCTGGCCCTCAGAGAAACTTCTGGAATAAATACTCTAATGTATTGCTGTTGCTGTAGAGATGTATACCTCTTTTTATGAAGTTATGTTCTAGACTTGCAACAAGTTAATTTTTATAAGGGGAAATATTTTATTTTACCTTTTATTTAACCTTTATACCCATGTCCAGTGACTTAGAAAAACTGCTACTGCTGTATCTTTGCTTTTTTTCCTTTAGCTTTTCTTATCTACTCTTCTGTTGGCTAGGGATATGTTAAAAATATAAAGAATTTAAATTTTTACCTGGCAGCTGTTTGTTGTTTGCTTTAATCTTGTAAAGCAAGATTGCTTTTAAGTAAGTTTATCAAATTGGAATTTTTAAGAAACGTTCTTTATGTCAGGAGACACTGTTTTCATTTGCTTTTGAATGTACATGCATTTTAATTACATTATCATATTCTTATGTAAGGTATATATTTTCTAGGGTTTCTATGTTAAGACAGAGTGATGCTAGGCAAAGAGTTCTTTTTCCTCTTTTCTTTTTTTTTTTTTTTTGATACGGAGTTTTGCTCTTGTTGCCCAGGCTGAAGTGCAGTGGCGCAATCATGGCTCACCGCAACCTCTTGCCTCCCGGGTTCAAGCGATTCTCCCACTGCAGCCTCCCGAGTAGCTGGGGTTATAGGCATGGGCCACGACACCTGGCTAATTTTGTATTTTTAGTAGAGACAGGGTTTCTCCATGTTGGTCAGGCTGGCTTGAACTCCTGACCTCAGGTGATCCACCCGCCTCAGCCTCCCAAAGTGCTGGGATCACAGGCGTAGGCCACCGCATCCAGCCTATTTTTTTTTTTTTTTTTTGAGATGGAGTTCTGCTCTTGTTGCCCAGGCTGGAGTACAGTGGCGGGACCTTGGCTCACTGCAGCCTCTGTCTCCTGGGTTCAAGTGATTCTCCTGCCTCAGCCTCCCAAGTAGCTGGGATTACAGGCACCTGCCACCACGCCCATCTAATTTTTGTATTTTTAGTAGAAAGGCATTTCACCATGTTGGCCAAGCTGGTCTCGAACCCCTGACCTCAGGTGATCCACCTGCCTCAGCCTCCTAAAGTGCTTGGATTACAGGCGTGAGCCACGGTGCCCAGCCTATAGACTATTCTTTTTTTTTTTTTGAGATGGGGTTTCACTCGGTCATCAGGCTGGAGTGCAGTGGTGGATCTGGCTCACTGCAACCTCTGCCTTTCAGGTTCAAGCGATTCTCCTGCCTCAGCCTCCCGAGTAGTTGGGACTACAGGCGCGCACCACCACACCGAGCTAATTTTTTTTTTCTTTTTTTTTTTTGTATTTTTAGTAGAGTTGGGGTTTCACCATGTTGGCCAGGATGGTCTTGATCTCTTGACCTCGTGATCCACCTGCCTCGGCCTCCCAAAGTGCTGGGATTACAGGCGTGAGCCACCCCGCCCGAACAGCCTCAGGTTCTCAGTGAGATTGAGTTAGAAGGTACAGAGATTTCCCAAATACCTCCTGCCCCCACTCAAGCATAGCTTCCCTCGTTGTCAACATCACACAGCAGAATGTTACAAATGATGAACCTACTTTGGGTAGTTCTATCTTTAATTTTTTGAGGAATTTCCAAACTTTTTCATAGGCCTTGCACCATTTTACAATCCCATCAGTAGGTAAAAGTAAGGTTCCAGTTTTTCCACATCTTTGCCAACACTTACTTATTTTTTTTGATAAAAGTCATCCAAATAGGTGTAAGATGAAATCTCATTGTGTGGTTTTTGTTTTGTTTTTTGGTTTTCCTGAAACAGGGTCTTACTCTGTTGCCCAGGCTGGAGTGCAGTGCTGCGATCTCAGCTCACTGCAGCCTCGAACTCCTGGGCTCCAGCAGTCCTCCCACTTCAGACTCCTGAGTAGCTGGGACTATAGGCACATGCCACCACACCAGGCTAATTTTTGTATTTTGTTTTGTAGAGATGGAATTTCAACCATGTTAACTAGGCTGGTTTCGAACTCCAGAGTTGAAGCCATCTGCCTGCCTCTGCCTCCCAGACTGCTGGGATTACAGGTGTGAGCCACCACACCTGGCCCTCATTGTGGTTTTGATTTGCATTTCTCCGATGGTTACAAAGTGGTGCGTCTTTTTACATGCTTTTGGCCATTTGTTTGTCATTTTTGGAGAAACGTCTATTTAAAGTCTTGCCATTTAAACAGTCAGGTTATTTGGCTTTTTCTTTGCAGAGCGGTAGGGGTTCTTTTTGGGTATTATTTTAGCTATTAACCCCAATAGATACATGATCTGCAAATATTTACTCCCATTTGGTAGGTTGCCTTTTCACTCTGTCGATCGTATCCTGTGATGCACGACTGTTTTAAGTTTGGTGTAGTCTAGTTTGTCTATTTGCTCTTGTTGCCTGTGCTTTTGGTGTTATATCCAAGAAATCACTGCTAAGTGCAGTGTTATGAAGCTCTTCTTTTACGTTTTCTTCTGGGAGTTACAGTTTTAGGTTTTATATTTAGGTCTTTTTTTTTTTTTTTTTTTTTTTTTTTTTTTGAGACGGAGTCTCGCTCTGTCACCCAGGCTGGAGTGCAGTGGCCGGATCTCAGCTCACTGCAAGCTCCGCTTCCCGGGTTCACGCCATTCTCCTGCCTCAGCCTCCCGAGTAGCTGGGACTACAGGCGCCTGCCACCTCGCCCGGCTAAGTTTTTGTATTTTTTAGTAGAGACGGGGTTTCACTGTGTTAGCCAGGATGGTCTCGATCTCCTGACCTCGTGATCCGCCTGTCTCGGCCTCCCAAAGTGCTGGGATTACAGGCTTTTTTTTTTTTTTTTTTTTGAGGCAGAGTCTCGCTCTGTTGCCCAGGCTGGAGTGCAGTGGCGCGATCTTGGCTCACTGCAGCCTCCACCTCCCAGGTTCAAGCAGTTCTGCCTCAGCCTCCTGAGTAGTTGGGACTACAGGCGCGTGCCACCACGCCCAGATAATTTTTGTATTTTTAGTAGAGACGGAGTTTCACCATGTTGGCCAGGATGGCCTCGAACTCCTGACCTTGTGATCGGCCCACCTCGGCCTCCCAAAGTGCTGGGATTACAGGTGTGAGCCACCGCGCCTGGCCAAGTTAATTTTTATGTAAAGTGCAAGATAAACGTCCAACTTCACTATTTTGCTTGTGGATATCCACAACTTTTCCCACCACCATTTGTTAAGAGACTAGATTGTCCTTCTCTATTGGGTGGTCTTGGCACCTTTGTATAAAATTCTGGAAATGACAAAATTATAGTGATGGATAATAGTGTTCAGGGATTTAGGGACATGAGAGATATGTGGTATACAGCAACATGAGGGATCTTTGTAGTGATGAAGAGTTTTGTATCTTGATAGTGATTACACACATCTGCAAATGTGATAAAACTGCATAGAGCTACACACACACACACACACACACACAGTGATGACATCTGAATACAATAGTCCTCCCTTATCTGCATGGGATACTTTCCAAGACCTCCAGTGGATGCCTGAAACTACAGATAGTCCTGAACCTTGTGCTTTTTCCTATGACAGGTATTCTATGATCGCATACCTGTAATGGGGTTTAATTTACGTTAGTCATGGCAAGATTAACAACAATGATAATAAAACAGAGTAATGATAACAATATGCCAGCATCACTACTCTTGCACTTTGGGGCCATTATTAAGTAAAACAAGGGTTACTTGAACCCAAGCACTGCTAAGTCATAGGCAGGAGGGACAGTGTGAGATTTCATCATGCTACTCAGAACAACACAAAATTTAAAACTTAGGAATTGTTTATTTCTGTTATTTTCCATTTAATATTTTCAGACTGGTGGGGGGACTATAAAGTATATGGATTGTACCACCGTCAATTTCTTGGGTTTGATATTGTGCTAGACTTATACAGGATGTTAACATTTGGGAGAAACAGGGTAAAGGTTACAGGAAACCTTTCTGTACATTTCCCCCTTGTCCTATGGGACTGTATTTCAGAATAAAAAGTTTTTTTAAAACGTCACCTGTAACCGTGCATTATTATCCATCCTTTTTCAAATAAAGAACTTAATATTTGTAGTTACAAACACAACTACATGGTTGCTCTATTAACATGTTCAAGGAACAGGAAGTTGAAGTAGAGAAACCTGTAGTTTAAGACAGAAATTCTATCTTAATTTTTTAAATTATTTATTACTTAATTTATTTTTGCGATCAAAGTCTTGCTGTGTTGCTCAGGCTGCTCTTGAACTCCTGGGCTCAAGCGATCCTCTTGGCTTGGCCTCCCAAAGTGCTGGGATTACAGGCGTGAGCTGCCATGCACAGCCACCATCTTAATTTTAAATAGCAGTCTTCATTTAAACTTGTGTGGTTGCTTGCAAAATGGAATAAAGCATCAGCATAAAAGTTTATTTATTGAGCCCTTATATGCCATTGTATTGAGATGCTATGGGAACACAAAGGTAATTGATGTGATATCCCAACCTTGAGGTGCTACATTGAGTAGCACTATGTAAGAAAAGATTTTTATTTTTATTTATTTATTTATTTAACTGTTTTTTGAGACAGAGTTTCGCTCTTGTTGCCCAGGCTGAAGTGCAGTGGCGCCATCTCAGCTTACTGCAACCTTCACCTCCTGGGTTCAAGTGATTCTCCCGCCTCAGCCTCCTGAGTAGCTGGGATTACAGGCGTGTGCCACCATGCACAGCTAATTTTTTGTATTTTTTAGTAGAGAAGGGGTTTAACCATGTTGTTCAGGCTGGTCTTGAACTCCTGACCTCAGGCCATCTGCCCACCTCGGCCTTCCAAAGAGCTGAGATTACAGGCGTGAGCCACTGCGCCTGGCCGCGAAGTTTTAATGCAGTACATAAATGTATATGTACAAGGAACAGAAAGTGGCATTGAAGGAGAAGTGTTTAATTATGGGGGGAGTACAGAGAGATGAGGTAAGGCTTCATAGGAAAAAGACTATGTTTATATACAGCAGAATCAACATTTCAGTTCTCTTAATAGCGTTAGGTTATATCCTTTTTTTTTTTTTCTTGAGACAGAGTTTCGCTCTTTTTGTCCATGCTGGAGTGCAGTGGCATGACCTCGGCTCACTGCAACCTCCACCTCCTGGGTTCAAGCGATTCTCCTGCCTCAACCTCCCGAGTAGCTGGGGTTACAGATGTGAGCCACCACGCCTGGCTAATTTTGTATTTTTAGTAGAGACGGGGGTTTCTCCATGTTGGTCAGGCTGGTCTTGAACTCCCGACCTCAGGTGATCCACCCGCCTCAGCCTCCCAAAGTGCTGGGATTACAGGCATGAGCCACCATGCCCGGTCTTTTTAATTTTATTTTGTTAAGTGAAACAAGTTTATTAAGAAAGTAAAAGGAATAAAGAATGGCTACTCTGCTGGGTGCGGTGGCTCTCGCCTGACCAGCCTGACCAACTTGGAGAAACCCCCTCTCTACTAAAAATACAAAATTAGCTGGGCATGGTGGTGCATGCCTGTAATCCCAGCTACTCAGGAGGCTGAGGCAGGAGAATCGCTTGCACCCGCGAGGCGGAGGTTGCAGTGAGCCAACACCATGCCACTGCACTCCAGCCTGGGGAACAAGAAATTCCGTCTCAGAAAAAAAAAAACAAAAAAGAATGACTACTCCATAGGCAGAGCAGCCAGTAGTAAATTAATTTTTTTTTTTTTTTTTTAACTCTTGTTGCCCAGGCTGGAGTGCAGTGGTGCGATCTCGGCCCACTGCAACCTCCCCCTCCTGGGTTCAAGCGATTCTCCCGCCTCAGCCTCAGAAGTAGCTGGGACTACAGGCATCCGCCACCACAACTGGCTAATTTTTCTATTTTTAGTAGAGATGGAGTTTCACCATGCTGGCCACGGCTAGTCTCAAACTCATGACCTCAGGTGGTAACACCCACCCCTGGCCTCCCAAAGTGCTAAGATTATAGGCTTGAGCCACTTGCTCCCAGCCAGTAAATGAAGTTCTAAGAAAATAGTCTGGCAGGCCTGGCGTAGTGATTCATGCCTGTAATCCCAGCACTTTGGGAGGCTGAGGCAGGTGGATCACCTGAGGTCAGGAGTTTGAGACAAGCCATGGCCAGCATGGTGAAACCCTGTTTCTACTAAAAATACAAAAATTAGCCGGTCGTGGTTGCACATACCTGTAGTCCCAGCTGCTTGTGAGGCAAATCACAGCAAATCTTTGTTTTGTTTTGAGACAGGGTCTTACTCTGTTGTCCAGACTAGAATGCAGTGGCACCATCAAGGCCCACTGCGGCCTCCACTTCCTTGGCTCAAGCAATCCCCCTACCTCCCTCCCTATAGCTGGGACTATATGCATGCACCGCCACACCTGGCTAATTTTTCCTTTTGATAAAGTCTTGCTTTGTCACCCAGGCTGGAGTGCAAGGATGTGATGATGGCCCACTGCAGCCTCAATCTCCCAGAACCAAGTGATCCTCCCACCTTATCTGCCTGAGTAGCTGGGACCACAGGCACGCACCACCATGCTCAGCAAATTAAAAAAATTTTTTTTTTTGGTAGAGATGGGGTTTTGCTATGTTGCCCAGGCTGGTCTTGAAGTCCTGGGTTCAAGCAGTCCCCCCACCTTGGCCTCTCAGAGTCCTGGGATTAGACACATGAACCATTGTGTCAAATCTTTGCCCCAGCCAAATATTTGAAGTAAATAAAGAAATTGGTAATTTCTCCAGTCTCACCTTCTTAAATGCTGATGGAGCTGGCTAGCAGAAAGTTTTATTTTCTGATAAAACTCGAGCCCTTTCCTTCCCAGAGTGTTGTTTTTTTTTTATTATTAATATTTTGGGAGTTCTTCGTTTCCTTTGAGAATCTGGTAAGAGTTAAAAGGCCTCCTGAGAAAAGCGCACATACATAACTTGGTATGTAATTTCAGAGGGTTCTTTGATCTGTGGAGTGAAGCTCATTTATGCAGATCTAATGCCGTCTCTTTTTTTTTTTTTTTTTTTGAGACGGAGTCTTGCTCTGTCGCCCAGGCTGGGGTGCAGTGGCCGGATCTCAGCTCACTGCAAGCTCTACCTCCCGGGTTTACGCCATTCTCCTGCCTCAGCCTCCTGAGTAGCTGGGACTACAGGCGCCCGCCACCTCGCCCGGCTAGTTTTTTGTATTTTTTAGTAGAGATGGGGTTTCACCGTGTTAGCCAGGATGGTCTCGATCTCCTGACCTCGTGATCCACCCGTCTCGGCCTCCCAAAGTGCTGGGATTACAGGCTTGAGCCACCGCACCCGGCCATGCCATCTCTTAAATCAGCAAGTTTGATGCCTGTTTTGTGTGCTGTCGGGATGCTGTTTGGGCATTTCAGGAACTTGTATTCTGTAGAAAAATAAAAGTTCCATAATACAGCTGCTTTAGGGTTGTCATTATAGAAGAAGTCAAGAAAAGCTGGCTTCTACCAGTCTGGTTCATGGCGGGCTTTGAGGAGGAGTTCATGACACTTCTGCTTGACCTTTAAAAGATCTGTCAAATTTGACACGCAGAAAGAGGAAAATATTTAAGGCTGATGGAAAAGAACAAGCAAGACAAAGTTTATGCTGAAAGAAGTTGTATAGTTGGAGTATATGATAAACTGAACTAGTGGGAAAACTATCTGGAAAGGTTGAAGTTTGTGGAAGACCTTAAAAATGCTGGGGTAGGCCAGGTGTGGTGACTCACACCTGTAATCCCAGCACTTTGGGAGGCCAGGCGGGAGAATCTCTTGAACCCAGGAGGCAGAGGCTGCAGTGAGCTGAGATCGCGCCACTACACTCCAGTCTGGGTGACTGAGTGAGACTCTGTCTCACTCACACACACACAAAAAAGGCCGGGCGCAGTGACTCACACCTGTAATCCTAGCACTTCGGGAGGCCGAGGTGGGCGGATCACGAGGTCAGGAGTTCCGAGACCAGCCTGGCCAGCATGGTGAAACCCCGTCTCTACTAAAAATACAAAAAATTAGCTGGATATGGTGGCGCGCACCTGTAGTCCCAGCTACTTGGAGGCTGAGGCAGGAGAACTTCTTGAACCCAGCAGGTGAAGGTTGCAGTGAGCCAAGATTGCGCCGCTGCACTCCAGCCTGGGCGACAGAGTGAGACTGTGTCTCAAAAAAAAAAACACAAACAATCGAGCTGGGCATGGTGGCTCACGCCTGTAATCCCAGCACTTTGGGAGGCCGAAGTGGACGGATAACGAGGTCAGGAAATCGAGACCATCCTGGCCAACATGGTGAAACCATGTCTGTACTAAAAATACAAACATTAGCTGGGCAGGTGTGGTGGCACATGCCTGTAATCCCAGCTACTCAGGAGGCTGAGGCAGGAGAATCGCTTGAACCTGGGAGTTGGAGGTTGTAGTGAGCCAAGATCACCACTGCACTCCAGCCTGGTGACAGAACGAGACTCTGTCTAAAAAAAATAAAATTTAATATATATATTAAATTATATATATTAAATTTTTATATATAAATTTTTATATATTAATTTATATATATATTAATTATATGGGGTATAAAATTTAATATGTATGTTGAGATGGAGTTTTGTTGATTGACACTAGTTTATATCAGTTGATAATACAATATAGATACTTCACCACAATATTATAGGCATTCTTCCCCCTTCTTACATTTTTTTTTTCTTTTCCATTTACTTAATTTCAGCAAGTGACACTTGTTGAAACACCTTCAGTGTCTCATCAAGGTCCTTATTTTTCTGTCAAAGTTTTTTTTTTTTGAGATGGAGTCTCACTCTGTCACCCAGGCTGGAGTGCAGTGGCACGATCTTGGCTCACCGCAACCTCCGCCTCCCAGGTTCGAGCAATTCTGCCTCAACCTCCTGGGTAGCTGGGACTACAGGTGCGCGCCACCACGCCTAGCTAATTTTTGTATTTTAGTAGAGATGGGGTTTCACCGTGTTTCCCAGGCTGGTCTTGAACTCCTGAGCTCAGGCAGTCTGCCCGCCTCGGCCTCCCAAAGTGCTGGGATTACAGGCGTGAGTCACTGCACCCAGCCTCATACTATTTTTGAATGAGCGGGATTCAAACATTTTCTCAGTAGGAATAGCAAAAACATCATTATCAGGAAAATGATACAGCTGTATTATCTATAATACAGCCACCACGCCCGCCCCCAAAGTATTTTCTTTAATGAACAACTCTATCATGACTGTAGCTTTTCTAACTGTATAATTTTAAAAATTACTACAAAAATTAACATTGTTTTCTTTTTGGCTTTTCCTCCCATGTCTCTGAAGTTCCCGTCTGGTCCTCTGCTGTAGTGGCCTTAAATTTCCTACTCAGCTGACTGTCCATATTTTCCAAAAGAGAAAACTAAGTTTCACTTATTTGCAGGAGCAGAACCAAGACAGCTAGACTTCATTAATCTCCGAATTAGTCCTTTAACAAAGTTTAGGCTGGGTGCAGTGGCTCACGCCTGTAATCCCGGCACTTGGGGATTCCGGGCAGGAGGATCGCTTGAGCCCAGGAGTTGGAGGCTGCCATGAGCCGTGAGCGCATCACTGCCCTCTAGCCTGGTTGACAGAGCAAGACCCTGTCTTAGAAAAACAATATTTAAGTTAGATCTACACAGAGAATGAATATAAAAATTAATGTTGATACGGTGATCCCTCTTCTACTTAGGTCCTGGGGAGCCTGTGGGGTCATATGATCCTTTGATTTTATCACCGTTTTTGAGGGTGAGTCAAATATATTTAAAAGACGGAGTTTTTGCCATGTTGGCCAGGCTGGTCTTGAACTCCTCACCTCACCCGCCTCGCCCTTTCAAAGTGCTGGGATTACAGGCGTGAGCTACCGCACCCAGCCAAGACCACTGCATTTTATACCACTGCACAGTCTGTTAAATTCTGAACTCTTTGTAACTTTTAGAAGGGGAACTAATAACTATTGGTAATGGCCGCATCTGGTATTTTGAGTCTGTTTGTCATCTTTTGTGCTTTAGGATTCTAAAACTAAATTACTTATTTAAGGTTTATATATAGAGAGGAGTGTTATTCTGAGGTCTTCCTTTATATTCTTTCACCCTAGGTAAACAGAGGATTGTATTTCCCTGTTTTTTTTGTATTTAGCAGTGCGTAAGGTTTATATTATCCTCATTAGTACTTTAGGCTGTGATAATTTCTTTTTTCTGTTCATTTTTTCTTTTTTTCACTTGTCACTGACAAAGCTCGGAATAATTTCTTATTTTCAGACTGCTGTGAACATTTATGGTGTGATCGTTCCCCCAGGAAAAGACTGTATTTTCGCCGTCTTCTCTGGTTATTTCTGCATCTCTGCCCTAGGATGGCATCTTTGCTCTTCTTCTGCCCTTAGCATTTGCCTAATGGAAACAACAAAATTGTTGTTATCCAGTTTGGTTTATATTTAACTCTTGCAGGTGCAGCAGTGGCACAGATGAGGGTATTGTGTTGCCTGCTACCCTCTTCGGCATCTACGTCATATGCTATGGCTGTTGGGGAAGCAATACGACTGTGATAGGCTTTTTGTTTTTAAATAAACCTTTTTAAAAGAGTTTCAGATATACAGAAGAATTGTGAGAATAGTACAGAGAGTTCTTATATACCCTGCATTCAGTTTCTCTTATTTTTAACTCTTTCCCCCACCCCCATGAGATAATCTCCGTCTGTTGGCCAGGCTCCCTCCTGGGCAGAGGCGGTTCTCCTGTCTCAGCCTCCTGAGTAGCTGGGATTACAGGTGCACGCCACCACACCTGGCTACTTTTTGTGTTTTTAGTAGAGATGGGGTTTTGCCATGTTGGCTATGCTGGTCTCGAACTGCTGACCTCAGGTGATCCGGCCTCCTAAAGTGCTGGGATTACAGACGTGAGCCACCACGCTCAGCCTCATACTATTTTTAAATGAGCTGGATTCAAACATTTTCTCTGTAGGAATGGCAAAGACATCATTATCAGGAAAATGATGTAGCTGTATTATCTAAGAGTGATTTAAATAGATAACTTACAATCTAAATAATTATGTCTAAGTTGCTGGGTGCACATTTTTACAATTAGTTTAATTTGGAGAATGACACTGTTCAGAGCCAGACATTCTCTGAATTCTTTATTATTTATTTTGAAATGTTCAAGGTGATACTTGTTTTAACTGCCCTGACACTGTTCTTTTTTTGTTTGTTTGTTTTGAGACAGGGTCTTGCTCTGTTGCCCAGGCTGGAGTGCAGTGGCACACTTGTCAGCTTTACTGCAGCCTCCACCTCCCAGGTTCAAGCAATTCTCTTACCTTAGTCCCCCGAGTAGCTGGGATTACAGGCGCACCACCATGACTGGCTAATTTTTGTATTTTTGTTAGAGACAAGGTTTCACCATGTTGGCCATGCTCGTCCCGAACTCCTGACCTCAGGTGATCCACCCTTGTCGGCCTCCCAAAGTGCTGGGATTACAGGCGTGAGTCACCGCGCCTGGCCGACAATGTTCTAAGTTAATTACATTAGCCATAATATGTAAGATAGAAATTTGCTCATTTGTGTATAAGAAAGAAGATTCCGAAAAAGTTTTAAGGGCTGGGTGCAGTGATTTAATTTCTGTAATCCCAGCATTTTGGGAGGCCGAGGCAGGAGGATTGCTTGATTCCAGGAGTTCTGAGACCAGCCTGAGCAAGATGGTGAGGGCCCCCTCTCCCACTTTGGAGGTATGCTATAAGTAACAGGCCTTTGAAACTCATTTTGGGTATTGTGAAGATGTTATATTACAGTGTCCTTTTATTTATTTATTTAATTTGAGGTTAAACGTTTTTTTTTTTTTTTTTTTTTTTTTGAGATGGAGCCTCGCTCTGTTGCCCAGGCTGGAGTGTAGTGGCGCGATCTCGGCTCACTGCAAGCTCCAACTCCCGGGTTCACGCCATTCTCCTGCCTCAGCCTCCCGAGTAGCTGGGACTACAGGTGCCCACCACCACGCCTGGCTAATTTTTTGTATTTTTAGTAGAGACGGGGTTTCACTGTGTTAGCCAGGATGATCTCAATCTCCTGACCTTGCAATCTGCCCGCCTTGGCCTCCCAAAGTGCTGGGATAACAGGTGTGAGCCACTGCGCCTGGCCAGTTAAATGTTTTACTTTTAGACAACTACATGACATGTTTTTCTTACAAACAATGCCTCCATTCCAAAGAAATTGCAGTCAAAATAAATGAAGAGTTCAAGATGACATCAGTTCCATTTGTCTTAAGTTCTGGTGTTGTGTGAATGACAAGCAGCAGCCAATTATGATGGCAGGTGATCCGAAGTAATTGCCAAATTTGTTAACGTTTTTCCATTTCTAAACCATCCTTAAAGAAAAACATATATGAGGTCACACCATTCTCATTGACTTCTATTGAAAATGTAAGCTGGAGCTGGGCGCGGTGGCTCACGCCTGTAATCCCAGCACTTTGGGAGGCCAAGGCGGGCGGATCACCAGGTCAGGAGTTCGAGACCAGCCTGGCCAACATAGTGAAACCCCGTCTCTACTAAAAATACAAAAATTAGCCGGGTGTGGTGGTGCACACCTGTAGTCCCAGCCACTCGGGAGGCTGAGGCAGAAGAATCACTTGAACCCAGGAGGCGGACGTTGTGGTGAGCCAAGATCACGCCACTGTACTCCAGCCTGGGCAACAGCACGAGATTGTCTCAAAAAAAAAAAAAGAAAGAAAATGTAAGCTGTATGGATGAGACTGCAGAAACTCATCTACTGTGAAGGACCATACGAGCCAAGTGTATTAGCTGTCTAATACATATTTAGGATTATTTTGGTATAAGTCTGGATAAGGAGCAGCGAAGGGGAAGGGAGGCTATGGTTTTTACAGGTAAGGATTTAGGCTTTTACTCTGAGTGAGGTATGCATGGTTATTGTTAGATTAGTACTAACATTTGATGTTTAATTAGTGTAAAAGGCTTTCAGAAGGTGGAAAGTATGAGTGTTAAAATTAGTCTTCAGATTACTGGTTGAAAATCAGATTGTATTTTAAGGTTAGTCATTTTTATAAAGAGGAAGTTGTTTAGCAATTCTGAATCCTATATTGTTGAAATATCAGTAGCAGATGCTAGAATCCTATTAGTAATCACAAGGTAAAGTGAATTCTATTTTTTTTTTTTTTTTGAGACGGAGTCTCGCTCTATTGCCCAGGCTGGAGTGCAGTGGCCGGATCTCAGCTCACTGCAAGCTCCGCCTCCCGGGTTCCCGCCATTCTCCTGCCTCAGCCTCCCGAGTAGCTGGGACTACAGGCGCTCGCCACCTCGCCCGGCTAGTTTTTTGTATTTTTTTAGTAGAGACGGGGTTTCACCGTGTTAGCCAGGATGGTCTCGATCTCCTGACCTCGTGATCCGCCCATCTCGGCCTCCCAAAGTGCTGGGATTACAGGCTTGAGCCACCGCGCCCGGCGGTAAAGTGAATTCTAAAAGTGCAATCTTGAATTATTCAATGCTTGGTATCCAAATTATATGAAATATAATCATCCATTTTATGATTTTGAATAGAACTGTAGGTTGTTTTCTTAAATAAGAGTTGTTCTTCCTCCGCCTTCTCATTTTGAGTCCCTGGAATCTGTTCTATTTTTACTTGTGGATCTACATACTAAAGCTGTCTCTGATTTCATGCTCTGAAGATCAACAAGAGACCTTCTCTTGTAAGATGAGAATTGTGTAGTAGGTGACTATCAGAAGAGTAAACAAGTCTTAAGTCTGTAAACATTTTTTCAGTAAAGGCAGCGGAGTACCAGGTATCTCTTGTTACTATGACTAAAGAAAGTTCAATGGTCAATTAAGCAGCTGTTTACTAGCCTTGATAAGTAGTTGCTAGAAGTAATAGTAATTGTTTTCATAGTTTTACTGAAGGTTTATTTACTGTATGTGTGATTTTTTTTTTTTTTTTTGAGACGGAGTCTCGCTCTGTCGCCCAGGCTGGAGTGCAGTGGCCAGATCTCCGCTCACTGCAAGCTCCGCCTCCCGGGTTCACGCCATTCTCCTGCCTCAGCCTCCCGAGCAGCTGGGACTACAGGCGCCTGCCACCTCACCCGGCTTATTTTTTTGTATTTTTAGTAGAGACGGGGTTTCACCGTGTTAGCCAGGATGGTCTCGATCTCCTGACCTCGTGATCCGCCCGTCTCGGCCTCCCAAAGTGCTGGGATTACAGGCTTGAGCCACCGCGCCCGGCCTATGTATGTGTGATTTTTAAAGTTTTAAAGGGATCAATGAAAGTAATATATGGGGAATATTTGTAAGTTACTGGAAATAAGCCAGGAATTGAATTTTTAAAAGTGCCTTTCAGAGTAAATTATATTTTCATTTTCTTTATAGAATGAAAGTGGAACAATATTGTTTAAAATTCAAATTGAGCACCATTTGTACTTTTCAGGCCATTAGAATCTGCTCGAGGCGTGTGTGGGAAATATTATTTGATTCTTTATTATATTACCTTTGGCTAAAAATTGCAGAGAAGACTTTTTGACATCCTCAAAAAAAGTAATAAACAACTCCCTGAATCTAAAATAAAAGTTGGAAAAAAGTCATGAACACTAAGTTGCTCATGAGGGGCTTGGACTTCCTTGTATTTCTGGCCACCCATTTGGTGCTGTCACTCTGTTTGTCCCTTCTGGGCTTCTTGCTTTAATGTGACATCATATCAGACTTTTAATTCTGATTAATGTATTTACAAAGCTCATTTAAAATTTTCAGTAATTATGTTTGTAATTTGAAGTTTGATTCTTTGTTTCTTAGCCACATAAGCATTTTTGAATTTTGAATTGTGGGAAATTTCTGAAGGCAGGTAAAATACTTATTTTTTAATACCTTAACTCTCATCCCTTTTATTTTTTATATATTTAGAGACAGAGTCTCACTCTGTAGCCCAGGCTGCAATGAGGTGGCACAGTCATAGCTCACTGCAGCCTCAAACCCCTGGGCTCAAGTGATCCTCCAGCCTCAGCCTCCCAGGTAGCTAGGACTATATCACCACATGGTGCACCACCACACCCAGCTAATTTTTATTTTTGTTTTTTGTAGAGATGGGGGTTTCTCACTGTGTTGCCCAGGCCAGTCTCAAACTCCTGGCCTCAGCCTCCCAAAGTGCTAGGATTACAGGTGTGAGTCACCGCACCTGACTGAGAGCTTTTTTCATACGGAGTTTCACTCTTGTTGCCCAGGCTGGAGTGCAGCGGTATGATCTTGGCTCACTGCAACCTCCGCCTCCCGGATTCAAGCGATTTTCCTGCCTCAGCCTCCCGAGTAGCTGGCACTACAGGTGCCCATCCCCATACCCGATTAATTTTTTATAGTTTTAGTAGAGACGGGGTTTCACCATGTTAGTCAGGATGGTCTCAATGTCCTGACCTCATGATCCACCTGCCTTGGCCTCCCAAAGTGCTGGGATTACAGGTGCCAGCCACCGCGCCAAGCCGGGCTTCTTGATTGTAGTTTCTTTGTGGTACACACTTTGTGTAACACTCAGTGTTAATAGCTCTAAGTACTTACACTTGATTGCTTTCTTTCTTAGTATACTATTTATTCCTCCTATGAACTTGCTTTACGATTGAGAATAACCTTGGCTCCTCCAATAAATGAAGGACTTCGTGCTGTGTTAGAAACCTGTTGGAGTACCATTGTATTTGCCTGTTTTTGTCTTTTGGCAAATAGTCATTGCTATTTTTTTCCAGAAACACCCCCAGAGCTTTAGTCTCCAGAGTTTGTATCTGTTGCAACTGAGGAGAAATCTACCTGTGTAAATTTTTCCACTCCTCTTGAAAAAAGGTTTGAAGAAGAGTATAGTGAAATGCCACCCAAACCAACCTTCGTATATATGAAAAGAGCGCTTGGACATAAGAAATGTTTTTTTGAGATGGAATCTCACTCTTCATCCAGGCTGGAGTCCAGTGGCATGATCTTAGCTCACTGCAACCTCCGCCTCCTGGGTTCAAGCAATTCTTCTGCCTCAGCCTCCCATGTAGCTGGGACTACACCTCAGGTGACCCACCCACCTCGGCCTCCCAAAGTGCTGGGATTACAGGCATGAGCCACCGCGCCTGGTCTGGACTTGTTATTAATATAAAATTCTAGAGCCTTTAAGCCATAGGATCATGTAAAAATTACCTTACATTGGCACTTTCAATTTAAAGTGCTGACAGATCACACGTAATCTTCAAATTTAATTCTACATTTCACAAATATTTGAGTGCCTACTTTTGTAAACATAGCAGTACATTAAAGAACAGGACATAAAAGTTTTGCTGGTACAAAGTTTTGCAGTTAGGCCGGGCGCGGTGGCTCACGCCTATAATCCCAGCACTTTGGGAGGCCGAGACGGGCGGATCACGAGGTCAGGAGATCGAGACCATCCTGGCTAACCCGGTGAAACCCCGTCTCTACTAAAAAATAAAAAACTAGCCGGGCGAGGTGGCGGGTGCCTGTAGTCCCAGCTACTCGGGAGGCTGAGACAGGAGAATGGCGGGAACCCGGGAGGCGGAGCTTGCAGTGAGCTGAGATCCGGCCACTGCACTCCAGCCTGGGGGACAGAGCCAGACTCCGTCTCAAAAAAAAAAAACAAAAAAAAACAAAACAAAGTTTTGCAGTTAGTGTGGGAAGACAGATGATAAACTAGATAATTAAGTTAAAAATGTGGTGTATTAGGTAGTGCCCTGGAGAGAAAATAAAGCGGGAAAAGGGAATGAAAAGTTGAGGGTGGAGCATTGAGGTCTTGAAGAGCTTTCCAGGCCAAGTGAGGAACAGTACAGGGGCGCTGTGGTGGGAGAGAGGCCTGGCAGGGTCAGAGTAGCAGCAAAGGGTGTGGAGGGGAGGCTGTGTGGTTTTTGACAGGTAAGGATTTAGGCTTTTACTCAGAGGGAGGTAGCCGTGAGGTGTTTCAGCACTGGAGTGATATGACCTGATTTACATTTTAATGAGATCATTCTTGGCTTGCTATGCTGAGAATATAGACTGCACGGAGAGTCAGATGAGACATGATACTAGCTTGGACCTGTATTGGAGCCGAGGACAAAGTGGTTCGATTCTTGGGTATATTTCCTAAATAGAGCTGTTGGAATTTGCTGGTGGAATAGAATTCTTTTCCTTTTCTTTGAGACAGAATCTCGGTTTGTTGCCCAGCAGGAGTTCAGTGGCACAATCATGGCTCACCGCAGCTTCGAACCCCTGGGCTCAAGCCTCAGCTTCCCCAGTAGCTGGGACTATAGGCATGCACCACTGTACCTGACTAATTTTTAATATTTTTTGTAGAAATAGGGTCTCACTTTGTTGCCCAGCCTGGCCTCCTAAAATGTTGGGATTACAGGTATGAGCTACTGCGCCTGGCTTAGAAGGAACACAATATTTGGAGGGTAGAGTGTGTGAGGGAGTGTGAAGGGTAGAGTGTGTGAGAGAGTGTGTCAAGGGTAGAGTGTGTGAGAGAGTGTGTCAAGGGTAGAGTGTGTGAGAGAGTGTGTCAAGGGTAGACTGTGTGAGAGAGTGTGTCAAGAGTTCAGGTTTTTGGCCTCAACACCTGAAAGGATGGAGTTGACATTAACTGAAATGGAAAAGAAAGACTGCAGGACAAGGAGGAGAGATTACCAGCGGCTCAGTTTTGAATTTGCTACTTTTGATTCGCCTGTTAGACATGGAAGTAGAGAAGTCACATAGGCAGCTTACTGTATTTGATCTGGAATTCAGTGAGGAGGTTTGGCTTAGAGATATAAAGTGGGAAATTGTTAGCATATGGATTGCATATAAACCATGAAGTTGGATGGGCTCAATAAGGGAGTAAAGGTAGATAGGTGAAGAAGATTGAGGACTAAGTCTTGGGACACACTGGCATTGAGAAGCCAGATAAATAACCAGAAGCTAGTGAAGGAGTGTGAGTGGCATCAGTGAGGTGTGAGAGGAGGCAATCCAGAATGCCATGGCCTGTAAGCCAAGTGAAGAAAGCTTCAAGGGAAGAGAGATCAGCTGTGTCAAAAAAGAGTTTGGATAAGATAAGGACGGATGAGTGACCACTAGAGGTGAATGGTACTTTGAGAAAGGCAGTTGCACTGGATGGATTGGTATGAGCCTGAGAGAATGGAAGGAGAGCAAGTGGAGATAAGGAATGAAGACAACTCTTAAAGTTGTACTGTAAAGGGGTGTTGAGAAATGGTGCAGTAACTGGAGGACTTGTGGGCTTCATTTGTGTGTGTGTGCATCTGCGTGTGTGTGTGTGTGTGTGTGTGTAAAGGTTGGAGAACTGCTAGGTTGGAGAACTGCTAGTAGCATGCTTGATGCTGATGGGATTGAATTTAGTAGAGAGAAGAACTGATGACACAGGAGAGGGTAGGAATTTCTGGAGCAGTGTCTTTGAGGACATCTGAGTGGGGAGAATGAGATGAGATCTAATTACTGGTCAGTTTGGAAGCCTTATTAGGAGCAAGGGCAGTTGATCCAGAGAAACATGAGAGAAGGTAGAAAAGTAAATACATCGGCAGAGATTCAGGTTAGAAGATACGTCTGGGTAAAATGGGGAACATTTTCATACTTATCTCATTATTTTTGTGAGTATTAAGTTTAATACTTACAAAGGGATGATTACAGAACATACTACTCAGTAAGTGTTGACAAATTGTTAAGTTTGTAATATTTATAAAGTTACAATGTGATTTACATGACCAGCTTCTTTCAGTGTGTGACTAATACTCTGAAAATACTGGCTTTTCATTTGAGCCAGATGGCTCAGTCAGTAATTTCTAGTTGCCATCCTTTTTTTTTTTTTTTAAAGGCACTGGGCACCAAAGGTGCTACTCACACAGAATATCAACTTGAAACTCACCCTGGAAAGACAAGATTTTCGTAGTTCTAATCAGAAACATTGTAATTTTGTTATGTTCATGTTACGGTATTGAAGGTGATTTTTTTGTTTTTGTTTTTTTAAATATGTGAATAAAGGGGCCGGGTGTGGAAGGCCGAAATGGGAGGGTCACTTGAGACCAGGAGTTTAAGACCAGCCTGGTGAACACTGTGAGACCCCCATCTCTATTTAAGAAAAAAATAAAAAATAAATAGTATGTTGGATATTAGTTCGTTCTCATGTTACTGTAAAGAATTGCCCGAGACTGGATAATTTATAAAGGAAAGAGGTTTAATTCACTCACAGTTCTGCATGGCTGGGGAGGCCTCAGGAAACTTAAAATCAAGGCAGAAAGGGAAGCAAACATCCGTGCTCAACATGGCGGCAGGACAGAGAGGTGCAATGTGAAGCGGGGAAAAGCCCCTTTATAACATCATCAGATCTCGTGAGAACGCACTATCACGAGACTAGCATGGGTGAACGCCCCCATGATCTAATCACAGCCCATGAGGTTTCCCCCCCTCAACGTGTGGGGATTACATTTAGGATTACATTTCAAGATGAGATTTTGGGCAGGAACACAGCCAAACCGTATCATGTGGGTAAAAATTCCTTTAGTAAAGTTGTAACATTGTCTGATGGAAAAGGGGATTTGTTTTCATTTTGGTTAGAACAGAAGTAGTAAAGAAATCACGTATCCGTATATACGGTAATTGTAGTTTTAGGACCAGTTGTAAAGTTAGTGCGGATAAAGTGGGAACATTAGAAGGAGAGTTGGAACCAAGAGGTACCTGGAAAATCTACTCAAAACTCTCACTGGATTTAAGTATATTCCTATTTTGAAAATTCAGTAGGCCGGGCGCGGTGGCTCAAGCCTGTAATCCCAGCACTTTGGGAGGCCGAGGCGGGCGGATCACAAGGTCAGGAGATCGAGACCACAGTGAAACCCCGTCTCTACTAAAAATACAAAAAATTAGCCGGGCGCGGTGGCGGGCGCCTGTAGTCCCAGCTACTCAGGAGGCTGAGGCAGGAGAATGGCGGGAACCCGGGAGGTGGAGCTTGCAGTGAGCCGAGATCGCGCCACTGCACTCCAGCCTGGGCAACAGCGTGAGACTCCGTCTCAAAAAAAAAAAAAAAAAAAAAAGAAAATTCAGTAGATATGTTCTCTAAGAACATCAGAACCTCAGTATCAGTTTAGGGCAAGATGGAGGATGGAAGAATGAAAGAGGGGATATAAAGAAGTTTTATTAGGTTGGGCATGGTGGCTCATGCCTGTTACCCCAACATTTTGGGAGGCCAAAGTATGAGATCACTTGAGCCCAGGAATTTGAGACCAATCTGGGCAACATAGGGGAGACCCTGTTTGTACCAACAGTTAAAAAAAAATAGCCACATGCACCTGTGTTGCCAGCTAATCAGGAAGCTGAGGTGAGAGGATAGCTTGAGCTCAGGGCTGCAGTGAGCTATATGACTGCACCACTGCACTCCAGCCTGTGTAACCCCAGGCGGAGAGAAGTGAGACTCCATTAAAAGAAGGAAAAGAAAAGAAAAAGGAAAAGAGAGAAGGAATAAATTTTATTGTTATTTTAAGAAAATTTGGCTTTGGCTTTTTTTTTTTTTTTTTTTTTGAGACGGAGTCTCGCTCTGTCACCCAGGCTGGAGTGCAGTGGCCGGATCTCAGCTCACTGCAAGCTCCGCCTCCCGGGTTCACGCCATTCTCCTGCCTCAGCCTCCCGAGTAGCTGGGACTACAGGCGCCCGCCACCTCGCCCGGCTAAGTTTTTTTTGTATTTTTAGTAGAGACGGGGTTTCACTGTGTTACCCAGGATGGTCTCGATCTCCTGACCTCGTGATGCGCCCGTCTCGGCCTCCCAAAGTGCTGGGATTACAGGCTTGAGCCACCGCGCCCGGCCGGCTTTTTTTTTTTTTTGAGACGCAGTTTTGCTCTTGTTGCCCAGGCTGGAGCGCAATGGCATGATCTCGGCTCACCACAACCTCCACCTCCTGGGTTCAAGTGATTCTGCTGCCTCAGCCTCCCGAGTAGCTGGGATTACAGGCATGCGCCACCACGCCTGGCTAATTTTGTATTTTAATAGAGGTGTGGTTTCTCCATGTTGGTCAGGCTGGTCTCAAACTCCCAACCTCAGGTGATCTGCCCAAAAGAGTTAAGAATGAGTTAAGAGCTTGGACCAGGTGTGATGGCTCATGCCTGCAATCCCAGCACTTTGGGAGGCCAAGGCAGGTGGATCATCTGAGGTCAGGAGTTCAAGACCAGCCTGGCCAACATGCTGAAACCCCATCTCTACTAAATACAAAAAATTAGCTGGCTGTGGTGGCAGGTGCCTGTAATCCCAGCTACTCGGGAGGCTGAGGCAGGAGAATCACTTGAACCCGGGAGTTGGAGGTTGCAGTGAGCCGAGATCATGCCACTGCACTCCAGCCTGGGCAACAAGAGTGAAACTCCATATGAAAAAAACTCTCAGCTGGGTGCGGTGACTCACACCTGTAATCCTAGCACTTTGGGAGGCTGAGGCCAGGAGTTAAATATTTTGACTCCCACTCCAGATCATCAAATTGTTTTGAGAGTAAATGAGTTGAAGCACGCATACTGCCTAGTTAGACCAGTGTCTGAGATAAATACAATACAGAGTTTGCTATTATAATTTAGAATTTTTATTGAGTATACTCTGCTGTCTATGCACAGTTGGCTCAGGAAATGAATTGGGAAGCTTTTCTGTTTCATAGGATAGTTTAATAAGAGAATTGAAATTACTCTTTACTTACTATGAAAATGTCTGAGACTGGTATTTGGAGTGGGTGGGGAGCTAACTGTGTAACTCATGCGAATGTTCAGAAGTTATTGAAGTATTTTCTAATTCTATTAGATGCTTTTGACAATTTATATTTTCCTAGAAAATCATCCATTGTATCTATGTTTAAAATTTAGCAGCTTAGGATTTACTGCAAATGTATTTTATGCTTATTTTGATTTCTTCTCTATTATCTTACTTCCTTTTCAGTCCCTCATTTCATATAATTGTCGTTTTAGTCCAGCTAATAGTTTGTCTGTTTTATTTTCCCCTCCCATCAAAATATAGCGACTAGGTTTTTTTTTTTTTGAGATGGAGTCTCACTCTGTCACCCAGGCTGGAGTTCAGTGGTGCGATCTCAGCTCACTGCAACCTCCGCCTCCCAGGTTCAAGTGATTCTCCTGCCTCAGCCTCCCGAGTAGCTGGGACTACAGCCACGTGCCAGCATGCCTGGCTAATTTTTTGTATTTATAGTAGAGATGGGGTTTCACCGTGTTAGCCAGGATGGTCTTGATCTCCTGACCTCGTGATCTGACCGCCTCGGCCTCCCAGAGTGCTGGGATTACAGGCATGAGCCACTGTGCCCGGCCGCTCCTAGGTTTTAGAATTAATTCTGCAGGCTTCTGTTCTCTTACTTGAGTAACTTTGAATTCCCTTTATCTGATTTTTAAACGTTTATTTTTTAACCTTGAGTTGAATGCTCATTTAATTCTTGCTCGGTTGAAGGTGTTTAGGCTGTGGCTCTTCCTCTGAGTATAACTTTATTAGTGTACCAAAGGTTTTTTCTCTTTCTTTCTTTCTTTCTTTTTTTTTTTTTGAGACGGAGTTTCATTCTTGTTGCCCAGGCTGGAGTGCAATGGCGTGATCTCGGCTCACTGCAACCTCCACTTCCCGGGTTCAAACGACTCTCCTGCCTCAGCCTCCCGAGTAGCTGGGATTACAGGCATGCGCCACCACGCCCGGCTAATTTTGTATTTTTAGTAGAGTCAGGGTTTCACTATGTTGACCAGGCTGGTTTCGAACCCCTGACATCAGGTGATCCACCTGTCTCAACCTCCCAAAGTGCTGAGATTACAGATGTGAGCCACTGTGCCCACTTTCTTTTTCCTTTTCTTTCTTTCTTTCTTTTTTTTTGAGACAATGTCTCCTGCTGTTACACAGATTAGAGTGTAGTGGTGTGAACACAACTGATTACAGCCTTGACCTCCTGGGCTCAAGGGATCCTCCTACCTTAACCTCTCAAGTAGCTAGGACTACAGGCATGCGCCAGGATGCCCCCCTAACTTTTTTTTATTGTTTGTAGAGACAGGGTTTTGCCATATTGCCCAGGCTGGTCTTGAACTCCTGAGCTCAAGCAGTCTGCCTGCCTCAGCCTCCCAAAGTGCTGAGATTACACGCATGAGCCACTGGGCCCAGTCGTACCAGAGATTTTTATATGGGCAGTTTATATCATTATTATTTTCTAGGTAATCTCTATTGATTTTGATTTATATTACTCCATTCAATTACTTGAAGTAATTTAAGGAGAGACAGTACATAACTGTCAAGTCTACTGCATTAAGGGGAGTAACTTCATTGTTTAATTCTCAGATTGTGGTATAGACTATTTCTGCTTTCTTAAAATGTTTGAGGTGTTAATGGCCTAAATAGATGATCAGTTTTTATAACTGTTGCATAGAGACTTGATCTCATTCTTTCATATGTTCAGCCATTTTGTCGTTTATGTATTTGATCTTTCAGGAAATGGTAATCCTCTTATATTCTTACTTCTGCCTAAAGATTTTTCTTATATTTCTTTAAAATTTTTGTTCTGGCCAGGCGCAGTGGCTCACATGTAATCCCAGCCTGGCCAAAATGGTGAAACGTCGCCTCTACTAAAAATACAGAAATTAGCTGGGTGTGGTGGTGCACGCCTGTAATCCTAGCTACTCTGGAGGCTGAGGCAGGAGAATCCCTTGAACCCGGGAGGCGGAGGTTGCAGTGAGCCTCACACCATTGTACTCGAGCCTGGGCGACAGAGCAAGACCCCGTCTCAAAAAAAAAAAAAGAAGTTTTTGTTCTAACTATGTATTATGAAGATTTTGGTGTATATAGTTTTATAACATATCTTTATAGATTGTAATCTTGATCATTATAAGAAATGACCCTTTTCTGCCTCCTTTAATTTTTCAGTTTGAATTCAACTGGTTTTAAAAGGGTGTTTATACTTGCTAGATTTTTTTTTTTTTTTTTTTTTTGAGACGGAGTCTCGCTCTGTCACCCAGGCTGGAGTGCAGTGGCCGGATCTCAGCTCACTGCAAGCTCCGCCTCCCGGGTTCACGCCATTCTCCTGCCTCAGCCTCCCGAGCAGTTGGGACTACAGGCGCCTGCCACCGCGCCCGGCTAGTTTTTTGTATTTTTTAGTAGAGACGGGGTTTCACCGTGTTAGCCAGGATGGTCTCGATCTCCTGACCTCGTGATCCGCCCGTCTCGGCCTCCCAAAGTGCTGGGATTACAGGCTTGAGCCACCGCGCCCGGCCTATACTTGCTAGATATACTTTTATCTAACCTTTTACTTTTAACTTATCAAAGTCTCTATTTTAGGTTTGTGTCTTGTAGACCCTTGTAGTTGGATCAAGGTTAGTCTTGACTCAATTTGAGATGCTTTTAATCATTTACATTAATGTTGCATATTTTGCTTTGCTTATATAATATTAGTGTATTTGTTTTGTTGTCATCTATAGTTCGCTTTTGGTTTTCTTTCTTTTCTTTTCTTTTTTTTTGAGGCAGAGTCTAGCTCTGTTGCCCAGGCTGGAGTGCAGTGGCGTGATCTCGGGCTCACTGTAACCTCCGTCTCCGGGGTTCAAGTGATTCTCCTGCCTCAGCCTCCCGAGTAGCTGAGACTACAGGCGCCTACCACCATGCCCAGCTAATTTTTTGTGTTTTTAGTAGAGACCGGGTTTCATCATGTTGGCCAGGCTGGTCTTGAACTCCTGACCTCAAGTGATCTGCCCGCCTCGGCCTTCCAAAGTGCTGGGATTACAGGGGTGAGCTACAGCCTCTGGCCTAGTTTTCTTCTTTTAAACTACATGGTTTTTTTGGCCGGGCGCGGTGGCTCAAGCCTGTAATCCCAGCACTTTGGGAGGCCGAGACGGGCGGATCACGAGGTCAGGAGATCGAGACCATCCTGGCTGACATGGTGAAACCCCGTCTCTACTTTAAAAAATACAAAAAACTAGCCGGGCGAGGTGGCGGCGCCTATAGTCCCAGCTACTCGGGAGGCTGAGGCAGGAGAATGGCGTAAACCCGGGAGGTGGAGCTTGCAGTGAGCTGAGATCCGGCCACTGCACTCCAGCCTGGGCGGCAGAGTGAGACTCCGTCTCAAAAAAAAAAAAAAAAAAAAAAAAACTACATGGTTTTCTTTATTTGCTTTCCCTTCTCTCTTATATACTGTATTTCGTTATGTCTCAGATACCATTGGTGGTTGTGTGCTTCGTTATTTTGTATACCATTAATACAGTTAAATGCTGTCAAAGTATGACATTCCATTGGTTGAAATATGCATGCTGATTTCAGATAGACAAATGTGAAAAAGGTACATCTTAGAATAAACGTGGTAGTTTGTAGTTCTGTGGGTATTGTAAAGCTATAGCTTTAATATATTTAAATCTATTGTGTTTATCAAATAGTTTTTTCAGGAGTGGTTGAGTGCTCTTATGTTTAAAAATGTCTGTTAGTGGCTTTCACAAGCAAAATGATGTTTTGGCTGGTTACAGAATTTTTGGGCTACATTTCCCTTTCCCTTAATACCCAGCAGACACTGTTCCATTATCTTCTGGCATCTAGGGTTACTCTAGAAAAGTCTGGGCCAGCCTGACTGTTTTTTTCCCTTTGTAGGTGACCTACTTCTGCCTGAGTATTGCTAGAATTCTTTCTTTATCCTTGAAGTTCAGTAACTTCATCAGGATATAACTCGGTCTTGGTGTGATTCTCTATTACATTTTCCTGTTAAATGGTAAGCCATTCAAACTGCAGATTCAGGAATATTTTCTTATATACCTTTTAATATGATTCATTTTTATTTTTCTTTACTCAAGAAACATCAGTTTTACGATAGTTTGTCTTTATTTCCTGTCTTCCATTTCATTAGTTTTCTAAATGCTTCTCTGTTCTTTTCTGCTGTGCTCGATGTAATTTTCTTGAGATTTTGTTTGATACCATGTTTTCATCAGTATCAGGTTGACTACTTCCTATATGTGATGTGGTTTTCATTTTGCCAGTGGCTTCAGTACTTCATTCAATTTTATATATTTATGTCTGTGAGTTGTTCTTTCAACTTGTCTCATTTATTTCCCTCTTTTTAAAAAAGCTTTTACTTAACAGTGAAACAGGTAAAACCACCTGTCATCCCAGCACTTTGGGATGCTGAGGCAGGTGGATCACTTGAGGTCAGGAGTTCGAGACCAGCCTGGCCAACATGGTGAAACCCGTCTCTACTAAAAATACAAAAATTAGCCGGGCGTGGTGGTGGGCGCCTGTAATCCTAGCTACTCGGGAGGCTGAGGCAGGAGAATCGTTTGAACTGGGGAGGCAGAAGTTTCCGTGAGCTGAGATTGTGCCACTGCACTCCAGCTTGGGCGACAGAGACTCCCTCTCAAAAACAAACAAACAGGTAAAACCACATTGTTTTTGAGCAGATGGGTTAAAACCAGTTACACAGTGGCTAATATTAAAATTTACTCTCTAAGAAGTGATGAGTAAAATGGTTTTATCAAGTCTTGAGTTTTATTAATGGCATGAAATATAGAAAAGCCATTATTTGCAGGCTTAGATATACTGTTTTTTGCAGTTGGATAAACTTTTGTACACAGTAGAAATCTGATTTTGCTATGTGTTTTTGTTTATGAGGGAGAAGTGTTCAATGACTTTTTCCCCTGTCATTGAAAATCTATTGAAGATTTTTTTTTCATTCAGTGAGTTACAAAATATACTAGAAAAATATAATGGAAATGTGCCTTGCGTAGTGGCTTATGCCTGTAATCCCAGCACTTTAGAAGGCCAAGGCAGGTGGATGGCTTGAGCCTAGGAGCCTAGGCTGCAGTGAGCCATGATCATGCCATTGTACTCCAGCCTGGGCAACAGAGTGAGACCCTGTCCAAAAAAAAAAAAAAAAAATTTCATGGAAATTATAACATGTTCTGCCATTCATGTGCCACAATTCAAGACCTGCTATGTGATTTTCTCGTGAATGCCAGTCGCCTCTTTGTTTTATTCTGAAGAAATGAAGGTGATCAGTGATAAGCCCCCTGGTCTTCATTCAGGGCTGAAGGGAATAGTGAAAATTGTGAACGTGTGCAACTTGTGGTTACTAAGTGAGACTTTCACTGCGATTTATGCAAAAGGTGTAAGTCTTTTAATTTTTTTTTTTTTAAACAGAGTCTCTGTCACCCAGGCTGGAGTGCAGTGGCACGATCTCAGCTCACTGCAACCTCTGCCTCCTGGGTTCAAGAGATTCTCCTGCCTCTGCTTCCCGAGTAGCTGGGACCACAGGCACATGCCACCACACTTGGCTAATTTTTTTTTTTTTTTTTTTCTTTGAGACGGAGTCTCACGCTGTTGCCCAGGCTGGAGTGCAGTGGCGCGATCTCGGCTCACTGCAAGCTCCGCTTCCTGGGTTCACGCCATTCTCCTGCCTCAGCCTCCTGAGTAGCTAGGACTACAGGCGCCCGCCACCGCGCCCGGCTAATTTTTTGTATTTTTAGTAGAGACGGGGTTTCACTGTGGTCTCAATCTCCTGACCTTGTGATCCGCCCGCCTCGGCCTCCCAAAGTGCTGGGATTACAGGCTTGAGCCACCGCGCCCGGCCACACTTGGCTAATTTTTAGTATTTTTAGTAGAGACAAGGTTTCACTGTGTTAGCCAGGATGGTCTCGATCTCCTGACCCCGTGATCCGCCTGCCTCAGCCTCCCAAAGTGCTGGGATTACAGGTGTGAGCCATCACACCTGGCTAGCACCCAGCTGATTTTTGTATTTTTAGTAGAGATGGGGTTTCACCATGTTGGCCAGGCTGGTCTCGAACTCATGAGATCAGGTGATCTGCCTGCCTCGGCCTCCCAAAGTGCTGGGATTACAGACATGAGCCACTGCGCCCAGCCCGTCTTTTACATTTTAAATAGTTTAGCTGTTTGGAGAACAGGTTCTCCCATAAGTTTTTTTCTTCTCTTCCTTTTTTTGAAATGATGGCTGAGATACAAACATTATTTACATTACTTTTGATGTTAACAAAGGTTATTTCAGTAGACTTGCACATTTAGAGTATGCCAGCAACTTACTCAATATTGCGATAGGTGGAATTTACGGTCTAGTGTCTGAATTGTAGCTTATCCTCAACCATCAAAATTGTTATCCAAATTTCTTGTGTTCCAAACTTAAGGATTGTTGTGTTTCACTGCCAGTGACATGGCTTTTTCCTAAAGTGATACATATTTTTAAGTAATTCATTTATTGGGCAAATATTTACTGCCAGAGACTGTCACAGGTCCTGGGGCTATATCAGTAAATAAACGAAAACCCTTGTTCTTATAGAACTTGCATTGTAGTCAGGGTAGGAGAGAGAAGAATTAATAGAAAGTGTAGAGTGCTGTGTGGAAACTAGAACAGGCAAAGAAGATAAAATAAGGAGTGTGTAAGGGGGTGGGGTTTCATTAAAAATAGGGTGACAGTGGACCGAGGAACTCAGGTAAAGGAGTGAATCATGTAGAGGTTAGGTACAGCAAGCACAAAGGCCCTGAAAGGGGGCTGACCTGAATGCTGGAGGGAGGTGGCAGAGCAGTTAGCTGAAGGTTG
The DNA here is from genome assembly GCF_037993035.2 of Macaca fascicularis. Taxonomy (NCBI): domain Eukaryota; kingdom Metazoa; phylum Chordata; class Mammalia; order Primates; family Cercopithecidae; genus Macaca; species Macaca fascicularis. The sequence continues at coordinate 4,394,797 of NC_088390.1, read as the reverse complement.
GAGAGAGATGCTGGTTAATTCTGAAGGACCCTATAGGCCACCATACAGGCCACTACTCTGAGTGAGAATGGGAAGCCGTTGATATAGTGACATGACGTGACTCATGTTTTTCCAGGGTTACTTCTGCCTGCTGGGTTGAGAGTAGATACAATAGGGAAGGTATTTTCCATAGTACCCCAGCACACGTATTTTATTAAACGTTTATGGCTGAAATGAAAGCTTCACGAACAATATCCCTATTTTATTTTTCATTTCCGTTAGGAAAAATAGGTGCTGGTTATGTCCCACTAGATCTGTTTCATGACTGTGTGACTTAAGGTTGAAAAATACTGCCAGATAGGATATAGCCTCTGACTTAGTGGACAAGAAGTAAAATTGAGGTTTGTGTATGAAAGCAAAGTGAACACAATGTAAAATTAAAAAAAGAATAAAAACTTAAAAATCAACATTATATATATATGTGTATATACTTAGCTTTAAAAAACCCAAATAATCAAATAGCAGTGATTCTAGAGGCCTAAGTGAACAATGCATTCAGTGAAGGATAATGAAGAATTCCCCAGAGGCAATTGCTTTTAAAACCTTTCAGGTTCAAATCTCCTGGGGGCTTAACTCCATGCTTCTAAATAATATATTTATAGTGTTTATTTTTTGGTTTATCAACTTTAGACATTCTCTGTTGACTTCTTGCTATGACAGATGTTTTCAGTCCCACTTCTCACTACTGACCTTCCTCGTACGACGGTCACTGAACTGGCGCCTCTCTGGGGTTCTGCCCAGAAGATTAGCCTTCCTCCTTCGCTGCAGCTCCTCTGTGAGTATTCTGCTCTCTGCTCCCTCCACTCTGCTCACTCAGTTCACGTTCTTCCATCGTCTTCATCTTTCAGAGCCATGGGCAATCCACCTGGTCTTTTTAATAAATATTTTACATTAAAAAGTTATTTTTAAATTTCTTTAGAAAAATTTATTTAACTTCTTAGGAGGGAGAAGAGATGAGCACATGTGCCCACACTGACACCTTAAACTAGAAGACAAGATTCGGCCAAAGCTTTTTGTTGTCAAAAGTGTGTAGTGTATGTGTTTTAAGAGTTAGATATATTTAGAATACCTTATCTTTTAAAAAATTGTGAATATTTCCCCATGTCCTGAAATGCTCTTTTAAAGTGTTTTAAATAGATGCAGAGCATTCTTGCATATGCTGGTACTATCATATTCCCCACATCTTGACTTCTGGGTTTTCAAATTATAATTGTAAACCACTTAAATTATAACTAATGCTTCTGTGGATTTTCCTTATGAAAACATTTATACATAATCCTTGATTATTTCTCTTCAGATAAATTTCTGTTCATTTCTTAGTCAAGGAAAATAAATATTTTTGAGGTTCTTCATAAATATTACTGATTGCCTTCTAGAAAGGCTTTGCTAATTTGTATTTCCACTATTAACTGTATCAAAGTGCCACTTTTTATTGTGTTCTTAATACCACCAGGAACTTTAAAAAAATGTTTGATTCTGCTAGGTAAAAAGAATTATTTTAAAAATTCCCGAGAAAGGTGAACACCTTGACAGTTTTGAATTTGTGTCTCTGTGTGTGTGTGTGTGTGTGTGTGTGTGTGAAAGGTTTATGTGAGCAATTATTTGCCTTTTAATTTTTCATGACTATTTTGGCATTTAGAAATTTTTTTTGGGGGGGCAGGGCACAGTGGCTCATCATGCCTGTAATCCTAGCACTTTGAGAGGCCAAGGTGGGTAGATCTCTTGAGGTTAGGAGTTGGAAACCAGTCTGGCCAACATGGTGAAACCCTGTCTCGAATGAATGAATGAATGAATGAATGGTATTTATTTTTTTGAGATGGATTTTCACTCTTGTTGTCCAGGCTGGAGTGCAATGGTGCTATCTTGGCTCACCGCAACCTCTGCCTCCCAGGTTCAAGCAATTCTCCTGACTCAGCCTCCCAAGTAGCTGGGATTACAGGTTTGTGCCACCACACCTGGCTAATTTTTGTGTTTTCAGTAGAGACCGTGTTTCACCACATTGGCCAGGCTGGTCTCAAACTCCTGACCTCAGGTGATCCTCCCACCTCGGCCTCCCAAATTGCTGGGATAACAGGCGTGAGCCACTGCGTCTGGCCAAAATTTTATTTTTTTAAATCATCCAATTAAGTAGGCTTTCCATTTATTTTTTTGACACTTAGACTAATGTTTCCCATTCCTAAAATCAAGTAAGACTGTGAAAAATTTGAAGATAGCTTTGAATTTGGAGTGGGGTATGGAAAAGTGCCTGGGAGAAACTTGGCAACAGTTGATCTAGAAACAGTTGGGCTTTGGCTTGTGTTAGAAATCTGCTGTCATTTAGATTTTCGATTGTTGCTGTCTTCATGTTTCCTGTTGCCTCATACCGTAGAAGGTGTTAAATTGTTAGACACTTCCATGAGTGTACTTCATACATGTAAAACATTGTAGACTCATGAGACGTAACTCATTGCTCTGGGTAGTCTAGCTAAACTAGTCTTTCCACTCAGAGAGCATGATACTTAAGCGTTCTTCCAGTGAGTCATGAATTGTCATCAGGGAATTGCTCAATATTTGGCTTAATTCCATTAGGAATTGCTACTGGTGATAGTTTAGTCCTTATTTAGTTTTAGTCTAAGAGAACCTTACTGACATTACTATAAATCTTAAGGGAAAAAAAGCATACCTTTAAACAAGCCTCATGGCAATGGACTAGTCAGGATAGTAAGAAAAAGTTATACTGGGAAGAGAGAGATGGTTTATGAATTGGTTACAAAAGACACTTCAGTATTATTTTGAAGACAACCCTGATTTCAGTCGTGGGTGAAATCCTTAATCAACCACAAAAATGTCTTACATTTTAAATATATTAAAGTCCTTAAATTATGGAAAGAGTATCTTCTAAGAAGTTGATTAATAGTAGAAAGAAGAGTCTCAGTCTTTTTTTTTTTTTTGAGAGGGAGTCTCATTCGCCCAGGCTGGAGTGCAGTGGTACCATCTGAGCTCACTACAACCTCTACCTCCCAGGGTCAAGCAATCCATCTACCTCAGCCTCCCTATTAATTGAGACCACCGGCACATGCCATCATGCCCAGCTAATTTTTTTTTTTTTTTGAGACGGAATCTCGCTCTGTCACCAGGCTAGAGTGCAGTGGTGTGATCGCGGCTCACTGCAACCTCCGCCTCCCGTGTTCAAGCGACTCTCCTGCCTCAGCTTCCTGAGTAGCTGAGACCACAGGCACGCACCACCACACCCAGCTAATTTTTGTATTTTTAGTAGAGATGGGGGGGTTTGTTTCACCATGTTGGCCAGGCTGGTCTCGAACTCCTGACTTCAGGTGCTCCACTCACCTCAGCCTCCCAAAGTGCTGGGATTACAGGCGTGAGCCACTGCACCCAGCCCCGGCTAATTTTTTTTGAAAAGTTTTTTGTAGAGACTGGGTTTAGCCATGTTGCCGAGACTGGTCTTAAATTCCCAGGTTCAAGTGATCCACTTGATTCGAACTCCTGGGCTCAGAACTGGTCCCAGACTGGTCTCGAACTCTTGGGTTAAAGCGATCCACTCAACTCAGCCTCTCAAAGTGCTGGGATTACAGGTGTGAGCTGGTGTGCCCAGCCTCAGTCTCATTTCACCTGAATACAATAATGTATGGTTTTGGTGTATTTTTTTCCCACCTCTGCCTCCCGGGTTCGAGCAATTCTCCTGCCTCAGCCTCCAGAGTAGCTGGGACTACAGGCACACGCCACCACGCCTGATTAATTTTTTGTATTTTTGTAGAGACGGGGTTTCACCATGTTGCCCAGGCTGGTCTTGAACTCCTGAGCTAAGGCAATCCACCTGCCTCCGCCTCCGTAAGTGCTGGGATTACAGGTGTGAGCCACCACACCAGGCCGCCATTGTCATTTTTTAATGCAGCACAGAAGCCCATCAAGTGGTAGTCACATAATTTCCTAATTTAATTTTGAAAAAATTTTAGATGAATTCCAATTTTCTATGTGCTTAGGTTTCTTTTATAAGTTTGAATAAATGTATAAATAATTTCAGGGTTATTTTATGGGTTCTTGGTATGTCATGCAGATAAATTGTTGTAAATGGAATAAGATACAGAGGAATGCAAAAGAAGCTAAGAAGCAAGCGTGACAGCATCCTCTTACTTTATTGCGTTCTCTGCAGTAGTCAGGGTATAGGGCAATGAATTCAGATCAGAATCATAGACTTTATTGTATCTCTTGTTAGCCAAAATATTTAAGTTATCTGACATTTACTAGGTCTATTAAATCACCCAAGGGAAGAACTTTTTTTTGTATGCATAGGTAGTAAAGGGCTTTTGCAAAAAATCCAATATGTTGATATTTTAGACATCATAAAATAATATACACCGTGTATATTTACTTTAAAAATTAACTTGTGAAAAGCATTTCTCATTTTGTTCACTTAATTTTTAAAGAGAGCTAGACTAGTTTATCTTAATATATGGGTTCTCTGCTGGGAGAACCAGATTAACCATCATTCTAGTCAAGGCTTAAGTTTCCATTCTGTAAAATAATGACTTGCAACTTGGTGGAATTTGATATTCTTTCCAAAACTAAGAAGTTCGGAGTTATTTCTACTATCTGTTTCTTTAACAGTGAGACTGAGCATATCGGCCTACTTGCACTGCACATGGGCCAAAATGGGCCTGTCATAGGAGAAACTCTACAGAAAGGAAAGGAGAAAGGGTTCCTGCAGAAGGAAGAGGAGGGCAGATTTGTTCTCAGAGGTCAGTTATATTAAGGCAAGGATGGCAGATGTCTCATCATGGATTTATTTGGCGGGTGTGGCTGCTGAGTACTGTATTGGGAGGAATCTTAAGTACATGGTAGATTATTAATGGTGCCTTCTTTGGGTGTGGGCCGCATCGAAGGCTTGAGGGTGATTCAGAGTAATGACACAGTCCATCTATATTTTAGGATCTGCCACACAAGGAGGTGGGAATATGCTTGGCTTCCATTTGATGTGTCCCACACTTCAGATTTGTATATCGGACTTTTTAACTCCTCCATTGTACTCTTCCCCCCTTCTCACTACTGCACTTAACTATTAATAAACAAACACACAAACCGGTAATTCCTCATCCCTCTTTATCCCCAGCCCCTGGCAACCCCCATTCTATTTTCTGTCTCTGAATTTAACTTCTCAAGGTATTTTCTTTTTCTTTCTTTCTTTCTTTTTTTTTTTTTTTTTTAATTGCGACAGAGTCTCACTCTGTTTCCCGGGCTGGAGCGCAGTGGCGCGATCTTGGCTCACTACGACTTCTTGTTCCCGGTTCTAAGTGAATCTCCTGCCTCAGCCTCCCAAGTGGCCGGATCAGGGGTGCCCGCTACTATGCCTGGCTAGTTTTTTGTTTTGTTTTGTTTTGTTTTTTGAGACAGAGTCTTGCTCTGTCACCCAGGCTGTAGTGCAATGGCGTGATCTTGGCTCACTGCAACCTCTGCCTCCTGGGTTGAAGTGATTCTCCCTGCCTCGGCCTCCCGAGTAGCTGGGATTACAGACATGAGCCTGTAATAGACATGCCTGGCTAATTTTGTATTTTTAGTAGAGACAGGGCTTGGCCATGTTGGTCAGGCTGGCCTTGAACTCCTGACCTGAGGTGATCCACCTGCCTCGGCCTCCCAAAGTGCTGAGATTACAGGTGTGAGCCACCGCACCCGGTCAATTTTTGTATTTTAGTAGAGACATGGTTTCGCCATGTTGGCCTGGCTGGTTTCAAACTTCTGACCTCAGGTGATCCACCCGCCTTGGCCTCCCAAGTGCTGGGATTACAGGTGTGAGCCACCATGCCTGGCCACAAGGTATTTTCATGTAAGTGGAATCATACAATATTTATCCTTTTGTATCTGGCTTATTTCACTTAGCATAATATTTTCAAGTTCGTTCACGTTGTAGAATGTATCATAGTTTCATTCCTTTTTAAAGCTGAATAACGTCCCGTTGTATGTGTATATACTATACTACACATTTTGTTTATCCATTCTTCTATTGGTTGACATGGGTTATTTCCACATTTTGACTGTTGTGAAAAATGCTGCTTTGAACATTGGTGTGCAAACATCTGTTTGAGCCCCTGCATTAATTCTTTTGCATATATAACCAGAAGTGAAATTGCTGGATCATATGGTAATTCTAAGTTTAATATTTTGAGGACATGCCATACTGCCTTTCACAATGGTTACATCCTTGTACATTCCCATTAGCAATGCACAGGGTTCTAATTTCTCTGCATTCTTGTCAACACTTGTCATTTTCTGTGTGTGTGTTTAATAATAGCAATTCTAATTGGTGTGAAGTGGTATCTCATTGTGGTTTTGAATTTCTTCTATTATTAGTGATACTGAGCATCTTTGCATTGTGCTTGTTGACCAGCCATCTTTTCATCTTTGGAGAAATGCCTATTCAAGTCATTTGCCCATTTTTGCATTGGTTTTGTTGTTGTTATTGAGTTGTATGAGTTCTTTTTGTATTCTGGATATTAATCCTCTATCAGATATGTGATTTGCAAATATTTTTCCCATTTTTTGGGGGTTGCTTTTGATGAATAAAAGTTTTAAGTTTCAATGCAAATCATTTATTTTTTCTTTTGTCTCCTTTGATCTTGGTGTCATGTCCAAGAGTTTGTTGCCAAATCCAGTGTCATGAAGATTTTCTCTTATTTTTTCACCTGAGAGTTTTATAGTTTCAGCTCTTATGTTTAAGTTTTCATTTCATTTAGAGTTAATTTTTGCATATCATGTAAGGAAAGAGTCCTTCATTCTTTTGCTTATGGATATCCAGTTTCCCTAGTGTTTTTTTCTGTCACCCAGGCTGGAGTGCAGTGGCATGATCTCGGCTCACTGCAAGCTCCGCCTCCTGGGTTCACGCCATTCTCCTGCCTCAGCCTCCTGAGTAGCTGGGACTACAGGCGCCCGCCACCACGCCCGGCTGGTTTTTTTGTATTTTTAGTAGAGACGGGGTTTCACTGTGTTAGCCAGGATGGTCTCAATCTCCTGACCTCGTGATCCACCCGCCTTGGCCTTCCCAAAGTGCTGGGATTACAGGTGTGAGCTACCACGCCCGGCCCCTAGCGTTGTTTATTGAAAGATTTTCTTTCCTCATTGAGTGGTCTGGTCACCCTTGTTGACAATCAGTTGGCCGTATGTGCAAGGGTTTTATTTCTAGGCTTTTATTTTGTTTCATTGGTCTGTATGTCTGTCTTTTTGCCAATACCACACTGTTTTGATTATTGTCGTTTTGTAGTAAACTTTGGAATCAGGACCTGGGAGTTCTCCAACTTTGTTCTTGTTTTCAAGCATGTTTTGGCGATTTGGGATGTGAATTTTAGGATGGGTTTTTCTATTTCTGCAAAAAAAGTTGTTGGGATTTTGATACAGGGATTACATTGTATTTGTAAATTCCTTTGGGTGGATTTTTTTTTGTGTTTAAGGAAAAGATTCAGTTGTTTAGAAGTCTCTTAAGCTCTCTTTATTTTACTTTTTGGTCTTTCCAGCATATGTCTCTTTCATATTTTCACTTATACAGAATAGTGGGTATATATGTGATACATGCAATGTAGATACATACAAGTTTAAGAGTTATTTTAAAACGAATACCATGTAACCGCTAGCAGGTGAAGAAATAGTTGGTTGAAGTTTTAAAACCACTGAGGTAGAGCATGAAAAGTCCACCCACGTCAGAAAACAGAACCATATTATTCAGGATGCCCTAGGAAGAATACTGGTTTGAATATGTGTCATTATTTAAGGGTTACCCGAGTTCTGGGAGCCTGGGAGAACAGCCTAGTGGTGTAGCAAGAGTAGGGAATCTTGAGTACCTATCTGAAAACACTTTGCTCCGGAAACCACTTAGTTAGAGTCTAAATTTGTAGTCCGTTTTGTCCAGTATTGGGAGGGAATGAGATTAAGAATCAAGTAGCTAGAAAATACTTGCCTGTTACAGCTGATTGGTATTGTAATAAGACTTGAGGGCTGGGAGCGGTGGTTCATGCCTGTAATCCCGGCACATCAGGAGGCTGAGGCGTGTAAATCAGTTGAGCTCAGGAGTTTGAGACCAGCCTGGGCAACGTGGTGAGGCCCCATCGCTACAAAAAATACAAAAAATTAGTCTGCATGGTTGTACATGCCTGTAGTCCCAGGTACTCAGGAGGCTGAAGTGGGAGGATCACCTGAGCCCAGGAGGTGGAGGTTGCAGTAAGCCAGGATCATGTCACTGCACTCCGGCCTTGGCAACAGAGCAAGACCCTGTCTCAAGCAAACAGACAAACACATAAAAAAGACTTGAAGCCATTTATTTATTTATTTGTTTATTTTTGAGACAGAGTCTCATTCTGTCGCCCAGGCTGGAGTGCAGTGGTGTGATCTTGGCCCACTACAACCTCTGCCTCCCAGGTTCAAGCCATTCTCGTGTCTCAGCTTCCCCAGTAGCTGGGACTATAGGCGCACACCACCACATTTGGCTAATTTTTGTACTTTTAGTAGAGATAGGGTTTCACCATTTTGGCCAGGCTGGTCTCGAACTCCTGACCTCAGATGATCTGCCTGGCTTGGCCTCCCAAAATGCTGGGATTACAGGTGTGAGACACCATGCCTGGCCCTATAAGATACATTTAAATAGTGCCTGGTAACATAGACAAGAAAGTTAATTTGCCTTTCTGACTTAGAAAGATTTTAGGAGAATCTGGCATTTGAGCCAAGACTCTTTTTTAAATTATTTTTCATTTTTTTACTCGGAATCTTGCTTTGTCGCCCAGACTGGAGTGCATTGGTGTGATCTCGGCTCACTGCAGCCTCCACCTCCTGAGTTCAAGCAGTTCTCTGCCTCAGCCTCCCGAGCAGCTGGGATTATAGGCTCACGCCACCATGCTTGGCTAATTTTTGTATTTTTAGTGGAGATGGGGTGGTTCATGGCCCATGTTGGCCAGGCTGGTCTCGAACTTCTGACCTCAAGTGATCCACCTGCTTTGGCCTCCCAAAGTGCTGGGATTACAGGCGTGAGCCACTGCACCCAGCTTCTGGCCTGATTATTTTAAGTGGGAAAAAACAAGGCTTTTCTAGCCTACTAAAAATCCCCAAACTAAAATACTTCATTTCTTCTTCTCCTTGCCCCAGTTTGGTGGAACCATTTGAATGTGAGTAAGTGGCAGACATGATATCTCACTTCTCAGTTTAGTTTGCCATTCCTAAGAAGAATATTCTCATCCATAACCATAGTATCATTTTGACATTAATTACAGCTATTAAACTTTTCCCACTTGTTCCAGAATGTGTAACAGCTATTTTTTTCTGATCCTGGATCTGCTCAGTGTTTATGTGTTGCATCCCTCCCCTGCCCAACAATTCTTTGCCTTTTTGTTAATACTTAATTTTTTTAGAGCAGTTTTAGGTTCATAGCACAATGGAGCAGAAAGTAGAGATTTCCCATATACCCCACACCCCACACATGCACACCTCCCCTTTATCAACACCCTCCACCGGAATGGTACATTCGTTATGACTGATGAACTACATTGACACGTCATCGCCCACAATCCATTGTTTATATCAGGGTTCACTTTTGGTGTTGTACATTCTATGGGTTTAGAGAAATATTTGACGTGTATCTACCGTTACAGTATCATACAGAATACTTTGATGGCCCTAAGAATCCTCTTGAGATCGGATTTTTGAAGATTTTAAACTAGTTGTTAAGTAGAGTATCCTATTCAACATTGTGGATTTTTCTAACTATTTTCTCAATAAATCATTTAACTGGCTGGACATGGTGGCTCGTGCCTGTGATCCCAGCATTTTGGGAGGCCGAGTTGGGAGGATCACTTGAACCCAGGAGTTTGAGACCAGCCTGGACAATATAGTGAGACCCCATCTCACTTTATAAATAAAGCAATTATTTCACTTATTTCCACATCCCCTATATTTCCTGCAAACTATAGCAGTACTATCTAATAGAAATACGAGAACCACAAATGAGAGCCTAATACGTGTTTTTAAAATTGTAACCACGTTTAGAAATGTAAAAAGATAGGTAAAATTCATTTTAATAATTTATTTAACAATACACCTAAAATAAAATTTCAAGATGCAATCAGCATAACTTTTTTTTCTCACAAAGTCTTCAAAAATCCAGTTTATATTTTACATTTGCAGCGCATCTCTACTAAGACTAGCCACTTCTTAGGTGCTTAGTAGCCACATGCGACTAGTGGCTATTATATTAGAAAGTGCAGGTCTAAGAAGCTTGATTTGATTCAGTGTAAACATTTTGGGGGAGGGGCAAGAGTATGTCATAGATGAAGCTTGTGTATACCATTTTGCATCAGATAAGAAGATACACGTTCTTGGGTTAATGGTTCCAAATTTGAACAGTTATTTGGTGATTGCCAGATTTCTCTGTTGTCAAGATGCATTATCTCTTTGTGCTGGTGAGTAATCTGGGGGATGATGCTTGGGCATCATATTCCGTTCTCCAGTGACCTTTTCACTGAATGGTTTTAGCATCCATTGATCATCCTTGCCTGGATTATTACATTAATGGTTGTGACTGAAATGCTCTAAATATATCTACATAACAAATTTCCACCCCTTTCTTGCATTACATAAAGCCTTAAAAATACTAGTTTCTGTCAGGTGCAGTGACTCATACCTGTAATCCCAGCACTTTGGGAGGCCGAGGTAGGCAGATCGCTTGAGCCCACTTCGAGACTAGCCTGGGCATCATGGTGAAACCCTGCCTCTACAAAAACTACAAAAATTAATTGGGCATGGTGACATGTACCTATAGACCCAGCTACTCAGGAGGCTCAGGAGGGTTGCCTGAGCCCAGGAGGTCAAGGCTTTAGTGAACCATGATTGTGCCACTGCACTCCAGCCTGGGCGACAAAGCTATTCCCTCAACCCAGTCTTCTTAGTAAGATCTGATAATTTTTGCTTTGGGAGATGAGTTTCTGTAAACTTTGGAGGTCAGCAATAAATTGAAAGGGATTGGTTTCTTATTTGATTAATTCATTTTCGTTTTGATGAATTCATATGTCGTCTTAGGTTCTTCCTTAAAGTCCTTAGTTAAAGGAGTTTTGTCTTCATCATCATCCTGCATCAGAAACTGCATCAGTAATTGACATTTAATGTCATAGGTTGTGATGAGTCCTTGCGTTTGTTTTACGGGTTGGTCTTAAGTATTGTTGGGTGTTCAGAGTATATCAGCAGAGGCTTTAGCTTAACATCTCTCTCAATTTTTTAAATAGAAAAGCAATGTTAGCCTGACACGTTTTCTTATCTTACAAAAGATGAATTCCTTAAGAAAGGTCTGTTTTTGTCAGTTACAAATTTGCTTTCTAATATTTCTATCTTTATTAATGGTTTTCTGCAATTCATTGGGGGAAAGTTTGTTGCAGTCTTGCTATCAGCAGAAGCTAATTTATTTATCAATGATATTTAATTTATGCTTTTATGTACTGTTCTTAAACCTCTCAGACAATTCAGGGTTTGCTTTGCAACTCAGCTGCTCACCAAATTCTCCTGTTTCTCCACTTTGACCTTCATAACTTTGGAGATAATAAATGCACATTGCTGTTGCCACACAGTGCTCAGTGGTTCCATGCTGCTTGCAGTTATAAATTTGTTGTATAAAGTATTACCGTAATGGTTAGAAAAGCACCATGCTATGTCCAAGTCATCAACATTGCCTTCATTTGTATTTCGCTTGCATAGAAACGGTCTTATGTGTGATGCAGGGGATATACTTAGAGTCGGGGGCTTGAGTTTTGGCTCCCTTGCCTTAACAAATGCATTACTTCCAATTTTTTCTTTCAATGTATGTGCTTTCCTAGGCCTCTTCGTTAGGTTCACCTGTATTTTCCCAGGACATCCCATTTTCTTAGAAGCCATTTTTACTTAATATGGAGAAGATCGTGTACAAGATGCCTTTCAGTGGAAGTTATATTTCATGCACAACATTTCTGATCATGCAACAGGGCTCTCTTCTTTTGCTAATGTGATGATAAGGAGAAGAAGCACATACAAATAAATAGTTATTTGAATTAGAGAAACGTGATCTCCTAATGCCGTCTTAGGGAAGGGTTTGAGGAGGAGTTCAGGCATGATGGGAAGATACAGCAGAGAGAGAATTAGTGTCAGTATGTCACAGCTACTTCGACACAATCACACCTGTTGTTCCCCTTTGGAAGAAATCTTGGATTGGAGCTGGCATGGTCTGCTGCTTACATTATTCCTTCTTTCTTATGTCAAGAAGTGGGTAGAGACTACTTAGAGGAATGAGGAGTCAACACCGTCTTAATATGTGTTTGTGAGTAGAACATTTTGTATTTGTATTACCTGTTCCAGTTTTTAACTTTGTGCATTTTATGTGAATCTACTTCTTATACTTGCATTAAAAGTAGTTTATTACTTGGTCATATCTTAGAAACCTGTCATTCAGATTGTTGTATTTCAAAATGTAGACAAAGCTGTCATTCTGACTTGTTTGGCTTTTGAGTTTCATATCATACTTAGTCCAATCGAAATACACAAAAGAAAAATTATATTATCTTGCTAATTTTCACATTTCAGACTTTTGCTTTAATTATAATAAATTTTATAGACACACATTTGAATGGCCCACTAATAGCCTAGGAAAATTGGGGGTTTAAATGTAAATATTGCCTTCATACCTTAGACTCTAATAGCAACAAACATTATGCAAATTGGCTGGGCTCACCTGTAATCCCAGCACTTGGGTGGGCGGGGTGGCGGGTGAGCTCAGGAGTTCAAGACCAGCCTGGGCGACATAGGAAGACCTTGTCTCTACCAAAAATACAAAAAAAAAAAGTCAGACATGGTGGTTTGTGCCTGTGGTCCCAGCTACTGAGGAGGCTGAGGTGGGAGGATTGCTTGAGCCCTGGAGGCAGAGGTTGCTGTGAGCCATGAACACACCACTGCACTCCAGCCTGGGCCACAGAGTGAAACTCTGTCTCCAAACAAAGAAAAAAGGCCACAGTGCTTAAAAAGCCCATCCAGATAATAAGAAAAAGGAGAATCACTCAATGTAAAAAAAAGGGGTGGGGAAATAAAAATATATAAATGCACCAAAGATAAATTGCCAGTGGCAGAAGGATGCCCGGTGTTAGCTAGTGGTAAAATACCCAGTGTTAGCAAGACTGGAGGGAAATAGTTACCTATAATGTTTCTGGGATAATACATTGAAGTAAACATTTTGTGGTTTGATATATATGTTCCTTTGATTTAGAGTTCAGTTTATAGTTTATATTCTAGATATACTTCCACAGATGTACAAGGAGAGTGCAAAGTTTTCTTTTTAAATTAAATTAAATTAATTTTTTTTTTTTTTAAGATGGGATCTTGCTCTGTTGTTCAGGCCGGAGTGCCGTGGTGCGATCATAGCTCACTGCAGCCTCAAACTCTCTTGGGCTCAAGAGATTCTCCTACTTCATCCCCCAAAACGGTTGCGGCTACAGGTTTATACCGCCTGGCAATGGCAGCATTATTTTTTCTTTTTATTTATTTATTTTATTTTATTATTATTATTTTTTGAGACGGAGTCTCGTCTCCCAGACTGGAGTGCAGTGGCGCGATCTCCGCTCACTGCAAGCTCCACCTCCTGGGTTCACGCCATTCTCCTGCCTCAGCCTCCCTAGTAGCTGGGACTACAGGTGCCCACCACCACGCCCAGCTAATTTTTTTGTATTTTTAGTATAGACGGGATTTCACTGTGTTAGCCAGGATGGTCTCGACCTCTTGACCTTGTGATCCACCCGCCTCAGCCTCCCAAAGTGCTGGGATTACAGGCTTGAGCCACTGCGCCTGGCCTTTATTTATTTTTTAAAAGACTTTTAAATACTCATCATTTTTTTTTACCTTTCTTTTTGTTTTTTCACTCCTCTCACCTCATACCTAGGCAGCATTATTTATATTTGAGGGGGAAAAAAAAATGAGGTGTGGTGGTGGAAACAAAGTATCGAATGTTCAGACTATGCTAAGTGGCCATCAGTTAGAAAAGGGTGATTCCATTTCTGTATAGTGTATGGTGGTATAGCCCAAATCTGAAAAAATACACAGCAAATTGTTAGCAGTGGTTGTCTTTGGAGAGTAAGAAGGTGGAGTGTCTCATGCCTTCTATTTTATTTTCCTATGTTACTTTAGGATAAATGGCCTTTTTTCATTATTTAAAAAATCAAAGTATATATAAGAAAGTTGAAAATATTCTACTACTTGGTAATAACCACCACCACCTACAGATACCTCCCAGTGTTGGACATCCTTGCATCTACCTTTCAGGGCATGTACGCAGGCTGAAACCTGGGGTTGTAATAGGTATGCCATTTATATACTTTAAGCTGCAAGTTGCATACGAATGACAACCCAGCTAAGGTAATGTTGAAGAAATTATTGACCTATAGATAGATATTTATATCAAGAAGAGATTAATTTCTAAAAGAGTCAAAGTTGAGAGAAGAAAATTGATAAAAAACCTCTAAGTAGTTTTGAGACTCTTGACGGAACCCACTGACTTACTGATGTCCAGGATGAGGGAATAAACACATATGTGTTCCTTAGTACCTCTCTGCCTTTCCTTCCCTCCATTCCCTTCTCATTTTCTAACCATAAATGTATATATTTAGTAATTTGTTATTATTTTTTAACATAGAAATCCTGATAATGTAAAATTACAATAATACAGAAAATAACAATGTAAAATCCTGATAATATAAATTTATATATAAATCCTGATAATGTGAAAATAGGACCAATGACAACAAGAAAATAACACACACACACACGTGTGTGTGCGCCCCTTGGCAATGGCAGCATATATTATTAAATATATATACTTACAGAAAAGCTTATAGCATTCATGGTGGTTTGGTTTTATTTATGCATTTACATGGGGTTGGTAACTACACTGGTCCCTTTCACCTCTGTTTTTCTATGACAGAATTGTTTATTTTGATTCATTTCCCAGCATTTATTTCAAAAAGTACCAAAGTCCTTAAAGTTTACAATACTTATGAATGTGTATTGCCATCTTATTTTGACTTCTTGTTTGGGCTTTCTCTCTCTGTCTCTCTCTCTCTCTTTTTGAGACAGGTGCTTAGGCTGGAGTATAGCAGCATGCTTACAGCTCACTGCAGCCTCGACCTCCTGGGCTCAAGTGATCTGCTCCCTCAGCCTCCTGAGTAGCTGGCACCACAGGCGCTTGCCACCATGTCCAGCTAATTTTTGTATTTTTTGTAGAGGTGGTGTCTCGCTGTGTTGTCCAGGCTGGTCTTGAACTCCTGGGCCTCCCAAAGTGTTGGGATTACAGGTGTGAGCCACCGTGCCTGGCTGCATTTCTCATTCTTTGTATCACATTCTTCTTCAGGATTCTGTATTTATTCACGTCACTGTTACTTACCTACATTGAGTATTGTGGGGAAATCTGAGGCTAACCTGGTTGGTTCTACCCACCCACCTATATTGGACTTGTTTTTTCCCTTCCTAAAGTTCAGTGCCTCCTTTGACAGATGTTTTACTGTTTATTTTGTACCAGTTTTTTTCTGAGTTGTGGGATATGTTTTCAATCTGTTTTTTACTTATTATAGAAGGCTTTGTAGATTTATGCCATATTCTGATCTCTTCAGGAATGCCAGCTTAACTTATGTAAATCTCCTTTGTTTATTATCTTTACTCTTTTAAAATATCGATTTATCTTTTCATTAGAAGTATTTCTTAAAGTTATGACCATGATTTGTTTTTAGTTGTTTTTTGTCTGTGTCTCGCTTTCCTATAAGGTCTCCTGTTGCTCTATAATGTTTTCTTTTGGGTCTTCTTTTAAAAATATGTTTCTGTAATTTCTTTGAGACTGTTTTTCTGAAGTCCTTCTGTTTTTTTACATGTATTATTCGGTGGTTGAAATGAACTTAAAGTGAATTGGAAATTGAAGAATCTCATGACTGTGCTTGCTTCATTCAGCAGCGGCATGTTTACGGCTCACTGCAGCCTGAGAACCACCTTTTTGCCCCGTGTAATTGGGGGAAGGTAAAAGGACAGTTGAGAACCACTGGTGTTCAAGGGGAAACTGATTAGACACCAACTGGGATGTAAACTTAAAAATAGGGCTTTACAAGTGAAGAAGGTGACATTCTTAGTTGGAAGTGACAGGAATTCAACTAAAATAAATTTAGACAAAAAAGGAAAACTGACTTTTAACTAAGTTTATAGAAGGGCAGGAGTAGTACCAGGTGTAATAAATCAAATATCTGTTTGGATCTCTTTTTCTTACTTATTCTTTGTTTTGGCTTCATTCTCCTTGAGACTTGAACTGTGACTATTGGCAGCTCTCAGGCCTTTATAGCCCAGCTTCCCCACTCTGAAAGACCACTCCCTCCTGTGGCTTTGGGGCCCGGGGGCCTTGTCTGGCAGTCCTGCTAGAAACATAGTTGGGCGTGATGTTTGAAGCCGGGTAGTATTTTCCAAAATAAATATTTCAGGCATGGGCTTGTTCTCAAGATTCTGAAGAGCATGGATGTATTCCTTTTATATCCTGTAGCCTAATTAATGAGCGGTTTTAAAGGAAGGAAATGGACAACTAACATTTATTGTACCTTAAGATGGGTCAGACTTTCGCATATAGAGTGTCTCCTCTCTGTGTTGCAACGTTACCATGGGCTTTGCCATCCTTTACTGATAAAGAAAATGAGACTAAAAAAATAGAAATGATCTGTTTAAGTTGTCCAGGCTAGTAATACTGACAAAATATCATATGCTGTGCCCAAATTTTCCATTGTGAAGTGACATTCAGAAGTCCCCAGAAATCTTTATCAAATTTATTTGTATAAAATAGGTGAGATCAAAGTAAGCTGTTTGTGTGACACTGTAAGCTAGTGCTAGGGCATAATTTCGGTATTGTGAGGAGCTCCTGCGGCAACATATCTTGGCAGAGATGTATGCTTATGCTATTTTGTATAATTTATGCGCAAGCAACAACATACTTAGGACTTAATATTGAAGAACCCTTACGCCTGTGATTGAAGAGGCTGTGATAAGCAGGGTGAAATACTGCAGGTAGCAGAATGTCAGTAAGTGTTACTTTAGGAATGTGGTCCAGAATTCTGCCAAGCAAATCCTTTTGGGAAGCATATTGACAAATTCTTATTAAGAGATCATCTCTGATCTGCTTGGCTTGTCTGTTTCATTTTCCTTGTGTTTTTGAAGCACGGTAAAAGAAATTGGGTTGGATATGTTTTTTGTTGTGTTTTGAGACAGGGTCTCACTCTATTTCCCAGGCTGGAGTGCATTGGTGTGGTTTTGGCTCACTGCTCTTTCTCCCTACCTCCCAGGCTCAAGCAGTCCTCCCGAGTAACTGGGACTGTATAGGCACATGCCACCATGTCCGGCTAATATTTTTGTTTGTTGGTTTTTGTTGTTTTTTTTTTTTTTTTTTTTTTTTTTTTGAGACGAAGTCTCACTCTTGTCGCCTAGGCTGTAGTGCAATGATGCGATCTCAGCTCCTTGAAACCTCCTCCCAGGTTCAAGCAATTCTCCTGCCTCAGCCTCCTGAATAGCTGGGATTAGAGGCACTTACTACCACGCCTGCCCAATTTTTGTATTTTTAGTGGAGATGAGGTTTCACCATACTGGCCAGGCTTGTCTTGAACTCCTGACCTCAGGTTATCCCCCTGCCTCAGCCTCCCAAAGTGCTGGGATTACAGGTGTGAGCCACCACGCCCGGGCAATGTATCACTATATTGCCAAGCCTGGTCTCAAATTTCTAGGTTCAAGTGATCCTCCTGCCTCGGCCTCCCAAACTGTTGGGATTAGAGGCCACTGAGCCTGGCCTTGAATTTTTTTTTTAATTTAAGAGACACGGTCTTGCTCCAAGCTGGAGTGCAGTGGCACCTTCTTGGCTTACTGCAGCCTCAAACTCCCGGGCCCAAACCATCTTCCTGACTCAGCCTCCCCAGTAGCTAGGACTGGGTCGCTGTATGTTGCTGTTGCCTAGGCTGATTTTGAACTCCTGACCTTAAGCGATCCTCCCACTTTGGCCTCCCAAAGCACTGAGATGACAGGTATGAGCCACTGTGCCTGGCCAAAAATGTTTTTGATTAGGAAATCAGCTAGCCTGTAGCCCATGTCGTGGTATAAATAAAAAATTTTAATTTTAAGCAAATTTTTAAAGTTTACCAGAAATTTGTAAAGATTATTAAATTGATGCATCTTAAAATCTAAAGAGGAAATAAACCTTTGTGATTGCTGTACTTGACTTTTTTCAGTATTAATTAATGGAAGGTTGAAGGACGGGAACGTTTTTGCAGTTACTTTTGGTGACTTGGTTTGTGGCATTTTTATGTTTTACGGTAACATGGCAATTTATTCCTCTGATGATAAGGTCAAAATTATTTTGACAAATTATCTCAATAGTTAGGAGTAATTATGTACTGTTTGGATAAAAGGGTCTATCTATGATCTCAGAAGTTCAAAGCGAAGCTGCTATAAAAATAGTTACTTTACAGACATACACCTTGCAGCCAACTGTGTTGTATAAATAAACTTGACAGGAACTCATATTCCCGGAGTAGGAGACCACAGTCATCCAGACACAAAGGAAAATCATTACTAGGCTATAAACCCCCCTTTGTATTTGACTTTGTAGAAGTTAGACTTAGCCAACAATTGGTCTTGGCAAAGTACACTTACAGTTAAAAGTAGCTTCTTTTCTTTTCTTTTTGAAATGAAGTCTTGCTCTGTCGCCCAGGCTGGAGTGCAGTGGCGCGATCTCGGCTCACTGCAAGTCCCACCTCCCTGGTTCAGGCCATTCTCCTGCCTCAGCCTCCCGTGTAGCTGGGACTACTGGCGCCTGCCACCACGCCCGGCTAATTTTTTGTATTTTTAGTAGAGACGAGGTTTCACTGTGTTAGCCAGGATGGTCTCGATCTGACCTCGCCATCTGCCCGCCTGGGCCTCCCAAAGTGCTGGGATTACAGGCGTGAGCCACCGCGCCTGGCCAAAAGTAGCTTGTTTTTTTAATAGTCAAGTACAAAATGACATCTAGTTGGGTCTTGGAATGTTATTCTGAGAATCTGTATTTTGCTGAGGTGCAGTGAAGGTTTATTTTTACGTAATGATCAACAATACTGAAAGCATTATTTTAGGCTATATTAAACTTTTTTTAGATTAAAGAAAATGTTTTAAGGAAACTTTTTTTTTTTTTTGAGACGGAGTCTCGCGCTGTCACCCAGGCTGGAGTGCAGTGGCCGGATCTCAGCTCACTGCAAGCTCCGCCTCCCGGGTTCACGCCATTCTCCTGCCTCAGCCTCCCGAGTAGCTGGGACTACAGGCGCCTGCCACCTCGCCCGGCTAAGTTTTTGTATTTTTAGTAGAGACGGGGTTTCACTGTGTTAGCCAGGATGGTCTCGATCTCCTGACCTCGTGATCCGCCCGTCTCGGCCTCCCAAAGTGCTGGGATTACAGGCTTGAGCCACCGCGCCCGGCCTTAAGGAAACTTTTAAATGCCCAATAATACCAAAGTAGACAGATAGAGATGGGCATAATGAGCCTCTGTGTGCTCCCCCAGCCCCCGGCGTGATTAGGTCATGGTCAGTCTCGTTTCACCCATCTTAGCCCTCTCCCTAATGACTGTGAAGTACATACTAAACATGATCATTTTTCTGTAAATATTTCAGTATCTCTAAAAATGGTAGGAAAACCCCCAGCACAACACCATTGCCAGACTCAAAAAAGGAAACAACAATTGCTGGATATTGTCTAATGTCTCGTTACTCTTCACATTTTCATTTGTGTCATAATTGTCATAAATTTTAAAAAATGTTTGAATTCATTGTCTTTTGTGCTCTTTGCAGTATATTTGCTGAAGATTCCATGTCTTATTCTTTAGAATATCTAGAGTAGATCTTGCTAATTGTGTCCCAGGGATGTCCTTGAACATATTTCTCTGTTTCTGTTCTTTGTGAATTAGTTATTGTAGTTAGGGGCTCAAACAGGTTAGGTTTGTGAGGTGACTTTACTTCATACGTGGTGGTTTGTTCATTTTTCAGGAGACGTGTAATATCTGGTTGTCTTTTAAAATGCCTGGATTAAATGATAAAATGGCCAATGTTTCAGTTGTTTTTCATTTTTTAGCTGGAATATTTTTATAGAGAGAAACCTCATTTGATCAAATGGTAATTACTGTTTTGATTACTTGGCAATATAATTTGTGTAATAAAAAAGGATCACACTAAATACTGATTCTTTTGCTTTTTAAAATTGGTTTTCAGAATAACAAAATGATTTACCAGCATTCTGTAGTGGTGATAAATTAGTTTTTTGTTTTTGATTTCACAGTTATAAACTCATGGATTTAAACTTGCGTATTTCAGTCATTTGTCCCATATTTGACCAGTGGAGGCCTCTTCAAGCTGGCTCTTGAGTCCCTTTCACAAAACCATAGTATTACTCGATAGCTTCCTTTTTGTCTGCTATGTGTGAGATGAACCTAATATTTCTTGCTCTAGACCTGGAGTCAGCCATTTCTCTGAAGAGCCCTGGTCTGTTTTAGTGATAAATTCATATTTAGAGACCACATTCTGGGTACTACTGGGCTGTTCATTTTTTCGAGGCTTTTTCAGTGGACAGATCTGAGAACTATATATTTGAAAGCCATATCATTTTATATTGATTCTTCCAATTCCGATTCAGAAATGCAGGGTTTTTACTTTTTATATGCTCTTTCTGTTCTTTTTAGTCTTATTCTTGGTAATGACTCTATCTTAGCAAGTCTGTTCATGCATTATTTTCCATTACTTAACACTTACCGAAATCATTACTCTCAAGGACATTTCCTTGTCCCTGGGTTTCCTTTTTATTCATGGCTTGTAGACCACTCTGGCCCACAGTGATTTCCAGATTCATAGCATGCAAGCACAACTCTCATTTAACAGTCACCAGACACTCCAGGATTTCCTAGTTTTAAAAATTGAAGTATAACATTGACAGGAAAGTACATACATACTATGGACAGCATGCTTCTGTACCAGTACACCAGAAGTCTGTTCCATGCCTCTTCCCAGATACTGCTTTCACTTCCCGCTCCAAAAGACACACAGAGAGAAAATGCCATTGTCCTGATTTGTAATACTAGTGGTTAGTTTTGCCTCCTTTAGAACTGTAAACTTTTGTGTTTTAGCATTCATGACTTGTGGGAAAGAGAGGCCTTCTAGCCCTTCCAACTCTTAATTGTGTCTCTAGATAGCACTCAGAAAAGATGTTATCTTCATCTTTGGCACTCTCAAAACTCCTAATACCTTAGGAATATAAGTAGAAGGTCAAGCATGCTCACTTTTTGGTTTTAGTTCCCCTTTTGATTTACAGAAGCTCTATTTGTATTAGGGATTTTAAACTTCTCCCTATTATGTTGCAAATATTCTTTTTTTTTTTTTTTTTTTTTTTTTTTGAGGTGGAGTCTCGCTCTGTCATATGTTGCAAATATTCTTTCCCAGTCATTTGTATTTAGACTTTATTGCTGTACTGCACTTAAAGTATTTTGTGTAGCATTATTTGACTGTTGAGTTTTGTGTCCTGCATAGGAGGACCACCTCTACTCAAAGTGATGTGAAAAAACTCAATTCTGTATTTGCTTTTAGTTAGGTTTTATACCTCTTTGTTTATATCTGTAATCTGTCTGGATTTGAATATAGTGTGAGGTATCCATATCAACATTTAAACACAGATAGGATGTTTTAACATCTTTCAGGCTTTTCCATTAAAATAAAACTTGCTTGAATTTCATTTACCTGGGACTACTACACTTTTCCATCTACCGTCAAACTTTTAGAAAAAATTCCACTTGGGTTTTTCCACTTCATCTTCTCTTTGTCGACTCAGCGTTTCCTGCATGGATTCTATCTTACCTTCACGGCGACACTGCTTATGCCTAGGGCAACTGTGGCCTGTTTTTTTTTTTTTTTTTAAATTGAATCCAGTGGACTGAATATAGACCCCTTCTTCCCTGAGCTGTATGTGTTTATCATCGTTGGATAGTTTCTCCTTTAAATGCAACTCCTTTAGCTTTAATAAAATGTTTTCTTGGCTTCTTGGCTTCTTCTTCTTCTTCTTCTTCTTTTCTTTTTTCTTTTCTTTTTTTTTTTTTTTGAGACGGAGTCTCGCTCTGTCGCCCAGACTGGAGTGCAGTGGCGCGATCTCCACTCACTGCAAGCTCCGCCTTCCCGGGTTCCCGCCATTCTCCTGCCTCAGCCTCCTGAGTAGCTGGGACTACAGGCGCCCGCCACCTCGCCCGGCTAATTTTTGTATTTTTAGTAGAGACGGGGTTTCACCGTGTTAGTCAGGATGGTCTCAATCTCCTGACCTCGTTATCCGCCCATCTCGGCCTCCCAAAGTGCTGGGATTACAGGCGTGAGCCACCGCGCCCGGCCTTTTTTTTTTTTTTTTTTTTTGAGATGGAGTCTCGCTCTGTCGCCCAGGCTGGACTGCAGTGGTGCAATCTCAGCTCACTGCAAGTTTTGCCTCCCGGGTTCACACCATTCTCCTGCCTCAGCCTCCCAAGTAGCTGGGACTACCGGATGCCTGGCTAATTTTTGTATTTTTACTGGAGATGGGGTTTTACCATGTTGGCCAGGCTGGTCTCAAACTCCTGACCTCAGATGATCCTCCCGCCTCAGCCTCCCAAAGTGCTGGGATTACAGATGTGAGCCACTGTGCCCAGCTTGATTTATTTTTAAGACAATGTGTTTTTTGTCCCTAACAAAAGGCATTTAATACTAAGCCCATCACCATTTCTTCCCCTCTCCTGGAAAACCAGTACCACCGCCTATGTTTCTCATTTCAGTGAATGAACAGATTTCTAGCCTTGCATGGAAATCTGGTGTCAAAAAAAAGCCCGGGGGGGGGGGAATTCACATTATCGGTAACGGTGTTAAAGTGTACCACTCAGTGGTATTTAGTGTATTCACAATGTTGTGCAACCAACCACCAGCTCTCTCTAGTTTTAAAACTTTTTCATCACACCATTAAATCACCCCATACCCCTTAAGTAATTATGCCCCATTTCTCCCTTCTCTCATTGTGTAATCTACTTTCTGTCTCTCTGGATTTGCCTATTCTGGATATATCATATAAAATAAGTTGTATAATGTGTGACCTTATATGTCCGGCTTCTCTACCTTAGCCTGATGTTACTGAGCTTCATATATTAGTACTTCATTTCTTTCTATGGCTAAATAATATTTCATTGTATGTATATACTGCAGTTTATTCATATTTGAGTTTCTGCCTTTTGATCATTACAACAAATGCTGCTACAGACATTCATGTACAACTTTCTGTGTGGACAGATGTTAGGTATATACCTAGAAGTGGAATTGCTGGGCCATATGGTAACTCTGCTCAACTTTTTTATCATATGTCATTTTCCTTTTAAAAAAAAAAAAAACCTTTTTATTTTTTAAACTGAGACAGGATCTGGCTCTGTTGCCCAGGCTGGAGTGCCCTGGTGTCATCTCAGGTCATGGCAACCTCCGCCTCCTGATCGCATCTTCCCACCTCAGCCTCCGTGAGTAGCTGGGTCTGTAGGTGCACACCACCATGCCTGGCTACTTTTTTTCTTTTTTTTTTTCTTCGTAGAGACAAGGTTTTGCCATGTTGCATCAAACTCCTGGGCTCAAACCATCTGCCCACGTCAGCCTCCCAAAGTGTTGGGATTACAGGCATGAGCCACGACGCCCAGCTCATGTCATTTTTGACTTACTACTTTAAGCCCTACTTCTTTAACATCACCAGGTTAGGGTGATTGATTCTGTCTTCTAAATATCCCTGTTTTCTTCATTGTTTCCGCGGCTATATACTTGAGGTACGCTTTTCAGGATTACTTGAATTGCTTGCTTTTTGTTTCTTTGTCCTCATCATGCCTTATTTACACAATCTTCTACATACTACAAGATTGGTTTTTGCAAATGTAAATCTCATGAGGTCACCCCATTGTTTAAAAGAAAAAGAAAAAAAGAACCACCCTTCAAAGGCTTATCGTTGCCCTCTGGATAAAGTCCAAGCATGCAGGGCTTACAAAGGCCCTTTGCTGTCCAGCTTTTGACGTTCTGTTTAGTTTCAGCTGCTCCCCTGCCCCCCGCCGTTCCAGTCATATACTGATTGCCCTATTTCAAGTTTTTGTACATGCTCCTCTACCTAAAGTAGAGGTTCAGATTCTAAACCTTGAATTTCCTCACCCAAATCCTTTATTTCTTTTCTTTGTAGAAGCCTTTTCTTATTCCTCATGATTATGTTATGTGCCTTTCTTTTTTGTGTGCCCTCAAATTCTTGTACTGTTGTTGGAGCACATTGTAATTGCCTGTTTACTTCTCTGGGGATCAGAAGCCGATGTTGGTCAAGTGCCAGAAGATGTAGACGGACTGAAGTACAATCAATAGGAATTTAGCAGAAGCCAAAAGATTATTTGATAAATTATTTAGGGAAGACTTCATGGAAGGGGCTAGTATTGATAGGGACCTTGAAGGAAGCATTCATGAAGGTATGGTACAGTTCTATCGCTTTAAGTGGATTAAGCCTGTTAAATATTCATGCATCTAGACCTAGGAAGAGTCATGCTGGGGGCAGAAGCCATGACAAAAGTGAGGCGTTGGACATTTTTCAGCATTGCTTTTGTATTTACTTCCACAAGCAAAGGACATAATTAGGCCTGCAGAAGAGATGTATGGAAAGAATGGGCAAAAGATTTCAAGAACTTGGGGGTTTTGACAAGAGTAAGAAGCAATGATATACTTTTTGAGTATCATACGGAAAGTGTAAGGAAATTTTCAAGGGTAATTTTGACCATGTAATTTTGTAATAAATAATTTCAGAGCTCACCTATGTTTATAAACCCTGGACTTCTGGTGGAAAATGCAACAACTAGGTAATTTCTGGGTATATTATAGAATCTTTCACAAGACTCTTGTGTACAGTGTTGCAGAAAATGGTCCGAGTAATGTAATGGTGTTTATCTAGAAAAAGGTTGGAAATGAGATCACTCATGTAGAAAATAACTCCTCACAGCGCATTTGTGTGTGCTCCACTCCATCCCTCAGTCGACAGGAAAGTGTGACTTTCTGTTTTACTAGAATGTCTGCAACATAGTTGGCACTCAGTACACATATGCATGCATAAACAAAGTAACTGAAAATGCTATTCCCATCTTAATGTGTTTGCACTTTCAATATCTTTAAAAAGTATTTTAGATTAGCCACTTTAAAGTAAAAATACCTTTCTTGTGTATTGAAATACAGTGCTGATTTTAACTATTTGTAAAAGTCCAGTTTGCCTGTTATGCAAAAATATTAGACTTATACATATCTCCCCTCAAATTTCAAGAAAAGAAGCACTTCCATGTTTAAACATAAAGTTTTTATTTTTATTTTTGAGACAGAGTCTCGCTTTGTCACCCAGGCTAGAGTATAGTGGCATGGTCTCGGCTCAGTGCAGCCTCTGCCTCCCAGGTCAAGTGATCCTCCTGCCCCAGCCTCCTGAGTAGCTGGGATTACAGGTGTCTACCTCCATGCCTGGCCAATTTCTGTATTTTTACTAAAGACAGGGTTTCACCATGTTGGCCAGGCTGGTCTTGAACTCCCGACCTCAAGTGATCCGCCCTCCTTGGCCTCCTGAAAGTGTTGAGATTACAGGTGTGAGCCACCACGCCCGGCCTAAATAATAAATTTTCACTGTTGACTTTCTAATATTTTGCTGGCATGTTGTTAAATCCTAGTCGTTGAAATAATACCATCTCTGATTACCCCCAAAATTAATATCTCCTCAGTTACCTACACATTGGTTCAGTCGTTGGTAGCACTCCGAGCTGTATTATACTGTCTTTCATCCTTAGGCAAAGCTGCGTGAGAATGATGGCAGGTAGTACACGAGAATTACACACCTGTTGAGACTCCCACCAAGTCCTTTTCAAACCACTCTACTCATGCGTGTTCTTTGTCCCCACTTTCCAATTTGAGCCAATGAGTACCCAATTCCACTGGCAGGTAAAACATGATAATTTTGTGGGTGATTGATACGTGCATTCACTATTGTGATTGTTGTGTTGGTTCCTCTGGTGTATACATATATCAGTACTTATTAAATTGTTTTTTGTTTTTGTTTTTGTTTTTGTTTTTGTTTTTGAGATGGAGTCTTGCTCTGTCACCCAGGCTGGAGTGCAATGAATGGCGTGATCTTGGCTCAATGCAACATTTGCCTCCCAGGTTCAAGCAGTTCTCCTGCCTCAGCCTTCTGAGTAACTGGGATTATAGGCGCATGCCACCATGCCCAGCTAATTTTTAAATTTTTATTTATTTATTTTTAATTTATTATTATTTTTTTTTGAGACAGAGTTTTGCTCTTGTTGCCCAGGCTGGAATGCAATGGTGTGATCTCAGCTCACCGCAACCTCTGCTTCCCAGGTTCAAGCAATTCTTCTGCCTCAGCCTCCTGAGTAGCTGGGATTACCGGCATGCGCCACTACACCTGGCTAATTTTGTATTTTTAGTAGAGACGGGGTTTCTCCATGTTAATAGGCCGGTCTCAAACTCTCGACCTCAGGTGGTCCACCTGCTTCGGCCTCCCAAAGTGCTGGGATTACAGGTGTGAGCCACTGTGCCTGGCCAAATTGTGTAATTTAAGTCTGTGCAGTTCACCGAATGTCAGTTATACCTCATTAAGCTGTTTAAAAATTTCTCATATGGTCTGCTCACTGTTAGTAGGCCAGTACTTTATTAAGTCTGGTGTCTCCGGAAACATTTTGGGCCCTGCACCCCTGCTCACCTGCTCCTTAAGGTCCCTGTCTTGGCTTGTGTGCCCCCAGCTCGCTAGTTCCTCACCTCTCGTTTCCCACCCTGTCATTCTTTCTCCATGCCACGGCACTCTCTTTAGAAGAGAAGAACCTCATGATGCTACAGCCATTCCTGTATGCTCTAGCTATTACTCTTAAGCTAATCCTGTGTCCCAGAGGCTGTGGCTCTCAGAGGGTCAACATACACAGATAAGACTTAGGGACCTCTGCTCTCCTTGTGCTCAGAGATGGATGGGCACACAGGAGCACTGTAGGAGCAGGTCCCCACGACTACAGGGACATGTCAAATAGGAGTACAAATGTTAGTACAAATGAAAGTTATTAAGCTCAGTATATTCCAATGAAAAGGTATGATTAGACACTCTGAAAGCATACCCTAAAGACAGCAGCTTAAGAATTGCCAACTTGATTTGATTTCTGGGGTTCCCCCGAACGAGAATCTCTGGGGGATGGGCCTGGATATCTGCATTTTAATAAGCTTCCTTAAAAGACCACTGTAGGGCCACCCAGAATGACAAGAGCCTGGCTGGACACCAGTAGAAGTTGATCTTCTGGAGAGTTTGCTTTACCCAGGGCTTTCTTACAGTATAGACATGAAAATATTTTGGCCATCAAGTAGCATCTTGCCTGGCAAGGTATATCTGTTTGATGGTTTAAAACTTATATATAACATGTATGCTCAAGTTCTGTAATTTATCTATTGGATGAAAATTTTGTGCTTAAATGTATTGATTAAACTTTGCTTTTTCCACAGAACTCAACAAAAATCCAGTGGAAGGCTTTTCTGCAGGTTTAATAGATGACAATGATCTCTACCGATGGGAAGTCCTTATTATTGGCCCTCCAGATACACTTTAGTAAGTATAATGGGACTGACATCTTCAAAATGGAGCTCTTTTAATACATTGAGTTAAAAACTATTTTGGCAGGCTGGGCGTGGTGGCTCACGCCTGTAATCCTAGCACTTTGGGAATGGGTGTGGTGGCACGCGCCTGTAGTCCTAGCTACTCAGGAGGCTGAGGCAGGAGAATCACTTGAACTCAGGAGGCAGAGGTTGCAGTAAGCTGAGACCACACCATTGCACTCCAGCCTGGGTGACAGAGTGAGACTCCATCTCAAAACAAAACAAAGCAAAAACACAAGTATTTTGGCAAACTGAAATGAAATTATTTTTTAAGGAGCAGGAGAAATGGCTGTATTCAGTATCCTTTGTACTGAATTGGATCATCGAAGAGTTTTCGTGTTCTCCTTGAATCTCTAATGTCTAAGACCTATTGCTATTAAAAATAATAGTTTCAGGCTGGGTGTGGTGGCTCACGCCTGCAATCCCAGTACTTTAGGAGGCTGAGGTGGGTGAATCACCTGAGAGGTCAGGAGTTTGATACCAGCCTGGCCAACATGGTGAAACCCTGTCTCTACTAAAAATATGAAAATTAGCCGGGCGTGGTGGCACACCTGTAATCCCAGCTATCCAGGAGGCTGAGGCAGGAGAATCACTTGAATTCAGGAGGCAGGATAATTGTATATTTTTTGGACATTTTAATTGAGAATGTATTATACACATCGTGTTTTAAGAAGGCTAAGGAGAATTTTCAAGATCGTCTATTTTCGTGGTTCTCTACTTGAGTCCCCACTGAATACTGGTTAGAATCTAGGTGTTCTTATCCTATACTAAACTAATGGTCACTTTCTCCTAGTTTGTTGAAAGTTATTGTTAGACTATATGATAATCTGTTAACTGACTATTAATTGTTAAACCAATGACTTAAGGATAGACAACAATGTAGTGGTATTAAATAAGAGTAGAAGAGAAGTAGAATTTTAAAAATATTTCGTGTAGTACATTTCTAGATGCAAAGACCACAGTCGTATTTTCTGCTCTGAGTGTTTGCAGACTAACTTAAATTTACTAGTATGTATTGTTTTGTAAGATGCATCTGCCAGGCGCGGTGGCTCACGCCTGCAATCCCAGCACTTTGGGAGACTGAGGTAGGCAGATCACGAGGTCATGAGTTCGAGACCAGCCCGACCAACATGGTGAAACCCTGTCCCTACTAAAAAGACAAAAAAATTAGCCGGGTGTGGTGGCGCGCGCCTGTAATTCAGCTACTCAGGAGGCTGAGGCAGGAGAATCGCTAGAACCCAGGAAGTGGAGGTTGCAGTGAGCTGAGATAGCGCCATTGCACTCCAGCCTGGGTGACAGAGCGAGACTCCATCTCACACACACACACACACAAAGATGCATCAAGACTTCCTTACATTGGTGACTGATACAAGTTTCCATGCTTTTTACAGCAGTTCAGGTATTGGAAAAAAAGGAAGTGACCTTCTTAAAGCCAACAACTGAGTGACAGGGACAGATCTAGATCTGAGTTTCTTGAGGTCTGGACTATACTTTCTCATTTAACCTTCATCTCAATGGTGCTAAGTGGGTAAGGATTTGGATGCATCAAACAGTTTTTTTGGTGATGGTCAGGTAGTTGTTTTTAGGTTTTCTGAGTTAGTAGCTCTTTTCCTCCTCAGAAAACAGCTGATGGAAAAGAAGATTTGGAGCTATTTCTCTGCCAGGCTAGGCTGATACGTAGAGTTGAACCGTCGTGTGGACATTTGTGTTTGTGATAACGATTGCCAATCCGAAATTTTGCTGATGTGTTTCCTGATAGTAGTTTGCATTGATGAGTTTTACAAATTGAGATAACTGAATTTGGCCACCCCACATGATTAAGGTTTTTGGCAGATAACAGTAGCCATTGAAGACCATCTGGAAGTGCTTCCTCCTAACCTTACTGTTATTTGAAAGCAAATTTCCTAACAGTTTTTTCACCAAAAGATGCTTGATGCAGCCAGATCCTTACCCACTTACCACACCTGGGATGTGAGCCCGGTGAAGTTCAGATCTATTCTTGTAGTTTTTCAACATCACCACCTTGGGAGACACAGCAACATTTCAGTGACAGAATCTAGTTACCCTTGTATTACGTACATGAAAACAAGAAAAACTCTTCTAAACTGATGTCTGTATGGAGCATTGGCTGGGAATCCAGATTTGAGCTCAATTCTAAGGGCCTCATTGAAATTTTTATTTTTATTTTTATTTTTTTTTGAGTTGGAGTCTCGCTCTCTCAGTCTGGAGTGCAGTGGCGCGATCTTGGCTCACTGCAATCTCTGTCCCCTGGGTTCAAGTGATTCTGCCGTGTCAGCCTCCCAAGAAGCTGGAATTACAGGCACCTGCCACCACACCCGGCTAATTTTTGTATTTTTAGTAGAGATGCCATTTCACCATGTTGAGCAGGCTGGTCTCGAACTCCTGACCTCTCAGGATTAGATATACACCATTTTGTTACAATTGCCTACAGTATACAGTACAGTAAAATGCGCTACAGGTTTGTAGCCTGGGAACTATACGCTGTATCCTAAAGCCCAGGTATGTAAGTAGGCCATACCCTGTAGGCTTGTGTATGTTCACTCTGATGTATAAAATCGCCCAAGGACGCCTTTCTCAGATCATAACCCTGTCGTAAAGCCTCGCATAACTGACTGTATGTTGTGTACCTCCAGCTCCACCAAAGAGAAACACTTTTTCTTTTCACTAATAAAAACCCGTTTCTGGGCGGGCGCTGTGGCTGACGCCTATAGTCCCAGCACTTTGGGAGGCCGAGGCGGGCAGATCACGAGGTCAGGAGATCTAGACCATCCTGGCCAACATGGTGAAACCCCGTCTCTACTAAAAATGCAAAAATTAGCTGGGCGTGGTGGCGCGCACCTGTAGTCCCAGCTACTCAGGAGGCTGAGGCAGGAGAATTCTTGAATCCGGGAGGCGGAGGTTGCAGTGAGCCAAGATCACACCACTGTACTCCAGCCTGGTGACAGAGCAAGACTCCATCTCAAAAAAGAAAACAACACCGTTTCTGGTATTTGGTGTACATTTTTGAAAGCGTTGGCTGTTGACTTGAGATGTGAATCACAGCAGTGTTTCTGGCAGCTCCTCTGGAGTGTGTATATGCTGCTGAGAATACTGGTGGTCACTTCTGGCCTGTGCCTTCCTGAGATCAGTAGCCTTTGCTCAGGGAAGAGAGAGAGCGTGTTCCTAGGGCAGGACCTGAGAAAGGCAAAGCAAGATACAGGGGGATGAAGAAAGGTTTGTTAGAAGTAGGCCTTTTAAAATGCTACCAAGGATCATGTACTTCATAGAATGGATTTGTCGTTGGCTGGGCGTGGTGGCGTACGAGGCCGAGGCGGGCAGGATCATCTGAGGTCAAGAGTTGGAGACCAGCCTGACCAACACGGAGAAACCCCATCTCTACTAAAAATGTGGGTGCCTGTAATCCCAGCTACTCGGGAGGCTGAGGCAGGAGAATCGCTTGAACCCGGGAGGCAGACGTTGGCGGTGAGCTGGGATCGTGCCACTGCACTCCATCCAGCCTGGGCAACAAGAGGAAAACTCTGTCTCCAAAAAAAAAAAAAAAAAAAAAAAAGGTTGTCTTAACAGAAAGTAAGAAAGTAGTGATGTTCTTGTAATTATTTCAGTGGAATGGAGAGAGTAGAGGCCATCTTGGAATTGTTTGAGGAGCGCTATTGGGAGTGAATGTATATACCTTATGTATAAATAACTGCCTGTGAAGGGAAGTAGAGGCTTGTACTGGGGGGAAGGGGTGTTACAGGATTGAAAATAAATTAGTATAGGCTCAGATGGTACCCAGACCTAAGTGGTTAATTCACTACTTTATAATTAGGTAATAGAAATAATACTGAACCAAAATTCTGTAAAAGCTGGTGTGATTATCTCACCGTGCCATCATTAGCCCTCATTTAGTCACTAGAGGGCACTCCACTCTCTTCAGTCTATGTGATTGATAACTGGTACATTCAAGGGTTACTTTGAGACTCCTATAGTTGCCACAAGTCTTAATTCAGTCATACTCATCTTTATATTGCATTACATGTTTATTTTTATTAATGAATCTTTCCAGTGCAGTAGTCTTTAAGGTTTTTCTAGGAAATGTACACTCTGAACTGGTAAGGTATACCAACTATTTTCAGACTGATTATCAAGCAGTATGGATAACCACTCATATCCACAGAAATTGAAATTTCAGGTAGAAGTGGCAACAGGTTTGTAGTAAGGAAGTTTAGGATGGGCACAGTGGCCCATCACGTCTATAATCCCTGCACTTTGGGAGGCCAAGGGTGGAATGTTTGAGCTCAGAAGTTGGAGATCAGCTTGGGCTACATGGTGAAACTCTGTCTCTACAAAAAAAGTACAAAAATAAGTCAGGCATGGTGATGCATGCCTGCAGTCAGGAGGCTGAGGTGGGAGGATCACTTGAGCCCAGGAGACTGCAGTGAGCCAAGATCATGCCACTGCACTCTAGCTTGGGCAACAGAGCTAGACCATGTCTTAAACAAACAAACAAAAAAACCCAGAAAGTTTAAGAAACCTGGATATCACTGTATAATTATAACATTTTATAAATTATTAATGAATGATGTCTGTGTATTTTCTATCTCTCTTTTCCTTTCATCACCAATGGCTGGTCTGTTCAAGGAGTATGCCTTATCTATTTATTTTGTTTTTAAGCACTGGCAATGGTATGAAAAATTTGGAGAATCTTAAGATTATGTGTTTTGTAGTATTGCCTTATCTTGGGTGGTTGTAGAAAATGAAGAATCAGTTAACCAAAACTCAGAATTACATTCTTTTACAGTTGCAAAATTCTATTCCAGTTATAAATTATTTTTATAATTTATATTCCAGTTATAAATTTACTTACTGTAAGATGTAGAGGCAGAAGCCATCTGTTCTGTAATGAAATTCTGGAGGGAATGAACCTAATGCCTGCATTGCTTAGAAATTGAATGATCAGTGGTAATGCCTTGCTGTTTATCATGTAGTGTTCAAGGACATGGACTTTGGGGACTGCCTTTGGTTAGCTCTCTAACTCTACCACTCTTAGTTGAGTGACTTTGAACAATTACTTAAATTTGGTCTTAGCAGTTTCATTTCTAGGGTAAAAACCCTATGCTTAGGAAATGTTTCAGACTTTCAATGTTCTATTGCTTATAACAGCAAAAAAAAAAAAAAATCTTACTTTTTCCCCTTTTGCGGTTTTGTTATTTATCTTTGTAAATGTCAATTATAATTTGAAGGACACTTTGTAGTTACTAATTAGATTATATGAAAAACTGTATGGAAAGTTTGTACTCTAACATTGTGTCCCTAAGAAATTAGGGTCCTCAGTAACAGAGAAGTAAACTCAGAAGGGCCACTGCTCAGCAGTCCACATAACCACAGAGTAGAGCATAAGCTACTGGCTGTGAATAGAAAGACACTTCATAAAAATCTCACGTATTTTCTAGCATTATTCCCTACCACTAAAGGGAATGCCTGTGACAATGCCATTTTTCTTTTCTGCTATAAGATAAAGGAAAGGTCATATCCCTAAGATACATACATTATCATATCCCTAAGATAACAGAAGCTCCAGTGTTTTTCTTTTTTCACTGTTCTTTTCGGAAGTTCACCTGGATGTTCCAGAGCAGTTTTCTAAACCTTTCATTGTTGATTGGCCTTTTGTAGAATTCTTCAGCAACATACAGTACAGAAGACCCAGGCTAAAATAGTTCTCACAGATACACTTTGAAATAGGTGTATTTGGATATAAATATAACTTGCCATTCCATTATTTTTTCTAATGACTAAACTCTAAATTTTTTAAAATGGAGATTTTCAAACCAATGATGTGCAAAGCCATTCTCATGACACAGTCATTTAAACTTATTAAGTATGGGCAAATTTTATTTCTCCCCTTTGTCTTGTGGAGTAATTGAGGTTCTCACCCTGGGCATGATTCACAAAATAAGAGTAAGACCACAGATAATAGTGACATAGAAACACAGGCAATGAAGAAAACTTGTAAAAAACAAATATCCCCGAGTATCCTGTATCATCCCAGCAGTGATGGAAATGATGGGCAACCCAAGATTCTGAATGGAGTGCGTGAAGCCATATGCAGTTCCCAGTTGATGTTCAGGAACTACAGATGCCACTATTGGCCATAATGCACAGGCAGGCAATGACTAGGAGATTCCCAGAGGACACATAGCAACCCAAGGGCTCCACATCATAAAGGCCAGCATCATGTGGGACACAAGAGTGGCTGTGACCACACACACAACCCAGATGCTGTTCTTCCCTGTGTCATCCACTGGGAGCCCAAATACTGGGTCGTGGGAGCAGATACGACATACACAACACTGTTCATTGCACTTGCTGCCTGGAAAGAAAATCCAAATTTCTCGTAAAGAAAACTTTCCCAAGTCTAATAAAAGGGAACATGGCAACACGCTAGCAGACACAGATGATAAATATGAGCCACAGGGGTAAGGAGAAATCCTTTACATCAGTTAATTTAAAAACTCTCCCCCCCCCCCTTTTTTTTTGTTCTTTATGAAGGATTCTCTCTGCTCTGGGATCTAAGTAAGCAAGAGCCAAGGAAGGCACAGATTAGTGAAAGAAGACATGTTACCTCCAGTCTTAAGTGTGACTCCAGGGGTTGTGTGACCAGCAGAACCCCACGAAGCTTCAATCTTAGAATACAGCCAACTCATGAAGTTCATGTTTACTGTACTTCCAATTCTAGCCACGCTAAATTGTTGGAGTCCAAACACCAGGTTTAATTCTTTGTCTTTAAACCAGCTCACAGCATATGTATTCTGGGCAACTGCTAAGCACTCCCCACCAATCCTAAACACAAATCTTTCAAATTCCATCAGCCAAAAAACATTAAATATTCCACTCAGAACAAAAACAACCTGTCCAATGCAAATGAAACAGCTAAAAATAATTGTGCCCCATCATATTCCAAATACTCGGTCTTTTAAAAAGCGACCAAAGAAACACAAAACCACACTGGGCCAAGAATACCAGGCATATAGCAGCATGAATTGCATGGTGTTCACCTGCATATCCCATTTATCCTGAGTCCGAAGGGCAGCAGGATTATTATAGCAAAAATAGCTGCTGA
Organism: Macaca fascicularis; assembly: GCF_037993035.2. NCBI lineage: Eukaryota > Metazoa > Chordata > Mammalia > Primates > Cercopithecidae > Macaca > Macaca fascicularis. The sequence goes on along the minus strand of NC_088390.1, from coordinate 4,359,895 downwards.
AGCCAAGGAAGAACATCAATAACAGCATCAAAAGTCACAGACAGGCGGCTGGAGGCCACAGAAGGGCCAGCGGCAGCCATGCTTTCTCATCCTTCTCCTCCACTGCACCCGCGGGAGACCGAGAGGCGGAAGGGGTGATGACTCCAGGACCCGGCGGAAGCAGTGCCCGCAGAGCACAGCCAAGGCAGTGATCACATGACTCCCAAATATCTTAGACTAGTAGATAGTGAACTGTGGGAAATAAAATGATCGGACAAGAGACAGGTACAACAGGACTACAGATTAACAGGAAATGTTGAGCTAATTTCAGACGGCAGCATGCGGCACATCATTTAAATAAAATAAATATGGCCGAGTGGTAGGTAGGATTTGATCCTTGTAAGATTTTTATAATTTAACACCAAAACAGTAAAGGAGGCCTCATGGAAGAAACTTGAACTAGGCCCGGGATTTTCAACCCTTTCAAATTTGAAACTGCTGGTTACATATCTCCTTTTTTTTTTTGAAGCAGAGTCTCACTCTGTCGCTCACTGCCACCTCTGCCCCCCAGATTGAAGCAATTCTCCTGCCTCAGCTTCCCGAGTAGCTGGGATTACAGGCACCTGCCACCATGCCTGGCTAATTTTTGTAGTTTTTACTAGAGATGGGATTTCACCATCTCGGCCAGGCTGGTCTTGAGCTCCTGACCTCATGATCCACCCAACTCAGCCTCCCAAAGTGCTGGGATTACAGGTGTGAGCCACTGTGGGCGGCCAATACACCTCTTTTTAATATCATGATAGTAATTGTATTGTAGTATCTGTGATGAAGATAATATGTAATGAAAGATATTTTGAATTCATTGATGCCTTTTTAAAATTGTATTTATTTTATTTTTTTATTATTATTTTTGGAGATGAAGTCTTGCTTTGTGGCCCAGGCTGGAGTGCAGTAGCGCGATCTTGGCTCATTGCAACCACTGCCTCCCAGGTTCAAGTCATTCTCCTTCTTCAGCCTCCTAAGTAGATGGGATTACAGGCGCCCGCCACCACGCCCGGCTAATTTTTGCATTTTTATTTTTTATTTATTATTATTATTTTTTTTTGAGACGGAGTCTCGCTCTGTCGCCTGGGTTGGAATGCAGTGGCCGGATCTCAGCACACTGCAAGCTCCACCTCCCGGGTTTACGCCATTCTCCTGCCTCAGCCTCCCGAATAGCTGGGACTACAGGCGCCCGCCACCTTGCCCGGCTAGTTTTTTGTATTTTTTTAGTAGAGACGGGGTTTCACCGTGTTAGCCAGGATGGTCTCAATCTCTTGACCTCGTGATCCGCCCGCCTCGGCCTCCCAGAGTGCTGGGATTACAGGCTTGAGCCACCGCGCCCTGCCTAATTTTTGCATTTTTAATAAAGGCAGGGCTTCACCATGTTGGTCAGGTTGTTCTTGAACTCCTGACCTCAGGTGATCTGCCCACCTCAGCCTCCCAAAGTGCTGGGATTACAGGCGTGAGCCACCGCGCCTGGCCACAATTATCTTTGTATATCAAGAGTGAATATGTGGCATGTTAATGTTTAGTCGACAGTGTTATTGTACTCTGTGGGTTTTGGGCTTTCTCTTTGCTAATTTGGCTGCTTGGTAGAAGTTTGCATGCACAAGTTGGGTACTACTGAGTTAAGCATTTAAAAAAAAAAAAAAAGGCAGGTAGGCCGGGCGCAGTGGCTCACAAGGTCAGGAGTTCAAGACTAGCGTGGCCAACATAGTGAAACCCCTCTACTAAAAATGCAAAAATTAGCCAGATGTGAGAATTAGGAGAATCGCTTGAACCCGGGAGGCGGAGGTTGCAGTGAGTCAAGATTGTGCTATTGCACTCCAGCCTGGGCGACAGAGCGAGACTCCGTCTCAAAAAAAAAAAAAAAAAAAAAGAGAAGAAAAAGGCGGGGGCAGGTAGCATTTCCACAGGTAAAATAGAAGGAGGGGTTCACAGACAGGAGAAAACAGAAACACCATGGTTGCTTTAGAGTGGGCAAGGCCATTTTCAGATAGAGTGAAAGATGTGTGCTTTAAATCTTTAGGGCCACCCTTTTAGTTGAATTTGGTGGACATTTTAGAGGTTGAAAACAATTTAGAGGGTCTAAATCGGTTTTTCACGATGAAGATTCCAGTCAGCTGTTGCGAACCTTTTGCGTGAATGTAACCAGTCCAAAGTAAGTGACACGGGAAAGCTGACTCCATGTTGTCAGGGAATCAAGTGGCACGTGGCTGCCAGGGGAATCCAGTGCAGGGGCTTTGTGGCTGTGCCTTTGATGTTCTTTTACATAGACTCTCTTTTTTTATTTTATTTTTTTATTGAGACGGAGTCTCACTCTGTCACCCAGGCTGGAGGGCAGTGGCACAATCTTGGCTCACTGCACCCTCCACCTCCCAGGTTCAAACAATTCTCCTACCTCAGCCTCCCAAGTAGCTGGGATTACAGGCGCCCGCCACCACATTTGGCTGTTTTCTGTAATTGTGGGTTTCAAACCCGTAATTAGAAATACGTTACATCATGGCCCAGTGCATACATATGTGTATATAGATTAGTGAAGAAAAGACATACATAGATTATATAACTGACGCTACTTGTGATAAACTCTGTTTTCTATTTTTGTTAGCAAAAAAATTTTGCAAGTGACTCATTAAATTGCTTTTGCAGCCCTGTTTGAAAAAATAGTCAATATAATCAGTATATCCTAAGACCCATTTTGGCACTAACTCACATAGAGCAACAGGAAGAGAAGATAAAGACTTAACTCTTGGTGTAATGCCCTCTTCACAACAGCTATTCCAGTCTCTCTCTATTCCCTCAAGCCCTCAGGCTTCTTCCCTTCCATAGACAACCTCATCAGTTTTGAAAAGGAAGGCCCTACGGTGGGCCTTAATTCAGTTCTTCATTTTTTCTGAGTATCTCTTTTAAAGCCCTTGATTTGTACAGTTTCCCCATCTAGTTACTATCTTCTTCAACTGTTAAACTTTTTGTATAAATTGTCCTGTTTATTATGCTTGAGTACTTTACTACCCTGTTCTTTAACCCTTTACAGTTTTTTTTTAATTGCGTTTTACTAAAAAAAATTGTGTGGTCAAGGTCACTGACTTTTTATACTGTGAGTCCTGTGACATTTCCTAATTATTCAGGAATGTTTAGTGTTAATGATCTGTCTCTTTTTTTTTTTTTTTTTTTTTTTTGAGACGGAGTCTCGCGCTGTCACCCAGGCTGGAGTGCAGTGGCCGGATCTCAGCTCACTGCAAGCTCCGCCTCCCGGGTTCACGCCATTCTCCTGCCTCAGCCTCCCGACTAGCTGGGACTACAGGCGTCTGCCACCTCGCCCGGCTAGTTTTTTGTATTTTTTTTTTTTAGTAGAGACGGGGTTTCACCATGTTAACCAGGATGGTCTCGATCTCCTGACCTTGTGATCCGCCCGTCTCGGCCTCCCAAAGTGCTGGGATTACAGGCTTGAGCCACCGCGCCCGGCCTTTTTTTTTGAGACAGAGTCTTGCTCAGTCGCCCAGGCTGGAGTGCAGTGGCGCAATCTGGGCTCACTGCAAGCTGCGCCTCCCGAGTTCATGCCATTCTCCTGCCTCAGCCTCCCGAGTAGCTGGGACTACAGGCGCCCGCCACCACGTCCAGCTAGTTTGTTTTTTTGGTATTTTTAGTAGAGACAGAGTTTCACCATGTTAGCCAGGATGGTCTCAATCTCCTGACCTCATGATCCACCCACCTCGGCCTTCCAAAGTGCTGGGATTACAGACGTGAGCCACCACACCTGGCTGATCTGTCTCTTGTTTTAAACTTAATCTGCACCTCCCCCATGTCTTATGATCAGAAAAAGCGATAAAAATTCATACTTGCTTGTGAACAGTTCAAGCTATATTAAAATGAGCAGAGAGTAAAAGATCTCGTAACGCTACACTATTGTTAGTTAACTATTGTTATGTACTGATGTCCTGTTTCTGGACATTTTTCTATGTGTATACCAACACACCCCCAATTTTTCACTTTTTCTTTCTTTTCCTTTCTTTTCTTTTCTTTTTTTTTTTTTTTTTTTTTTTTTTTTTTTTGAGACAGGCCCAGCTCTGTTTCCCAGGCTGGAGTGCATTGCACTGGCACAATCACAGCTCTCTGAAGCCTCAACTTCTTGGACTGAAGGGATCCTTCCCACCTCAGCCTCTTGAGTAGCTAGAATTACAGGCATGAGCCACTGTGTCTGGCCTCCTACTATTTCTTTAAAGACAAGTGAGCTAATTTTAGAAATACCTGCTCTTAAAAACTTAACAATAGATTCCTCATATCATTCCATGACCACACTTACTACTGATAATTTTTCTTGGTAGATATTTTCCTTCTGCCACTAAAATGATAAGCTCCACAGTGCTCTCTAATACTCTGTTCTCTGTTGTATCCTTTTATGTAGACCAGTGGTTAGAGTAACTGGGTAATCAATGTGTATTTGTTCAGTGAATGGAAACCATTTAATGAGCTGAGAATTTCATTTCTCACTGATCTGAAACAACCACAATCATGACTCTAATGGTTGGACACATTACAATAGAAGAATCACATGTGCAAGTGGTATTGCAATAAAGAAATTTTAAGTGGTCAATGTACTAGAGGGGACCTGGTGGCTAGTTTAGATTTTAGTCAAATGAAATCTTTCTAGAGGTAACGTTTAAGCTGAGTACTGAATGATTATCAGAAGACAAAGGGAGAAAGGTATTTCCAACAGAGGAAACATTTAGTGCCAAGGCCACAAGACAGGAATTTAGTATTTTTGCCCTTTAAGGCTGACTGGATCTCTTTGGTTTTAGTTAGTGTGTACAAGTCACTGTATTGTTCTTTTGGTGATTCCTTGAGAGTGATTGCTAATTCAGTGTGAGTGGACTGAGGTGCGTTGTCTGAAGTAGCAGTCACGGGCTTATTTCACATGGCTGGTGGCTACGTTATTGGACAGCACAAATACAGAACATCTCCAATATTACAGTTCTCTTTTACAGTGCTGTTCTGGAAAGTCACTAGAATATCAACTCCTTGAGATTTTTTTCGCTGCTATACCCCTAGAGTTTGACACATAAATGCCGAGTAAATATTTGGTAAATGATCAAATGAATAAATGGATAGATGGAGGCAGTATATCTGTTCCTAGATAAGGAAAAAGAAAATGTACATAAGTTTTGAGATGAGAAAGGGTTTGATGTGTTTAAGAACAGAAAGAAGACTGGTTAGAACAGAGAGGAATGACAGTTTGAAATCAACGTAGAGAAACTAGTGATGTTAAACCTTCTGAATTTTGTTTTAAGTGCATTGGAAAGTGATGGAAGGGTTTGTAGCATAGCAGTAATGTGATCTGATCTGATCTGGTCTGAATGTCTTTTTAGCAGATGATTTCATTTTACTAGCTCTCTTGAAAGTTTAATTAAAGTGATAGCGATGACAGTTTACTCAACTAGTTATTTGAGAAAGTAACTGCCTGTGGGGAATCCAGATTATTTGTTTACTTCATTTTCGGTGTTAGTGCTAGCCCCCTTGTTTTATATTTGTTTTAACAATTCTATGCTTAAAAGCAGGAACTTATAGGCAAGAACTTCTTTTTGTTCTTTTTTCCAGTGAAGGTGGTGTTTTTAAGGCTCATCTTACTTTCCCAAAAGATTATCCCCTCCGACCTCCTAAAATGAAATTCATTACAGAAATCTGGCACCCAAATGGTAAGTTTATCTAGTTTTACTTTTACATTTGTAAATGTGATGACCTGTCATTGAAGTGTTGAAGGTCAATAAGAAAGATCTGTTTTTCAGTGAAATTGCTTTGGCATGTTTGTACTGTGTTCATTGTGCACATGGCTGTGTACTGAAACCTTTAAAAAGAGGAGAGGCCAGGCACAGTGGCTCATGCCTGTAATCCCAGCACTTTAGAAGGCCAGGCAGGCAGATCACTTGAGATCAAGAGCTGGAGACCAGCCTGGCAAACATGGTGAAACCCCGTCTCTACTCAAAATACAAAAATTAGTCACGCGTGGTGGCACATACCTGTAATCCCAGCTACGTGGGAGGCTGAGGCATGAGAATCACTTGAACCCGGGAGGCGCAGGTTGCAGTGAGCTGAGATTACACCACTGCACTCCAGCCTGGGCAGCAGTGTGAGACTGTGTCTCAAAAAAGAGAGAAAGAGAAACAGAGATCATGGGGAAAAAGTTATTTTTTAATTTATTTACTTAGTTTTCAGTTTGGTTTGAGACTCATATTTTAAACCAGAGGCACAGTTACGGAGCGATAACATCAATAGAGCTCCTATAATTAAGCGAATAATTATCAAGGTATTAGGTGATTCACTGGCTATTACAAAGAACACAGAAATTATGAAACCTGGTTTTGTAATTTATAGTTTTTCCTATTATTTTTATACCATGGACAACTCTTCTATGTATATTCTTAGGTGTAAGATTACTGACAGTGTCATATGAAACAACATATTATATTTTTTAAGCCTGGAAAGCATCTAGTATGGCTGTGCATGTAGCGATGACATTGACTTTTTTTGCTTAAAGAAGAGCTACCACTTCAAATCCACATTGCGGCCGTTCTCCTGCCTAGCCAGCTGCCGCTGGACTCTCTCCCCTGTATATAAGCCCCCAGTAACTACGTCTTATTTAAAAAACAACAAAAAAAATTCTCTATTTTTATAAAGTAAAATAAAATCCCCAAAGGTTAGGCTAGATAAGCTATATTTGCAAAACAGTCTCTGAACTTTTGGCTTTCTTTTGTATGTTAGAACTTGCAGAGCTTTCTTTTCTAATTATTTTGACTATGTAATCAGAGTTGTCTCTTTAGGCTATTACACTAATTTGCATTTTGCTTCTCATCATCAAGACTTCTGGGTGCAGGGAATAGAAACACGTAGATAGTGGTTTAAGCTGGAATCAGTGAGACAGGAATGAATGATTGAATGAAGTTAAACAAGGATTTATCAGAAGGATATGGAATGTGTAATAGAAGCCAAGGCTTGAAAAACAGATGGGCGTTATGAGAGACTGGAACTGGCAAATGGAAAAGTACTGGGAGCCAAGGGACTTAGCATATTTTATTGCATCTAAGGCAGCAGTGATCATAAAAGATAGTTATTTTTCCTACCAGTAAGAAGGGGAAAATATCTCTAACAGTTTGTGGCAGAATGCATTAACCGTATTCCTGCATGATGCGGGCATGCATGAATGGGTGACACTTGCCTCCTGTGCTTTGACTTTTATCTCTTCCTAGGCTTTCGGCAGTTTCTTCTTCTACCTTCACTTGCATTACTCGATTATAATAGGCAATCGTTTTGCACCTGTTTCGGAGAAGCTATAACAGATTCTGAATGTTGGCTTCACCACAGATTAGCTGTGTAACTCTAGGCAAACCCTCTTGGAGCCTTAAGCTAGCTTGCCTGCCTGCCTCCCTCCCTCCTTCTGTCTCTCCTTCCCCCACTCTGCCCCTCCTTTTCTCCTTCCTTCCCCCTCTCGCTCCTTCCTTCCCTCCCTTCCCTTTCTCCCATCCCTTCCCGTCCTTTTCTTCTAAGACAGGGTCTCACTTTGCCACCCAGGCTGCAGTACAATGGCATGATCACAGCTCACTGCAGCCTTGACCTCCTGGGCTCAAGTGATCCTCCCAAGTAGCTGGGATGACAAGGACACATCATCACGCCCAACTAATTTTTGTATTTTTTTTGTAAAGATGGGGTTTCATCATGTTGTTGGCCAGGCAGGTCCTGAACTCCTGGGCACAAGTGATCTGCCCACTTTGTCCTCCCAAAGTACTGAGATTGCAGGCATGAGCTACCATGCCAGGCCTATGTTTTCTATCTGTGAAAATTAAGTGAAAACATACATGTAAGCAAATACATGGGAGACTTCCCTTCTGGTAAGAAGATAGCAATCACCTAGGTAGTTTAAGAGGACAACTAATAAAATGGTGTTATGTTTTGTTTTAAGATTGAAGAGACTTTTTCTTTTTTTCTTTTTTTTTTTTTTTTTTTGAGACGGAGTCTCGCTCTGTCGCCCAGGCTGGAGTGCAGTGGCACAATCTCGGCTCACTGCAAGCTCCGCCTCCCGGGTTCACGCCATTCTCCTGCCTCAGCCTCCCGAGTAGCTGGGACTACAGGCGCCCGCCCCTGCGCCCGGCTAATTTTTTTCTATTTTTAGTAGAGACGGGGTTTCACCATGGTCTCGATCTCCTGACCTTGTGATCCGCCCACCTCGGCCTCCCAAAGTGCTGGGATTACAGGCGTGAGCCACCACACCCGGCTATTTTTTTCTTTTCTTTTTTTTTTTTTGTTTCTTTTTTTTTTTGAGACGAAGTCTTACTCTGTCACCCAGGCTGGAGTGCAGTGGTTCGATCTTGACTCACTGCAACCTCCATCTCCTGGGTTCAAGTGATTCTCCTGCCTCAGCCTCCTGAGTAGCTGGGATTACAAGCGTCCACCACCATGCCTGGCTAATTTTTGTAGTTTTAGTAGAGACAGGGTTTCACCATATTGGACAGGCTGGTCTCAAACTCCTGACCTCAAGTGATCCGCCTGCCTCAGCCTCCCAAAGTGCTGGGATTATAGACATGAGCCACCGTGCCCGGTCTTAGATGGAATTTTGAACGAAGATGATGCTTGGCTTGAACTTCATTCTTGAGGCTGTAAGGCCTTGTTTAATTAATGACTTTTAAAGCTGTGCATAATAGTAGGTTGTCATGACAAAAAGAGAAAATGACAAAAAATAAAAAAGCTATGTAATAGGTTCCTCTTGTATTTTCCTTCTTGAAAGATGACACTCATAGAGGATTGGAAGGGGAAGTCAGAGATAGCAGGGAGGTAGAGCATTTTAGCAATCATTTGAGTACAAAACAATAAAAGCTTGCACTAAGAATAGTGTCGCAGGAAGGGCAGTTTAGTTTCTTTGACTTGACTGCCAGAGGTGGATGGTAATGGAGAAGTAAGAATTTAGGACTGACTGGCCATTTGCAAAAATAATTATAGAGTGAAAACCATAATGAAATAGCACTTTTTACCTACTAGGATTCCTATAATCAAAAAGATAATAACAAGTGTCAATGAGGAAGTAGAGAAATTAGAACTCCAGTGTACTACTGGCAAGAAGGTAAATGGTGCGGATGTTTGGAAAAGACTCTGGCAATTCCTCAAAAGGTTAAGCATAGTTACCATATGACCTGCAGTTCCAGTCCTAGGAATCTAACCAAGAAAACTGAACACACATGTTCAGAAAAAACTTGAATATGAGTGTTCATAGCAGCGTTTATTATTCATAACAGCCAAAAAGTAGGAACAGCCCAAATGTCTATCAGTTGATAAATAGAAAAACAAAATGTGGATCCATGTAATGGAATATTATTTGGCAATAAAAAGAAATGAATTACCTGATACTGTTCTCTTAAGAAAAGAAAGAAATGGCCTGTAATCCCAGCACTTTGGGAGGCCGAGACGGGTGGATCACGAGGTCAGGAGATCGAGACTATCCTGGCTAACACGGTGAAACCCCGTCTCTACTAAAAAAATACAAAAAACTGGCCGGGCGCGGTGGCTCACGCCTGTAATCCCAGCACTTTGGGAGGCCGAGACGGGCGGATCACGAGGTCGGGAGATCGAGACCATCCTGTCTAACACGGTGAAACCCCGTCTCTACTAAAAATACAAAAAACTAGCCGGGCATAGTGGCGGGCGCCTGTAGTCCCAGCTACTCGGGAGGCTGAGGCAGGAGAATGGCGAGAACCCGGGAGGCGGAGCTTGCAGTGAGCCGAGATCGCGCCACCGCACTGCAGCCTGGGTGACTGAGCAAGACTCCGTCTCAAAAAAAAAAAAAAAAAAAAAAATACAAAAAACTAGCCGGGCGAGGTGGCGGGCGCCTGTAGTCCCAGCTACTCGGGAGGCTGAGGCAGGAGAATGGCGTGAACCTGGGAGGCGGAGCTTGCAGTGAGCTGAGATCCGGCCACTGCACTCCAGCCTGGGTGACAGAGCGAGACTCCGTCTCAAAAAAAAAAAAAAAAAAAGAAAAGAAAGAAATGAAGTAGTGATACATGTTACAACATAGATGAACCTTGGAAACATTATACTAAGTGAACAAAGTCAGTCGTATAAGGTGACATAGGTTACGATTCTCTTTATATGAAATGTCAATAATAGGCAAATCTATAGGGACCGAAAGTAGGTTAGTGGTTCCTTACTCCTGGAGGGGAAGTGAAGGGATTGAGGAATGGTTGCTAATTGGTACTGGGTTTCATTGTAGGTTGAAAATAGTCTAAAATTGATTGTGGTATTGATTGTACAACTCTGTAGACATACTAGACAGAAACCATTAAATTGTGTTCTTCAAATAGGTAAATTGTATAGTAGGTGAACTATAGAGATGTTATAAAATTATTATAGGGAAATAGTTTTATATGACTGACCTTACATATATTCAGTTTTTCTTGTGGTATACTTGCTACATCCAGTTAGATAATTAGGTAAAACTAGTCTAGGGTTCAGCAATGAGCTTAAGGGCCTTGGAAGTTACTGTATCAAGATGATAGATAACATCATAATGAGTGGGTTAATTTTCCTAGGGAAAGTACAGTTAATGTTGGGGATTAGGATAACATCCAAGGTCAGGTTAAGGAAGATGAAAACTAGAAAGGGACTGAGACAATGGTTCAAGAACCAGGGGAAAACAAGAGTACCACAGATGCCAGGGGAGGAAAATGTATCCAGCAAAGTGTTGTCATAGTATTAGTTGTCTTGGCCCAGAGGGGTGACTTCAGGTAGGTAAAAGTACCCAGGAGAATAAATATGTTATCCAGACCACTTGTGGACACAGTTGTAGCATCCTGCTAAGGAGAAGAAGCCAGTTTCTAGGAGAATAAAGGAATACCCGAGTAGTAAGTAAATAGATAAGTTGAGGGTAAATCAATTTTTCAGAATTTTAGATGCATGGCTTCAAGAAAAAGGAGATAGCTAGAAGTGTATGCATTGTTCAGGTAGCTTAGTTTTGTTTGTTTGTTTTGGTTTGGGTTTTTTTTTTTTTGAGACAGAGTCTCACTCTGTTGCCCAGGCTGGAGTGCAGTGGCTCATTGCAACCTCCGCCTCCCAGGTTCAAGCGATTCACTTGTCTCAGCCTCCTGAGTAGCTGGGATTACAGGTGTGTGCCACCAAGCCTGGCTAATTCTTGTATTGTTATTGGAGATGGGTTCACCATGTTGGCCAGGCTGGTCTCGAACTCCTGACCTCAGGAGATCCGCCTACCTCAGCCTCCCAAAGTGCTGGGATTACAGGCCAACCGTACATTACAGTGGGCCAAGCCATTGTGCCCAGCCCAGGTAGCTTAGTTCCATCTCTAATGAACACTGAAATGAAAGAAAAAAGTAACAAGCAAAAATCATACAGGGAAAACTGAGAAACATTTTGGCAAGAGAAAAGTAAACATTAAGTACATAACTGGCTAAAGGATAAGAACAGACATTTCACAAAAGAGGAAAGACATACAGGTTATATCCATGGAAAGCTGTCACCCCAAAGCATTTAGAAAAGTGAATTAAACCAGATGTCATGTATAAAATTTAAACAGCATCAATAAAGGAAAATGTTCATCTTTATGAGGCAATGAAATGGACATCTCAGATTGCTGATGGCAGTATAAATTGATACAATCCTTTAAACTATAGTTTGATAATAGGTATTAAGCCTAAAAAATATTCTCATTCTAAAATAAACTGTATGTTTAAAATGACATGAGAAGGTTAAAAATGTAAAGATCCCGGATTAGCGATAGCTTGATTTTTTAAAAAAGAAAAATGGATCTTATATTGTGGTGTTAGAATTCTGTGCACATACTTAATAGCATGTTTTTAAAGAAAAATGATTTGGAAAAAATCCTTATTACACAATAAGTACAGAAAACATTGTAAAACAGTAACACTCTGTGCTGAACTTTGTAGCGTTACAAGTTTCGATGGTCTTTTTTTTTTTTTTTTTGAGATGGAGTTTCACTCATTGCCCAGGCTAGAGTACAATGGCGCGATGTTGGCTCACGGCAACCTCCGCCTCCTGGCTTCAAGCAGTTCTGCTGCCCCAGCCTCCCGAGTAGCTGGGATTACAGGCGTGTGCCACAATGCCTGGCTAATTTTGTATTTTTAGTAGAGATGGGATTTCTCCATGTTGGCCAGACTGGTCTTGAACTCCTGACCGCAGGTAATCCACCCTCCTTGGCCTCCCAAAGTGCTGGGATTACAGGCTTGAGACACCACGCCTGGCCCTCAATGTTATTCTTGCCCTGATTCTATTTTAGTTAATAGATTTTACTAGCAAATAGGGATGGATTGGGAAGAGGAACCTTAATTATAGAAAAACTCATACATAAAACATTGAAGACGTGGGCCTTTCCTGTCATATATTCACTGCTGTACTTCTCTGTCACATGTGTGCCTGGCATGCAGTAGGCATTGAAAAAGTATTTGTTGGCTGGCGCAGGGGCTCTTTCCTGTAATCCCAGCCCTTTGCGAGGCTAATGTGGGAGTGTCCCAAGTGTGTGGGACCAGCCTGGGCAATATAGTAAGACGATATCTTTACCAAGAAAAAAAAAAAAAAAGCCAGGAATGGTGCCATGTGCCTATGGTCCCAACTACCTGGGAGGCTGAGGTGGGAGGATTGCTAGAGCCAGGAGTTTCAGACCAGCCTGGGTGACATAGTGAGACCCCATCTCTACCAAAAAAAAAAAGCCAGGTTAGCCAGGCATCATGCCATGTGCCTGTGGTCCCAGCTACTTCGGGGACTGAGGCAGGAGGATCGCTTGAGCTTGGATAGAGCTGTGATCATACCACTGCACTCCAGCTGGGTGACAAAGTGAGACCCTGTCTCGAAAAAAACCAAAACAGCAACAACAACACCAAAAAATAAGAATTTGTTGAATTAAGAGAGCAGTGATATTGATTGGTATATACAGACTTTGATTCTGATTACCCAGAGTTCATAACAGCAGAAATACTGATGTTGTGAAATGAAAAATAAGATTTAGAATTATATTTATTCACAAATTTGTTAGACTATATGGGATAAGTTAGGAATGAAATATACATAAATATTGTCACTACTCAAATTCCTTTCTAAAATTTCTTCCTCAAAGTGTGCTTTTAAAAAAAATTTACAGTGGGTAAACGTTACCATAAAAGATTCGTTTCACAATAGGGATTATTTGTATGATGTATAAATGAATTAGTGGATTAAGATATTTTTTTTAATCAATAAGTAGTATTTTACTTCTTAAACAGGTCAATACATATCTCCTAAAAATAAGGATGTTTTTCTTATTAAATGTGTTCATGGAAAGGAGGCCTCATGAGTGTCATATATGTTGATGAGTTTTCATTGGCAGTATGGCATGTTTGTTTTGTGAATTTGAATATACTCCTTTCCCAGAAAATACAATTTTGCCTTTATATGATTGTAAAAATACATTTCTTAGGAAAATCTCTCGGCCTTTGACTATCACTAATTTAAGTCGGTAAGTTAGTGGGGAAACTAGGAAGCCATTACATAGAAACTCAGTTGCTGGTATTTGGAAAAATATGCTTTCTGCAAATGAATGCATCCAATAGTTGCTATTTATTCATTTATTATATTATACTTAGGACATGTAAATGTTAGGCACCATCTATATACTAGATAGCTTTATGTTTTACATAAATAAAAAGATAGCTTACATTCCTACTGGGTTTGTCAGATGGATCCTGTGTATTTGGTAAAATCTATACTATAGTCTTCCTAAAAAAGTCAACACGTTCCATTTTGGACATTAACTTCTGTGTATGTGTCATGTTTGATAAAGGCACTGTGTGAATCAGGGTCACATTTGTAATTGATAATTTTGTGTATAACCAAATTAGCAATATATGAAACAAGCCTCTTCTTGAATTTTGCAGTTGATAAAAATGGTGATGTGTGCATTTCTATTCTTCATGAGCCTGGGGAAGATAAGTATGGTTATGAAAAGCCAGAAGAACGCTGGCTCCCTATCCACACAGTGGAAACCATCATGATTAGTGTCATTTCTATGCTGGCAGACCCTAATGGAGACTCACCTGCTAATGTTGATGCTGCGGTAAGGCGGTCACACGTCTTCCCTTCACTTTCCCTTGTGATAAAACTTGAACTATAGTTAGTATGTATGTAAGTATGCATGAATGTGTGCATGCATGTGTGTGTGTGTGTGTATATGTATCTTTCCATAGTTCTTATTTTTGACAAAATAAATATAAATATATTTATTTATGTATTTTTTTTTTTTGAGACAGGGTCTCTCTCTGTCACCTAGGCTGGAGTGCAGTGGCACCATCATAGGTCACTGCAACCTCAAACTCCTGGACCCAAGTGGTCCTCCAGCCTTGGCCTCCCAAATTGTTCCAATGACATGTGTGAGCCACCATGCCTGGCCAAAAGTGCATATTTCTTGTATACAACTTGTTGTTTTGAAATATGTATATGTTGTGGAGTGACTAATTGAGCTAATTCACATACGCATTACCTCACATACTTACTAATTTTGTTGTGGGAACACTTAAATTCTCCTCTCCGCAGTTTTCAAGAATACTGTACGTTATTAGGATGGAAACTGTGACACCCAATTTAGAATTGGGGGTGGGATGGGCAGAGCAGAAGTGTAGTTTTTCAATGCAGTCAGATTTTTATCAACTTAAAATGGCTTGTCGTAGCTATGAAATTTTTTTGTAAGCCTCATGGTAACCACAGAGCAAAATCCTACAGTAGTTAACACAAAAGATAAAAAGTAAGGAATCGGGGCTGGGCACGGTGACTCACGCCTGTAATCCCAGCACTTTGGGAGGCTGAGGCGGGAGGATCACAAGGTCAGGGTATTGAGACCATCCTGGCTAACATGGTGAAACCCCGTCTCTACTAAAAATACAAAAAATGAGCTGGGTGTGGTAGCAGGCGCCTGTAGTCCCAGCTATTTGGGAGGCCGAGGCAGGAGAATGGCTTCAAC
Organism: Macaca fascicularis; assembly: GCF_037993035.2. Taxonomy (NCBI): domain Eukaryota; kingdom Metazoa; phylum Chordata; class Mammalia; order Primates; family Cercopithecidae; genus Macaca; species Macaca fascicularis. Next base: position 4,344,879 of record NC_088390.1, on the reverse strand, counting down.
CCGGGAGGCGGAGGTTGCAGTGAGCCGAGATCATGTCACTGCACTCCAGCCTGGGAGACAGAGCGAGACCTGGACTCTAAAAACAAAAGCAATTGTCATACCTAAGACAATTTAATGCCTAGTCTAAAGTTCATGTTATTATCCCCAAGTTCTCAATTTTCAAAAGTTTCACATCTGTAGAAAAAAATGTATTAGTTAAATGAACACCACCATACCTTTCACCTAGATTCACCAATTGTAGAAATTTTGCAACACTTTTTTCTAAACAGTTTGAGAGTAGTTTATAGATACCATAACCCTTCACCCCAAAATGTTTCAGGATCTGTTCCCTAAGAACAATTCTGTCTTTCCATATGACAGACTTACTTACAGACTTACACAGTACAAGTCTGTCGTTGATGTGGTACTATATACAATCTATATTCACATTGGATTGGATTGTCCCGTATTCTTTATAGCTGCCACACCCCCATCCTGCAGCTTTTTTTCTTTTTAAATCCAGGGGCTAGTCTAGGAACCTCTGTTATATTTGTATTCAAGTTTTATTAGTTTACTTTAATCCAGAATAGTTCCTAGTTCCTTAGCCTTCTCTCCTTCTTTGAAAAGCCTTTCATTCTTATTCTGAGAACCTTTGTTAGTACTATATATCAAAGCCAGGGCATAAAATTTACCTTTTTTCTTAGGTTAATAATAACTTGGGTGGAATCTTATATCTAGACTAAGACACTAGATAACTCCCTTTGAAAGCTATGACTGAAATTAATAATAGAATTGAACTAAAAACTGCAGAAAACTATCTTTCTATTTAATCAAGTATTAGTCTAAACAATGTAAGAGATGATAAGGGAGAAGGGGTGATAGCTGCATTAAAAGAAATCCTAGGGAATCATTTTGAGAGAGAACTGATGAATGTTTATTTGGTTCATGCTCAACTATCAGCAATTTTAATAATAAGATCAGAGTTGGCTGGGTGCGGTGGCTCACACCTATAATCCCAGCTCTTTGGGAGGCTGAGGCGGGCAGATCACAAGGTCAGGAGTTTGAGCCATAGTGAAACCCCCGTCTTTACTAAAAATACAAAAAAATTAGCCAGACGTGGTGGCACGTGCCTGTAATCCCAGCTACTTGGGAGGCTGAGGCACAGAAAATTGCTTGAACCTGGGAGGCGGAGCTTGCAGTGAGCCGAGATTGCACCACTGCACTCCAGCCAGAGTGACAGTGCGAGACTCTCTCAAAAAAAAAAAAAAAAAATCAGAGCTGACAAGTTGCCTTTTTTATTTTACTTATGTATTTGCCCTTTTGAAACAGAGTCTTGCTCTGTCGCCCAGGCTGGAGTGCAGTGGCGTGATCTCACCTCATTGCAACCACAACCTCTGCCTTCCGTGTTCAAGCGATTCTCCTGCCTTAGGCCTCCCAAGTAGCTGGTATTACAGATGTGCGGAACCACACCCAGCAATTTTTTTGTGTGTTTTTAGTAGAGATGGGGTTTCACCATGTTGGCCAGGCTGGTCTCGAGCTCCTGACTTCAAGTGATCTGCCCACCTCGGCCTCCCAAGGTGCTGGGATTACAGGCATGAGCCACCACATCCAGCCCTTTTTTTTTTTTTTTTTTTTTTTTTGGTGACAGAGTCTCACTCTGTTGCCCAGGCTGGAGTGCAGTGGCGCGATCTCGGCTCACTGCAACATCCACTTCCCAGGTTTACATCATTCTCCTGCGTCAGCCTCCCGAGTAGCTGGGACTACAGGCGCCCGCCACTACCACTGGCTAATTTTTTTGTATTTTTAGTAGACACAGGGTTTCACCGTGTTACCCAGATGGTCTCGATCTCCTGACCTCGTGATCCGCCCGCCTCGGCTTCCCAAAGTGTTGGGATTACAGGCATGAGCCACCGGCCCCTGCCCTGGCCCTTTTATCTTAAAGAAGAGTAAATTAATAGCCAATAACCAAGACCATGAATATGCAAAAATGTTTATTAACCCTCAAAATAGCTGAATCGCAAAAAAAGCCAAATGTACTGCCAAAGTAAAGTTATTCTCTTGATGTTAAACATTTTCCTACGTGTTGAAATAGGCCTTAATGTGAAGTTGAAATATGCAAACTTGAGTTCTAGTCCAAACACCACAAATTGTGCAAAATCTATTCCATTTTTTTTTTCTTGAAACCCACTGATTCTTTCTTCTGATTTAACTAGTTAGTTATCTCATATTAAAACCAAAAACCATGACTTATAAACAGTTTACTATTCTTTTTTTGAGACAGAGTCTCACTCTTACTCAGGCTGGAGTGCAGTGGCACAATCTCAGCTCACTGCAACCTCCACCTCCCAGGTTCAAGTGAGTCTCTTGCCTCAGCCTTCTTAGTAGCTGGGATTACAGGCGCGTGCCACCACATCTGGCTAATTTTTGTGTTTTTGGTAGAGACAGGGTTTTGCCATGTTGGTCAGGCTGGTCTCAAACTCCTGACCTCAGGTGGTTCACCCACCTCAGCTTCCCAAAGTGCTGGGATTATAGTTGTGAGCCACCACACCTGGCCCAGTTTACTGTTCTTACTTGCTTTTTCTTCTTGCATATTACACCTTTGATCATGTTTTCATAGTATTGTTTTTCTGACCTCTCAATCAGCAGTACATATTCCAGGAAACCCCCATTTTTCTTAGCCACCTCTTTCCTGGATCCCTTTATTCTTTGGCTCCATGTTTTTTTTTTTTTTTTTTTAAATATGTAGTCTCCCTCTGTCGCCAGGCTAGAGTGCAGTGGCACAATCTCAACTCACTGCAACCTTTACCTCCCAAGTTCAAGCAATCCTCCTGCCTCAGCCTCCTGAGTAGTTGCGACTACAGGCACATGCCACCATGCCCAGCTAATTTTTTGTATTTTTAGTAGAGATGGGGTTTCACCACGTTGGCCAAGATGGTCTTGATCTCTTTATGTCTGATCTGGCCGCTTTGGCCCCAGATTTGATTGACTTTCTCAGCCTGCTGCTTAGCTGACTTGCTCAGATTACCCCTTCACTGCTCTTCTCAATTGAATCTTTTGTTTCATGGATCCCATTTCTTCTTTTTTTTCTTGGTTGATTTCCTCCTTCATCCTAGAGTAATCTCTTAGGGTATGTGGCAATGAAATCCTTAGTCTATTTATGATGTAAGGTGCTTTTATTCTTCCCTTATACTTGATTGATGCTTGGTTTCTAATATTATAGGAAGAAAATCAAATTTACGTAGAATTTATATTTTACCATTTATTATTGCCGATGTGAAAATTGATGCTAGGTTGATTCTTTTCCATTTTTAGGTGACTTGTTCTTTTTTCCTTTTCTTTTTTTTCCCCATTGTCTTTAGGTTCTTTTCTTTATTGTTGGTCTTTGGAAATTTCACAGAGTTGTGTGAACTCTTTTTAATTTGCCAAATTAAAATTTGCTTTAATTTTAAAGACTACCAGCCCTGGGAAATTTTCCTTTTAAATTATTTTGAGGCTGGGCGTGGTAGCTTATGCCTGTAATCCCAGCACTTTGGGATGCCGAGGCAGTTGAGTTACTTGAGGCCAGGATTTCGAGATCAGCCTGGGCGACATGGTGAAACCCAATCTACAAAAAGTACAAAAATTAGCTGGGTGTGGTGATGTGTACATGTAGTCCTAGACGCTCCAGAGGCTGAGGTGGGGGGATTGATTGCATGAGCTCAGGTGTTCAAGCCTGCAGTGAGCTATGATCACCGCTGCACTTCAGCCCAGGCAACAGAGTGAGACCTTATCTCAAAAAAAAAAAAAAAAAAGAGAGAAAAAGAAGTGACAGTGACAGTCTGGGGAAAAAAGAAATGGTATTTATGTCATTCAAAGCTGTATGGCTATATAGCTATATGGAAGACAAAGCAGGTACTAAACTGAAAATAAGGGTTGGAGGAAGAGGTGTCATTTAAATTCCAAAATGAAGGAGTAATTGTTTTTGGCACCAATACCCACACTAGCAGTTCTTTTATTTATTTTTTGGTTTTTCTGAGACAAGAGTCTCGCTCTGTCGCCCAGGCTGGAATGCAGTGGCGCGATCTTGGCTCACTGCAACCTCTGCCTCCTGAGTTCAAGCGATTCTCCCACCTCAGCCTCCTGAGTAACAGGGATTATAGGCATGTGCCACTATGCCTGGCTAATTTTTTTGTATTTTTAGTAGAGATGGGGGTTTCGCCATGTTGGCCAGGCTGGTCTTGAACTCCTAACTTCAGGTGATCCACTTGCCTCTGCCTCCCAAAGTGCTGGGATTACAGGCATGAGCCACAGTACCTAGCCTAGCAGTTCTAATTATAGTATTCTTCAGTATATTTATACAAAATTTATATATTATCATTATTATTTTGGGAAAGTTAACATTTTGATATAGGTGAGGGAAAATGTTGAGTATACAGACTTTCAGTTAATCTCTATTTTCAGTCCCTCTTTTTTTTGAGCGACGGAGTCTTGCTCTGTCGCTCAGGCTGGAGTGCAGTGGTGCGATATTGGCTCCCTGCAACGTCTGCCTCTCAGGTTCAAGCGATTCTCCCGCCTCAGCTTCCCAAGTAGCTGGGACTCCAGGCGTGCGCCACCATGTCCAGCTGATTTTTGTATCTTTTAGTTGAGATGGGTTTCATCATGGTGGCCAGGCTGGTGTTGAAGTCTTGATCTCAGGTGATCCTGAGGTCCTGCCTCGGCCTCCCAAAGTGCTGAGATTATAGGTGTGAGCCACCATGCACGGCCTCAGCCCCACTTTTTATTCAGGCTCTTCTCAGATTTGCCATTTCCAAATTTTAGCTTCTTTAGGCCTCTGTTTAATAGACCCTTTTCCCTTTGTTTCCCCTCTCCCCCAATTCCTCTCTGTCTGGCTCTCTCTCTCTCCTTCCCTTCTCTTCCCCTCCCCTCATTACCCCACTGTTCTGTTCCATTTTTGCATGTCAGACAGTGACAGTGATAATTGTCATGTGTTTTTCTCTACACTAGAAATGGTACTTAGTATCATCTCAATATGATGCATCCCACCTACCTACCTTACGTTGCAGACATGTTTATGTTTATATTCTGGTAGTTTCCAATAGGGAGAGTTGGTAATCCTTCAGATTAGCAACTGAATGTCTTTTTTTTTTTTTTTTTTTTTGAGACAGAGTTGCTCTGTCGTCCAGGCTGCCGTGCAGTGGTGCCATCTCAGGTCACAGCAACCTCTGCCTCCCCGGTTCAGGTGATTTTCCTGCCTCAGCCTCCTGAGTAGCTGGGATTACAGGCATGGGCCACCACGTCTGGCTAATTTTTGTACTTTTACTTTCAACATATTGGTCAGGCTGGTCTCAAACTCCGGACTTCATGATTCACCCACCTCAGCCTCACAATGTGCTGGGATTATAGCCGTGAGCCATGGCGCTTGGTCTGAATGTCTTATTTGTGTATTTTAACTTTCTTTTTCAGTGTAATACAAAACTGTAAATGTTCTTTTGTGATCTTTTTCTTTTTTAAAGATAATTTTTAATGTAGAGGGAATTTGCATAGGAGATTTCTGCCCGTATATCCTGGTAGTGTCTTGCAAAAGTATGTCTAACTGCTTTCTACCTTATCAGCTTTATAATATTTTTGAAGTGGACAAATCACCAAGGGATTACATTCAAAATTAAAATAAATATTTGAGATTATAAAGAGGAGTTTGCATGAAATCACTTGATACTGCTTTTTTAATCTACAGAAAGAATGGAGGGAAGATAGAAATGGAGAATTTAAAAGAAAAGTTGCCCGCTGTGTAAGAAAAAGCCAAGAGACTGCTTTTGAGTGACATTTATTTAGCAGCTAGTAACTTCACTTATTTCAGGGTAAGTTTATTTTAAATATCATACTTTTGTTTTTTTGTAAGTATCATATTAGTTTTTGGAAATTGTATGATTTGGGTATTTGAATTACATTTTTTCATTGACTTCATTTTTTAATGGTATTATCCAGTAGTCTCGTTCTTAAAACTACTGTATAATCTGCTTGCTTTTCTCCTAAGACATCAACTGTTTTTGACTAGATATTCTGCTTTCATATGGTTAGTATGCTGGTGGCCTATTTCTTTTCACTGATGGTAAAGTTTCTAATGATAAGGTTCTTATTTCAGTTTAGTTTCTTTGTTTGACTTTTTGATCTAGCATCCTGATCACTTGGGCACTAATGTTTCTTACATCTTTTTTTGTTTTTGAGACGAGTCTTGCTCTGTTGCCCAGGCTGGAGTACAGTGGCGTGATCTTGGCTCTCTGCAAGCTCTGCCTCCCGGGCTCACGCCATTCTCCTGCCTCAGCCTCCCCAGTAGCTGGGACTACAGCACCTGCTACCACGCCCGGCTAATTTTTTGTATTTTTAGTAAAGATGGGGTTTCACAGTGTTAGCCAGGATGATCTCCATCTCCTGACCTCCTGATCCGCCCACCTCAGCCTCCCAAAGTGCTGGGATTATAGGCATGAGCCACCACTCCCGGCCTCTTATATCTTCATATACTGTATTATGTAGGGTATAGGCAAGACTATTAGCCATCTACCTATTCAAGGTTGGTCTTCTGGCTGGGCACAGTGGCTCATGCCTGTAATCCCAGCACTTTGAGAAGCCGAGGTGGGTGGAACACCAGAAGTCAGGAGTTCGAGACTAGCCTGGACAACAAGGTGAAACCCTGCCTCTACTAAAAATACAAAAATTAGCTGGGCCGTGGTGGCGTGCACCTGTAATTTCAGCTACTCAGGAGGCTGAGGGAGGAGAATCACTTGAACCCAGGAGCCGGAGGTTGCAGTAAGTCAACATCGCGCCATAGCACTCCAGCCTGGACAACAGAGCAAGACTCTATCTCAAAAAAAAGCAAAAAACAAACAAAAAAAAGTTGGTCTTCTGTCTCCTTGGTCTTTACAGATAGGGCCAGTAGTAAAAACTTGCCTTTCATTGTATAACATCTGTCTACAGTTTATGTTAGGTCTAGAAAGGAGTCAAAGATGGAAGGCACCCATCTACCTTAGAAGAGAAAATAATATAGATTAATTGCCCACATGTGGGTTATTTGGTCTCTTCTTTTAAAAAATTAAATATTGAAATGATAGAAACTGAAGTGAAGACTATCCTTTCAGGGGTCTTTTCTATAGTTTGTTACTATAGAAGTTTTCTGAAGGCTTAGAGCACCAAAGGATACAACATTGAGCTTGCTTCAAATTCAGCTGCTTTGATTCAGCAAGCTGCAACAGTTAAAAACATAGCGGAAAATATTTATTTAGTATCTGTGTCTCTGAAAAAGGAATAGTTCTGCAGGTTTGTGAATAAGGTCTAAGAGTTGTCCAGCTACAGAAACAAGATGCCAGATGATTCATAAGACCTATTTGTGACATTTAAATTATGCAATAAAAGACCTATTGATTTGTGAGGGTTAAGGGAGAAACTGAAATACAGTGTCCAAAAAAATCACACTTCATGGTACATCTTGAATCTACCTATTTTAAGAAAACGAACATTACCATTATCTTCTGTCCCCTACACGCCACTGCTTTCTTCTGTCTCTTTCTCATATTCCTAATTCTGGGTTTACTATTGCTTTTCTTCATAATTTTACCAAATTTGCATTTTTAAACAATATATTTCATGATTTTGAACTGTTTATATGTGGAATGATAACGAATGTATTCTTCTGTTACTTTTATTGCTCAACATTCTTCAGGTTGATCTGTGTTGTTGCAAATAGGTGTATTTCACAAGTGTGCTGTTTCATTTGGTAAATTACTGCTCTACTCCTTACTGTCATTGCAGTTATTTTCTGAATTGGTGTAGGGGTGTTTTTCTTTTTCTGTGATAGAGGGTGGCTCTCCTTGTTTCCTGATTTGCATGTACTGTAAGAGTTTCTCTAGGGTATATACTTAGGGGTGGAATTGTTAAATCAAGGGTACACGTATATCATTTTGACTAGATAATGCCAAATTATTTTCTAAAGTGTTCCTTCTTTACATAGTCCCATTGGCAAGGATAAATGTTCCCTTTGCGGCCGGGTGCAGTGGCTCATGCCTGTAATCCCAGCACTTTGGGAGGCTGAAGCAGATGGATCACAAGGTCAGGAGTTCAAGACCAACCTGGCCAATATGGTGAAACCCTGCCTCTTATAAAAATATAAAAAATTAGCCAGGTGCGGTGGGAGGCTGAGGCAGGAGAATTGCTTGAACCCGTGAGGCAGAGGTTGCAGTGAGCCGAAAGCGTGCCATTGCATTCCAGCCTGGGCAACGAGAGCAAAACTCCATTCCAAAAAAAAAGAAAAAAAGATTCCCGGCCGGGCATGGTGGCTCACGCCTGTAACCAAGCACTCTGGGAGATGGAGAGATCACCTGAGGTCAGGGGTTCGAGATCAGCCTGGCCAACATGGCGAATTCCCGTCTCTACTAAAAAATACAAAAATTAGCTGGGCATGGTGGCTTGGACCTGTAATGCCAGCTACTCGGGAGGCTAAGGCTAGTGAATCGCTTGAACCCAGGAGGTAGAGGTTGCAGTGAGCTGAGATTGCACCACTCCCTTCCAGCCTGGGTGACAGAGCAAGACTCTGTCCCAAAAGAAAAAGAAAAAAGAAAGATTCCCTTTGCTTCATATACTCAATAACATTTGAGATTATCAGAAATCTGAAAGATTATCAATCTGACTTGGCATGGTAGCTCATGCCTGTAATCCCAGCATTTTGGGATCTCATCTCAATGGGCAGATTACTTGACGTCAGGAGTTCAAAACCAGCCTGGTCCATGTGGTGGAAATCCCGTCTCTACCAAAAAAAAAATAAAAATTACCAAGGCGTAGTGCTGCACTCCTATAGTCCCAGCCACTCGGGAGGCTGAAGCAAGAGAATTGCTTGAATCCTCTCAATCTGGATATTGTGGACTTAGTATGCATTGCCCTAGTTACCAATGAAACTGCATATCGTTTCATGTGTTTGACCATTGAGGTTTTCTCTGCGAAATGCATGTTCAGGTTTTTAGACTACTTTTTCGGTTTGTTGATTTGTATACTTGTTCTTCTATTTTCTTTCTTTTTTTTTTTTTTTTTTTTTTTTTGAGACGGAGTCTCGCTCTGTCGCCCAGGCTGGAGTGCAGTGGCCGGATCTCAGCTCACTGCAAGCTCCGCCTCCCAGGTTCATGCCATTCTCCTGCCTCAGCCTCCCGAGTAGCTGGGACTACAGGCGCCCGCCACCTCGCCTGGCTAGTTTTTTGTATTTTTTAGTAGAGACGGGGTTTCACCATGTTAGCCAGGATGGTCTCGATCTCCTGACCTCGTGATCCACCCGTCTCGGCCTCCCAAAGTGCTGGGATTACAGGCTTGAGCCACCGCGCCCGGCCTCTTCTATTTTCTTTATGGTCTCCTTTGGACAAACTGAGGTTCATATATACATATATATATATATATATATATATATATTTTTTTTTTTTTTTTTTTTTTTTTTGGGCAGAGTTTCACTCTGTCGCTCAGGCTGGAGCTCAGTGGTTCAGTCTCAGCTCACTACAACCTCTGCCTCCTGGGTTCAAGCAATTCTCGTGCCTCAGCCTCCCAAAGTGCTGGGATTACAGGCATGAACCACCGCACCCGGCCTGAGGTTCTTAATTTTAATGCAGGTGAACTTACTAGTCTTTTTCCTTTATGGATTTTACTTTTCGTTTCTTAGCTAGAAAGCCTGCTCTTTTTTTAACCACCAAAAATCTCTTTTGCCTTTCATATTTGGGTTGAATCCACTGAAATTGATTTTTGTGTATGGTATGAGGTAGAGGTTGAACATTCACAACCACTCCTGGCTTATTTTGTGTTTTTTAGTAGAGACGGGGTTTCACCATGTTGGTGTCTTGAACTCCTGACTTCAGGTGATCCACCTACCTTGGCCTCTCAAAGTGCTGGGATTACAGGTGTGAGCCACAGTGCCTGGCCATGGGCATTTGTCTTTTTCAACGGTTGGCTTGTTTATCTTAATTTTAATTTGTTATTTTTGTGATTAAATGTATCAGATGCGAAGGTTTAAGTCAGAAGTAAAGCTAAAGTCTATCCACCATTTATCCTGTTTTCATGTTTAATGTCTCTGGTTTCTAGAAAAAATTTAGATGTGCTTTTAGATCTTCTTCTTATAACCAGAAGTGCTCCCCTTTACTATGAGATATACCATGCAGTCTAAAAATTGTTCCTATTTTCACTATCTTTTAAAAATCTGCTAGGGAAGTAAATGCCTCAGTAAGTACCTAAACCAATCGTTAGTTGAACTAAAAGTGTAATCATTTAAAAATTGGATTAAATATACATCACACCAAAATCTGTGACTTCACTTGTGTGTTCTAACAATGGGTTATACTCAGAGTATAGTATGCTAGCTTGTCCAGCCTGCAGCCTGTGGGCCACATGTATCCCAGGATAGCTTTGAATGCAGCCCAGCATAAATTCGTAAAATTTCTTAAAACATTAAGATTTCTTTTTCTTCTTTCCTTTTTAAGTTCATCAGCTATGGTTAGTGTCAGTGTATTTTGTGTGGCCCCAGACAATTTGTCTTCCAGTGTGGTTCAGGGAAGCCAAAGGATTGGGCAACCCTGCTATATCAAATGCTTAAATAAATGAGTTTGTCTTCTTTTTATTGAGATGTGCACCTAAGTTTTAAATGTCATTGTCATTACACGATTTTTTTGTATTTAGGCTTTATACCATGGAAACCTGTTTCCTTAGGCCGGGCACGGTGGCGCATGCATGTAATCCCAGCACTTTGGGAGGCCGAGATGGGTGGATCACTTGAGGTCAGGAGTTCAAGACCAGCCTGGCCAACATGGTGAAACCCCGTCTCTACTAAAAATACAAAAATTAGCCAGGCGTGGTGGCGGGTGCCTGTAATTCCAGCTACTTGGGAGGCTGAGGCAGGAGAATCACTTGAATCCCGGAGGCAGAGGTTGCAGGAGGCAGAGGTTGCAGGAGGCAGAGGCAGTGAGCCAAGAGAGTGAGACTCCGTCTCAAAAAAAAAAAAAAAGTATAAAGATACCTGTTTCCCCAAGTCCGGCTTTGTAGACTGAATAGTCAGCAGCCTTACCTGTCTCTTATCGGAGGCTGGCTTTTCTCACAGCTTTGTCACCACGCACTTTCTGAGTCTTTTTTGTGTTTTCAGTCATGTGATGGGACATAGATGTGAACGAAAACTCACTATAAACACTTGAAAAATGTATAGTCTGTCTGGGCTGAACTGAAAATGAAATCAATTTAAGATTATTTGAAAATACATATTTATCTACATTCAAGTCCATGAGCCACACATATTTTCTCAAAATGCACGGATTACTGTGGATGCTGCTTGGCCCAGGCTTTATCTCACATTTTGTTAGTGTTTACACCTCGCCCTATATAGAGATTATCAGTTTCTTATACCTTATGTTCTAATTCAGCTGCGGGGTAGGAAGAATAGAGAGGAGAAGGAAACAGATCCTCCCCTTGGCACGGATCAGCACCATGGCTACTGCATACCACGGGAAAGGAGGGCTCTGCTCGGCATTAAGGCTAGAGGGACTGTATTCGTTCTTTATTGCTACCTAACAAATTACTAAAACGTAGTGGCTTGAAACAACATTTATTATCTCATGATTTCCATGACCATGGGATCTGGGTGTGACTTGGTTGACTCCAGGTCCCTCACAAGGCTGTGGTCAAGGTGTTGACTCAACTGGGGTGCATCTGCTTCCAAGCACGACTGAGTTCCTCCTCACTGCCTGTTGGCTGAAGTTCTCCCTCAGTTCTGTCTCCTGCAGGCCTCTCCGTGAGTCAGTTCACAACATGGCAGTTGGCTTCATCAGAGGGAGCAGGTGAGAGAGGGTGAGCCCGGTGTCGGCAGACTGCCTTGAGGGAAGCAGTCATTCCCGAGCTTCTGGAGTCCCTGGTGCTTACCTGCAGTCCGTGACTAGTGGATTAGGTGGGTGGAGTTGGGTTGGTACAGAGGCCTGGTCAACTGGCTCTTTTGTCTTGTTTGGGAATTCTCGGGAAGGTCATTCTAACATAGTATTGACTGAGGCCTTTGTTTCAACTACCTTGAATTAGTTTATCTTCTCCCTTTGTCTAAGCTTGCATCCCTCACTCTTGTTTTTGAGAGCACCTCCTGACAAACCTCAAATCTCTGCTTCAGAATCCATGTCCTGGGGAACTGCCCCAGCGTAAGTGCTATGCATCATGTAACTCCGCACAGTAAGGTAGAAGGCTATACGTCGGGTAACTCTGCACGGCAAGGTAGAAGGCTATGCATCGTGTAACTCAGCACGGTAAGGTAGAAGGCTGCCCGCCTTACCTCGTCGCAGATGTGGGGCATGAGTCCATAGTAATTTCTCACACATTTGCAAAGGCACTGTCCTCTTGGGGAAGGAGGGAACACGTAGAATATGACAGATACATTATACTGGCTTGTAAAGAGCTGTTTGTCTAGCCAGGTAGACCAAGCATAAAATAAAGTAAGGTTAAACCACATTAAAAACTTCAGTGGAGGCCAGGGGCAGTGGCTCATGCCTGTAATCCCAGCACTTCTGGAGGCCGAGGTGGGTGGGTGGGAGTTTGAGACCAACATGGCAAAACCGCTTTCTACTAAAAATAGAAAAAAAAAAATTAGCCGTGATGGTGGTGCGCGACTGTAATCCCAGCTACTCGGGAGGCTGAGGCAGGAGAATCACTTCAACCTGGGAGGCGGAGATTGCACCACTGCACTCCAGCCCGGGTGACAGAGGGCGACTCTGTCTCCAAAAAAACAAAAAAAGGCTTCAGTGGGATTAGAAGCAGACCATGACTCAATTTTGAGTGTTAGAAGTAGGGCTGCTGGTGACATTGCAAGTCTCCAGAGTAGAGATGAAGATCTGTTTGGTGTAGAAAGAGCAGTACTTACCAGGGTCAAGGACAACAGCTTGGAGACTGCACATTTAGGGGACAGGAGGAAGAGACAGAGACTGGCTTGGTAACACGCAGGAGAGTTAGGAGAGTGAGTTCTCACAGAGAGCTCGGAAAGGAAGTTGGTGTTAGAGCTGCTCACCAATCTCATGGTAGAAGAAGAGGAGCAGCACGGCCCCAGTATGGGGGAAGAAGTCAGTGGATTGGTGATGGGTCAAGAGTACACTGGGTGACTGTGTAGGGTGATTTGGAACTTTTGGAAGCATTTTTTGTGAAGGGTAATGGGGAAAATTTCATTGGTATTGGCTGTTTTCACTTACAAGATCATTGAAACACTTAAGATCATTGAAATACTTGCCTGTGATTGAAGAATTACTTTTATTTTTGTCATTAACATCAAAAAGTGGCTTCTATTTGGGAGCACATTGGTCTGTTTTATATATCTTTTTAGATCTTTTTAGAAGATTAGGTTTTGTAGCCATATGGAAAATTAAAGACTTGACTCTAGTTTTAGAAATATTAATAAATGGAATAAGACACTCAAGTTCTTTGGTGGTAAACCATCTCCAGATTTTTAGGTTAAAAAGCAGGCATAATTATGAGAAAATTTGAGGCAAATGACCAGTGCAATTGATATAATTTCAATTAATATTGAAACATAAATTCTATGAAGTGGATATGCTTGAAATGTAAATGACTGTTTCAAGTCAGCACCATTTATTTGCAGTGCTGTGCTGGTAATTCAGTTTTCACGTTTACCTTTCTGGAGAAAAGAATGACAAAACCTGCCTTTTCGGTACTGAGGCCTTGTCTCTTTAGAATTTAGTATAAGTTTTGTTAAAAGGGAAGAGGGATGGATTTTCCTTTTCCCCTGCTGAAAAGGGTAATGCTATCTAAAACTGGAACTATGCTATTAAAAGGCTAGGTCACCTGATTTTGTGTTTTTTAAGATGGGAGTCTTGCTCTGTTGCCGAGGCTGGAGTGCAGTGGCGTCCTCCCATGCCCTGTTCTGCTCCTTTTTTGAGACAAGGTCTCACTCTCACTGTCACGCAGGCTTCAGTGCAGTGGTACACTCATGTCTCACTGCAGCCTTTAACTCTGAGCTCCAAGTTATCCTCCCACCTCAGCCTCTCGAGTAGCTGGGACTACAGGCATGTGCCACCGTGGCTGCCTAATTATATTATTTATTGTAGAGACAAGGGTCTCCTGTTGCCCAGGCTGGTCTTGAACTCCTGGTGTCTAACAGTCTTCCCACCTTGGCCTCCCAAAGCGCTGAGACTACAGGCAGGAGCCTCTGTGTCTGGCCATCTCTTGAGTTTCAGTGTATGTCTTTTGATTTTCTAATAAAAATATGTATGTGCATATGTGTATCTGGTGAAGGTAATATATTTGTTATTTGGTACATTTCATGCTTTGCTAAGGGCCGTTTACATTGATTGGTACATGTATTTTGGAAAGACATTTAGCAGTCGTTCTACCTCTCAGGATCTTGCAGGGAGGTCGTCTAAACAGCTTTCTTTCTCCCCACAACAGAGCTTTTGCTATGGTTGCATTTGAGTGATTGTAAAATTGATAAATTTGGCCGGGCGCGGTGGCTCATGCCTCTAATTCCAGCACTTTGGGAGGCTGAGGTGGGCAGATCACGAGGTCAGGAGATCGAGACCATCCTGGCTAACAGGATGAAACCCCATCTCTACTAAAAATACAAAATATTAGCCAGGCATGGTGGTGCACAGTGGCAGGCGCCTGTAGTCCCAGCTACTTGGGAGGCTGAGGCAGGAGAATGGCGTGAACCCGGGAGGCAGAGCTTGCAGTGAGCTGAGATCTCGCCACTGCACTCCAGCCTGGGTGACAGAGCAAGACTCTGTCTCAAAAGAAAAAAAAAAAAGATTGATAAATTCATGTTGGGCTTCAGAAGGCACGCTGAATTTTGAACATGTCTGGTGTGAGTTAAAATTTGCCATAACTCTTAAGTATATTTGGCTTCTCTGTGAGGAATTTAAAATTATATCCCTTGATTTCTTAGTCATCTTCTGTTTGAATTCTTTTGGCCAAAATTGTGCATGGCAATAGATTCAGAGTTTCTGAGTTCTTTGGAACACTTGACTTAAAGATGTAATCCTAATAGGTGTTTCCTTTTCTGCTGTCCTTGGCGCCCCCACCCACCCCCCTTTCAAAGCACATATTAATATAATAAAGACTCTGAAAAGTGAGACTTTTAAAGCTTTAACCACTGGGTTCAGTAGCACATGGCTGTAATCCCAATGCTTTGGGAGGCCAAGGTGGCAGCGTTGCTTGAGCCTGTGGTTCAAGACCAGCCTGGGTGACGTGGTGAGATCCTGTTTCTACAAAAAAATTTAAAAATCAGCTGGGCATGGTGGTGTGCACCTGTGGTCCCAGCTATTTGGGAGGCTGAGGTGTGAAGATCACTTGAGCGCGGAGGCTGCGGTGAGCCGTGTTCATGCCATTACACTCCAGCATGAGGGACAGAGTGGGACTCTGTCTCAAATAAATAACAAACAAAAACTTCAACCTAGTGTTTTTCTAACTTTTTGAACAGGAAAGCCATTTATTGGCTATGTGAACTTACCTCACCTTTAGACGGGGAGACTCCTTCATAATGGTGATGTGAGCATTCAGAAAATGAGTTTGTAAAGCACTTAGCATGCTGCTGGGCATGTAAGACTTGATGAGATGGTCCTGCTTTTTACGTATATGTGTTCTTGACTTACAGTCTAATTTGACGATACGAGGCCAACAGATTGAAAACAGAAACTGTAATTGGGATGGAGGGTCATTTGTGGCAGGCTTTGTGGAGAAAATGGGTTTGAAGGGAGCTATAGTGAGGTGGATAGAATTTAGCAAGTTGGGAAGTGTGGCAATCTTAAGCTGTTTCTCTGAATATCCTCAAATGTTTAAATCACTTGACTTTTAAATCTTCTCTTATGGATTCTAGATTTAATATAAGTTGAAAGACATTTGAAGTATTGAAAAATCTAAATTAGCGCTGTCCATTAGAACTTTCTGTGATGATAAAGACATAGCTGTGCCATTCAGCTTGCCAGTCACTAGCCACATGTGACTGTTGAGCACGTAAAATGTGGTTAACATGACTGAGGAACTACATTGTAAATTGTACTTAATGTCAATTAATTTACATGTAAAATTAAATAGACCCACGAGGCTGTGAGCTACTGTAATAAGACAGAAACAAAGTGAGCTCAGAATGAAATGAAGGATTTGTTGCCCAATAAATCTAATACGGAGAAAACCTACTTACAGTTAATTCTTTTGTAATTGATAAATTGACTATATAATGTTGTTTTTGTTGTTGTAGGTCTCCAATTGAGAAACATGGCACTGTTTTTCCTGCACTCTACCCACCTATTGCTGGACTTCTGTTGTACAAGTTGGCAAACACTGGCTGGAACTGGGCTGCAATAAAACATGCCAGTTATCAATGCTGACAAGAGCCTAACAAGTGCCAACTTACAGATGATTACGTATTTGGAATTCTAATGAACTGTTTTAACCTTCAGGAAGAATTGTAAAGACCTGTACATAGCACAACATGATCCGGATAATATATATACTGTTCATGTACATCCACAAATACACCTTGTACCAAATAATGCTTTCTTGTAGTAGAATAAGAATCGTGTAAATTCTAAAAGATTTTAGCAGGTTTTCTTTCCTATTCATTGTTTCTTATCAGTTTAAAAGGATTCCTTTAAGCATGTCAGATGAAAAGCAATTAGGATTAAAAGTTTCCATTTAATTTCCCTTAAACCATTGAGGCTTCATTAAACTCTTTTCACTTACTAAACTTTTGTATCTTCTTTGTTTTGACACACTCCCCTTTGCTTTTGTCTCTTATCTGCCAGAATGTTCTCAAATGATTTAGTTCCAATACTGAAATACTTAATGAGCAATTACTTGATTTTTAATGATGACTTCGAAGGAGTCATCACTAGGTGCTTTGTCCTTTTTCTATTCTAGTTGCACCCACCTCTTGGATTGGATATAGCAATAACATTTATTGGCTGTTGTGAGCTCTTGATCCCAGTCATTACCCCCCGAGAACTAAAAATAGATGGTTCTTAATTCAACTTACAGAAAATTTCCCCCAAACAATAGCAAATCTGACTTTTCCCCCTTCAGTTGCCCGGTAGTAAGGTTGGATAAACGAAGCATGCACAGCTACAGGCTTTCTACCTAACTTCTGGGTTTGCTATTACAAATACTATTTACTCTCATACCCTTCTCCTTAGTCCTTCATATTTCTTTGCCTCTATTCTTCTATACTGCAGATTTTTCTCACCTATTGTACAAAGAAATTGCGATGTATATTTTCATGTAATTTGATTTTGGAATTCTGTCACCTTATGTAGTGAGTTCTTCCAAAATATAATTTTTTTTTCAATAATTGTCAAGTTGTTGGCTTTTATTGTATTGAATGAAGGCTATAATACTGAATGCCAGAGAAGTGGTTTAGGAAAATCTCAGGTTGATTCCTTATGCAAATGAACTTTTAATACTTGAAAATCACATGGCCATGGCAGTATATGTATTTGGTTCTATCTAGACTCTCATGTGAATCTAAAAGCATTACAGGGGTAAACACTTTGCTATTTGACGTATCCCATCACTAACAATAGCACACTTGGATTTGATTAATGTTTGAGCTTAAATATATTTCATATCATACCATTTTCTGAAACAACTTAAGCAATTGGTAAAATGAACATGTGCAGTGTTAAAGGCAGGCCCTAGGCTCCTTTATGTTGATTGTGAGGTTGTGTGTGGGAAGTAGTCTTTGGCTTATAAGGGATAGAACTTGAAACAGTAGCAGATGGGACATGGTGTTTGATTGTGAGAATCAGTGAGAATTCGTGCATCTCTGCTCTGTGGGGTTTGCAGAAATGCTTTGGCAGAAGAGTGAAGGAACTGCTGCCAAGAGCCCAGACCTCTACAAACGTTGTATGTCCTTTTTTAAGCAGAAATAAAATGGTTGAGGATGTCGTCACAGTAGAGAGTGATTTTTTTCTAAACCCCTGTCTGTTCTCTACTCTGAAGCATTATAAAAACCCGTAAACATTATACAAACCCACAAACCTTATAAAAACCCGTAAATGTGTTGTGACTGGAAATTGATTCATTGGAAACCAGTGTTCTTCAAGAACTTTGTGAGTTGGTTTTTTTCCAAAGACTCTGTAAAAATAGTTGCCCCAAAATGTCAGCACTGTACACCCTCAAGGGACTTGGAATGCAATTCTTTTTCCCTTTTTTTTTTTTTTTTTTTAAGAAACTGGGTCTCTCTGTCACCCAGGCTGGAGTGCAGTGGCAACGATCATAGCTAACTGCAGCTTTGACCTCCTGGGCTCAAGTGATCCTCCTGCCTCAGCCTCCTGAGTAGCTAGGACTGTAGGTATATGCCACCATGCCTGGCTAATTAAAAAAAATTTTTTTTAAGAGATGGGATCCCTCCCTTTTTACTCTTAAATCAGAAATTGTTCACATGGTGGTTGCTTGTGGCAAAATGGAGTTAGAATTTTGCTCTCCTATTGCTGTAATTCTGCTAGCAATCTACTGAGGTGAAACTTGGGATCTGACTCTTCAGCAAGCAGCAAATGACCTAGTAACTCAGGGACAACTATTTTTGAACTTTAAGTGCCACTTTAATGCAGTTACTTTGATAAAACCATGTGTTTTGTTTTTTTTTTGTTAGGGCTAGCTCTATGGGAGTGGAAGTAAGAGCCAGGAATGAGTGCGTCTCTCTTCACATGCTTTTCCACCTAGTGCCCTGACTCTGTTACACACTGAAACAGGCCTACATAGATGTTACGACTTCCCTTCCTCTGTCAGAGATGTCATCTGTGCCTTTCTCAGTGTTCATCTGATAATGTAAATTTAAATGCCTCTACATTTGATATGAAACCCACACTCAGGTGACACTGAACCAGGTGGCTTTTGTTCCACCAGTGCCTCACCATCGATGTGAGGTGATTCTTCTCTGCTTTAGGAAAACGATATTTTACCCCTGAACTTGTGCCAACCATCAACAACATCTCCTTAGATCTTATGGATTGTAGAACTGTTGGCTGTTTCCTAAATTTATTCCAAGTTCTCGTAGAGGCATGTAGATTTCAGTCTGTGCTCGTATGGGATAGACGATCTCAGTGGCTTTCTGGCCTCTTGAGTTTAAAATCCATATGAGGTTGACTTCTTGTTACTCTAAGGTAACGTGTGTGAGGTTATTCCACTAGTACTGTGATCACGTGGGTGTCAGTATCTTTAACGGCCTTCATTCTTGGTTGGGAAATTTGATTTGATGTGCTCGCTCACCCTCTACAAATTTGCCCGCTCTGGGCTGTGGTGCCTGTGTATCTTTGCCCCTCTGGTCTCCAGTTGGTGGAATTACCTTTTTTTGTACTGCCACTTCTCAGCATCTTTGAAATTTGACATAATGTTGCTTCGTTTCAGTTTTTTTAGTTCTGTAATTTGTTGATTGTATTTAACGATGTGAGTTCTGTTGTGATGTTGACTGTATTGTAAAGCACCTCGTTCATGTGATGGGTGCTCTATAAATCAATAAATGACGACTTAGAGGCTGTATCATGAGCTGTTTTGGTTTTAGGATGCAGGTCTCAAAAGCAAGTTGTGGGACTCTTTCTGTGTAAACAGCACATGATGCCAAAGGGACCACAGGGAAACCTCGTATTTCACAGACTTTAAAGAAGGAACCGGAGACGTTAGCTTACCTTCCAAGCTGATGATGATGCTCTTTAGATCTCCAGGACGTGGCCACGCACCATTTTAACTCAGAGTCTGTGTGCACTGTGATTTAGAACCTTCAGGTGAGCACATATGAGAACATTATTGGGGATTTTGCCTTTGGCCTCAACTGGCTCTGCCATAAAGATAAGCTGGAAGGTGAGGAACCCAGACTCAAATGTGAACTGTCACATCTCAGTCACCACCTCTGTCCTCTAAACAGATGAGAAAATGCCCCAATATCTGCCCAGGGGTCGTTTAGTAAGTTCCTGACGAAAGAGGTAAGACTGAGTAGAGGACCTTCTTTACAAGATACACAAGATATCAACATCCAGCTTTTCATCCTGAATCCTTACAGATAGTTCATACGGAGTTAGCGTTAGGTGTTGAAAGCTTATTTGTCCTTGACATAAATCGCTAGTGACTATTAAGGCCTCTTCCTTACAAACTCGGAGAAATGAACATGGAGTCAGACTTCTTATTCAGCTAAATTATAAACAAGGAAATCCCCCGAGAGGAGTTTTGGGAAGATTAGGGGTTGTTTCCAGAGTGCAAATTCTCGACAAATATATTTGGAATAAACTTGTGGAAGGGTCTAGACAATATCCCCAAACTTACATCAGTTTTAGACATAATCAGCTACTCAAGGTATAGAGCCAAAACGTTTTATTCGCATGCTGCTTCAAATGCAAATGAACAGGTTTTCAGTGGTGTATGTGAGGCACTAGGCTTCCAGGAAAGATGTGGATCTCCCTCTCCCTCTCATGGGATAGGGCTAATAACAACCTTATCAAATTCAACCCTTTCTGCCTTGGGGAGGCCCACAACCCTCAGGATTCAGTTCACAGATCACATTATTTGCTGGGCATGGTATTTCTGGTCAGTTTCAGATGTGTGTAATCTGGCTGCCAAGGCAGGATTAGGCTTTTTGGCTTGTTGAGTTGGTACTCCTCCCTGAGCTTTAGTGAAATGATGAAAGAATTTTGAATTCTGTTCACACAGGTAAATAAACTGAAGGAAAAGCCTTTCACAAAAGGCAACCAAACACATCCAAAGTCATAGAAGCAGCACAGAAAGTCCTAGGCAAGAAACTTGATTTTTTTCCTCCTCTCAGCAGTATCCAGTGTTCACAGTGACTTCCATTTATTCCCAACAAGAGCGCTGGAAATCAGGTTTTTTCTTTTTGTTGAGCCTCTCTTTTGTGGCAAGCTTGTGCTATGTGCTATGTGCTATGTGTTTTAGTCACATTCTTAGAAGAAGCTTCCAAAGTAATAATTTCTCATGAGGAAACAGGCTCAGGTTAATTTGCCATCGCTGTGGAGCACACAAGTTGCATGGCTGGGATTCAGTTCCACCGCCTCCCTGACCTACTGGGTGCTATTAGCCCTTCTTCACAGGTCAGGAAACCAGAGCCCAGGAACACTGACTTTTCTAGGGTCAGAGAGAGCATGGATGTGTCGACACTGGTACTTGACTCAGTTCATCCGAGTACCAGTGGAGGTGTCCTCCTCTTCTCGCCCTGCCGTAATACCGCACTGCCTCCCGAGTCTGTTCCCCTGTGCTCTTGAAGCTAAGGCAAACAGCATTTGTTCCCTTCCTGTTCTTCATGTACCTTGCCTGAGACACCACCACACTAAGTTCCTCTGAATCTGACTGCAAAACCTGAAGTGGGTCTAAACTGAACCATGCTCCAGTGCTCAGCTTTTTCAAGACATCTGTATTTCTGGTTATAGCTAATGTTATAGCTCCATCCAAACCTGGTGGGTGTTGTAGTTTACTGAGTACTACGAGTGCTTTATTTCACAGGCTTTACTACATTCTCTGTAACTCTGGGGTTACAGGCCAGTAAGAGTCCCCCCAAAAGACAAGGGCTGGCTGGGCGTGGTGGCTCACGCCTGTAATCCCAGCACTTTGGGAAGCCGAGGTGGGTGGATCACAAGGTCAGGAGTTCGAGACCAGCCTGACCAATATGGTGAAACCCCGTACCTACTATAAATAAAAAATTAGCTGGGCGTGGTGGCATGTGCCTGTAGTCCCAGCTACTCGGGAGGCTGAGGCAGTGAGGATCAAGGAGGCGGAGGTTGCAGTGAGCTGAGATTGCGCCACTGCACTCCAGCCTGGGCAACAGAGCGAGACTCCATCTCAAAAAAACAAAACAAAACAAACGAACAAAAACAACAGACAAGGGCCCAGGGATACCGTTAAGCCATTTCTAAGATGGGTACTTTGACCTCTGGTAGAGGGCTCCTTAGCGTGAGGTTGTGATGAAGAGGCAGTCAAGCCCCTGAGGTGAGCAGTCCCTTCAGGCGAGTTCTTCTTTGATCATGGACATCTAGTCCAAGCACACTCTGAAAGGGCACACGTTTGTTTATTCCTGCATGTGTGCTACTCAAAGGGAGAGGGTCTCTGGTTTTCATCAAATTCTCAAAGAGGGTCTTTAGGAACCATGGATTCTAGTCCCATTTCCTCAGGAAACAGGTAAAATCTGAGAGGCAGCATAAGGCTTGCAAGGACTTGCCCATCATCAACACAGCAAGTCAGCTGCGGAGCTAGACTTGAACTCAGGTCTCTTAACTCCCAGAATAGCACGCAGTGGAAACACCTCATCAAACATGTTGAGCGCCTGCTCTATTCCAGACCCTAGGCTGGTGCTGCTGAGGTGATGATGGTCATCACGCAAAATCGGGAGTCAGCAGTGACGGTACTTTACAACAACTTCCATGTCGCTTTTACGTTATGGCCCAGGCAATATTTGCAGGGTACTCCACAACAAAAAGATGAGGCTGCTTGCATCCAGAGGAGCCTGGCCTGCCTGGCCACTCTGAAGGCCCCAAAGACTCACCGTGGGGCACACCTATAAACCATTCTCAACAGAGAGGGACGCTTTGAGCGATGGCCCTTCCATGGAGCCTGGAAAGTTCTCCCCCACCCTTTTTGTCTCAGTGTTGCTTGCTGAGTGCAGTTCCTCTAAGCACCTCCCTGACTCATACCATCTTCACGCCTTTCGTCTCCTGCCACAACAAAAAGGCTTACGCATTTCAACACCGTCTCTCATCTCCCAGGTACCTGTCAGCCAGAATTCCTATCCTTCCTCAAAAATTTAGTGCTTGACTCGATGTTTCCATGATCTAAGCTCCAAATTCCTCCTCCACTGCACCTCACTACCCACTAATGCTTATTCTTAACAGTACCTAAAGCTTCTCCAACTTTAAATCCTCCCTTTCGGCCCGGCTCGGTGGCTCACGCCTGTAATCCCAGCACTTTGGGAGGCCGAGGCGGGCGGATCATGAGGTCAGGAGATCGAGACCATCTTGGCTAACATGGTGAAAACCCATCTCTACTAAAAATACAAAAAATTAGCCGGGCATGGTGGCGGGCGCCTGTAGTCCCAGCTACTCTGGAGGCTGAGGCAGGAGAATGGTGTAAACCCGGGAGGTGGAGCTTACAGTGAGCCGAGATCGCGCCATTGCACTCCAGCCTGGGAGACAGAGCGAGACTCCGTCTCAAAAAAAAAAAAAAAAAAAAATTCCTCCCTTTTGTTTCTGACACTCTTATTCCGTTTTCAGATCCTTCTTTTAAAATTTCTTTTCTTTTTCTTATTTATTTTTAGAGACAGAGCCTTGCTCTGTCACCCAGGCTGCAGTGGCAGCGGCAGGATACAGCTCACTGCGATCCCAAAGTTCTGGACTCAAGCGATTCTCCAGCCTCAGCCTCCCAAGTAGCAACAACTAAAAGCCTACACCACCAAGTATAGCTAATTCAGATCCTTCCTTCCAACCTTTTCTCTCTTACTACTGGCTGTCCTCCAAGGCCACCACTTTCCCGGCAATCCTGAACTATCGATGCATTCTTTTGATTCTTCCTTGAGTAAAAGTCTTTTTTGAAAAGGTCTCATGCCAGGCTGGGCATGGTGGTTCATGCCTGTAGTCTCAGTACTTTGGGAGGTTGAGGTGGGAGGATTGCTTGAGACCAGGAGTTTAAGACCAACCTGGCCAACACAGAGACTCCATCTCTGGAAAAAAAAAAAAAAAAACAGAAAGAAAAGCAAGAAAAGTCTCATTCTATTCAGCTATGTTACTGTTTAGTCCTCCATTCTGCAATTGTCTAACTAATCATATAGTTAGTCCTCCCCATATTCGCCAAAGATTTTAGCACTTGAAGCTCTTTTCCTTTCCTACCTCTAAATCCCAACATCTAATTTTCCTGGCTTCTCACTTCCACTTCAGTCCTCTGTGGCTCTGGACTTTTTTTTTTTTTTTTTTTTTTAAAGACAGTCATACTCTGTTGCCCAGCGTGGAGTGCAGTGGCACAATCTCGGCTCACTGCAACCTCCGCCTCCCAGGTTCAAGCGATTCTCCTGCCCCAGCTTCCCAAGTAGCTGGGATCACAAGCGTGCACCACCATGCCCGGCTAATTTTGTATTTTTAGTAGAGATGGGGTTTCACTATGTTGGCCAGGCTGGTCTTGAACTCCTGACTTGAGGTGATTTACCCGCCTCAGCCTCTCAAAGTGCTGGGATTACAGGCATGAGCCACCAGGCCCGGCCTGTCCTGGACTTTTATCATCTCCTAGTGCTACTTCACTATGAACCTGTTTGCTACTATAACCACCAAGCTCTCACAACATTGCCTGCACTGCACTGGCCTTCAATTATTAGAGACCTGCAGTTTCGTGGCTCCTCCGTCAGTCCCTAGCCAGTCTGCATCCCATGTTTGATGGCCTGGGCTGTCGTCTCATAGCACCCTCAATTTATTTTGGGCAATACAATCCCAAGCCCTGGACAAATGCTAGAATTCAACGTATCTGCTACTGCAGCCTGGTGGCTGAGTTGTAAAAAAAAGTGATCCATCAAGACATACATGAGGCATTTGAAACCAGGCCTTCCAACTTCAGCGTCCTCTTCCAAAGTTTCTTCGCTCTTCTTGGTCTCCTTCCTTGTCTCATAACTTCACCCATAAAATCGATGTCATCAAACGATCTCCCTGATTTTCTTCTCCCCTATATATCTGCACGCATGTTCTTGTTTCCTAACGTTTTAGTGGAATAACAGGTGACCCGCCTCTAGGCCAAATTTAATCAGTTTTCCTGAGTTCTGCATCGCCTGCCGAGCATCCCACCTCCCCAGGCACCTCTCCACTGGCTCCTTTCTCCCAGCCTCTCCTATCTTTACAAGCTAAGGACCAACAAACCCCCTCTCTTGACCCCTCTCACTGCCAAGCTTCTCCGAGGAGTCGCCTGCATTCGTTGCGTCATCCTTTTCGGTGCCCTGCCAAGGATGTGGAATATGACAGGGCTCAGTCAGTGCTCAATAAATCTCGAGCCTCAAAAACACCCGGTAAAAATAAACCCGGCTCTCCGCTTCCCCCAGAGCCCAGCATCCCCCTCCACTTTCATTCACCCCTTTCCTACCCTCGGCTCCGCCCTTTGCCGCGCCTCCCATGATTCTCGCGAGACTTGGTGATTCCGTTCCGCACCGCCCCGGCTGAGCCGCGCACTTCTCGCGAGGCTGCAGGCAGTGCCGGGCCAGACATGGCGGAAGGTAGGGTTTTTTGTGGAGCCGCGCGGGAAGACGCGGAGCTGTGGGGGCGCTGCTGGCCGGGAGAAGCTGCCCTGGGAGGGGAAGGCCGGGCGTGGTTGCATGGGGGCTCCGCGGGTCTCGCGAGCCTTTCTGTGCAGCCTGTCCTGAGCTGCTCGGGCTGGGGTCCGGAGCGCGGTTCCTATGACAACGCCCCTCCCGCGATACCGACCCCGCGGGACTGCGGCCGGCTGCGGAGCGGGGCTGGCAGGTCTCGTGCCGGTGCAGCGTGCAGCCGCGGGGCCCGGAGGGCAGCAGGGGAGGCTCTTGATTGCCGGCGGTGCCGGGACGCCGGGGGAAGTAAGCCTTCTCCTTAGGAAATCGAAACTGCTGTCCTGGCACGTCCTGCATCCGGAAGGGGTCCATCCCTTGCTTGCGGAAGAGCGTGGGACTCCTCGGGCTGGGGTCAAGCAGGCGGGCGCACTGGCGGCTCCGGCTCCGCAGCAGCCCCTGCCTTCAGGCCAGGCGTACAGATGAAGACGGGAGGAAGGGGTTTGCGGGAAGGGAGTTGGCCAAGGTCACACTGCTCACAAGAGGGCTGCTCAAACCAGACCTCTGTGCCTTTGCCTCCCAGTCCAGTGCCTACCCTCTGATCTGGTGCACTTCTCATGACATTGCAGGTTAAGGCACTCTGGTCTCTCAGAGTCTGCCTCTCTTAATGTAGCAGTAATTAGAAGCCTTCATTGTCAAAGCCTTATTGTACACGTAGGGGGAAAGAAGGCCCAGAGATGGGGAGTTACCTGTCAGGAATCGTGCAGCGACGTTGTTGTATCTGGGCAGCGTGGTTCTCCTCTTTACACCGTTATTGGAGAAGAATATTCCTTATTTGACCTTTGTTTATTGAGTGACTGCATTGTGCTTGGTCACGACTTGTCCTGTTGGTTTTGAGCTTTGAATGAACCTGTCTCTTGATGGATCTTAGATTTGGGCAGCACGTGACAGTTGGTCGGCTTTTTTCATTTGCATTAGACTTTAGATAACCTCGTGAAGGAGGCCTGGCGTGTATATTTGCCCGTTATTGATAAAGGAATTGAGGCAAAGTTACAGAGATAGCTGGCACTGGCACCCAGTTGGTTTTGGGGGGCGGGGTGTGTGTTTTGAGACAGGGTCTCGCTCTGTCCCACAGGCTGGAGTACAGTGGCCTGGTCACGGCTCACTGCAGCTTCAGCTTCCTGGGCTCAAGCGATCCTCTTACCTCAGCTTTCTGAGACCACGGGCGCTCGCCACCACACCCGGCTCATTAAAAAGTTGTGTCTGTGTGTGTGTAGACAAGGGCTTGGCCCGGTGTGGTGGCGCACACCAGTAATTTCAGCACTTTGGGAGGCCGAGGTGGGAGGATCGCTTGAGGCCAGGAGTTCAAGAGCAGCCTGGGCAACATGGCGAAACCCCGTATCTACAAAAAATACAAAAGTTAGCCAGGTGTGTTGGCACGTATCTGTAATTCCAGGTACTCGGGAGGATGAGGCACGAGAGTCGCTTGAACCCGGAAAACGGAGGTTGCAGTGAGCTGAGATCGTGCCACTGCACTCCAGCCTGGAGTGAATGGAATGGTGGCGGGTGCCTGTGGTCCCAGCAGTAATACTAGGGAGGTGGGAGGATCATTTGAATCCGGGAGGCAGAGGTTGCAGTGAACTCCACCAGCCTGGGCGACAGAGCAAGATCCTGTCTCACTATGTCGCCCAGACTGGTCTCCAGCTCTTGGGCTCAAGCAGTCCATCCGCTTTGGCCTCTCTAAGTGCTGCGGTTACAGGCATGAGCCATTGCGCTTAGCAGTTTTTGTCTTTGCTTTTTCTGCCATATTCCTGGAGGGGAAACTTGAGGTGAAAGCAGGGGAGTAAGAAAAGGAGCGAAAACCCAAGACATTCTCTGACGTTACTTTTTGGGTCAATCACAGAATGTTGTTGTACACAGCAAATAGCTGTTCCTCACAGGAGTGAGGTGGGTAGAAAGGTTCAGGAAGGTCTTCTGTGAGGTAATGGGTAGTCTGGCGCTTTTACACTAGGAAGGTAAGTTCAGTGTTTGGGGAATACAGTAGCAAGGTTGAGATTGTGGAGGGCGGCTGGTTTTTCATTCAGGAGCTTTACTGACCCCCTGCTGTGCTTTGCAGTCGGGTTCCAACCCCTGAGGAGCTCATGCAGGTTGAGTCAGCATGCTCATCATCCATACTCATCATCTGGCAAGTGCATTGAGAGACATCCCGTCAGTGGGGTATCTCTCCTTAAACACACGAAGAAGACATCCTTTCAGGGTTAAATTAGCAGGGGGATAGCTAGGTAAGCAGTCATGAAGTTCTGACTTTGCAGTTTTTCTTCCTTCCTTCCTCCCTCCCTCCCTCACTCTGTTGCCCAGGCTGGAGTGCAATAGCGCGATCTTGGCCACCGCAGCCTCCACCTCCCGGGTTCAAGTGATTCTCCCGCCTCAGCCTTCCAAGTACCTGGGATTACGGGCACCCACCATCATGCCTGGCTAATTTTTGTAGAGATGGGGTTTCACTATCTTGGCCAGCCTGGTCTTGAACTCCCTACCTCAGCTGATCTGCCGGCCTCGGCCTCTCAGAGTGCTGGGATTGCAGATGTAAGCCAGTTTTTCTTTTACCTTTTTTGTGTCCCAACTTTTTGTTGGGATTTAAGCTTTTTTTTTTTTTTTTTGAGACGGAGTCTTGCTCTGCCGCCCAGGCTGGAGTGCAGTGGCCGGATCTCGGCTCACTGCAAACTCCGCCTCCCGGGTTCACGCCATTCTCCTGCCTCAGCCTCCCGAGTAGCTGGGACTACAGGCGCCCGCCACCTCGCCCGGCTAGTTTTTTGTATATTTTAGTAGAGACGGGGTTTCACCATGTTAGCCAGGATGGTCTCGATCTCCTGACCTCGTGATCCGCCCGTCTCGGCCTCCCAAAGTGCTGGGATTACAGGCTTGAGCCACCGCGCCCGGCTGGGATTTAAGCTTTTTAGAAACAATGTTGCAAACTTCAACTAGGAGGCATTCTGGGCCATTTAGCTCATTAACCTGAAGCTATGCAAAGGAAGACAAGATTAGGTAGAAAATGTTTGTGGGATATTAATCCTGCTTGTGCTTTAATCGGATTCTCAGAGCCTGCTATGCTTGTTTGGAGAGACGTATTTAAATATAAATAAATAGCAGATATCTGTGTCATATAACTTGAATGATCTGTAAACACACTATGGGAACTTCCCTGATAATGGTTGGTTGGCTGTGTGAGAATGTGGGAGATAGTGCCTAGGAATAGTAAACAGAATTCCTGAGAGACTTGAGTGTACAGCTTCTTATGTGACTTGTTTAGAGGACAACCTTCTTTCCTTCCATCTATCCATGACTATGGATTTGACCATATATATTTAGCTAAAGTCTGTCATAAAATTAGTTTTTATTTCCCATCTCTACATCTCTGTAGCTGTCCTGCTAATCTAAGCTTCGTTTGTGGTACTTTTTTTTTTTCCCCGAAACAGGATCTCATTCCGTCACCCAGGCTGGAGTACAGTGGCGTGATCACAGCTCATTACAACCTCCACCTCCCAGACTCAAGTGATTCTCTCACCTCAGCCTCCCAAGTAGCTGGGAGTGCAGATGTGCGTGCCACCACATCCGGCTAATTTTCGTATTTCTTGTAGAGTTGGGGTTTCGCGATGTTGTCCGGGCTAGTCTTGAACTCCTGGGCTCAAGCCATTCACCTGCTTGGGCCTCCCGAAGTGCTGGGATTACAGGTGTGAGCCACCACTCCCAGCCCTAAGCTTCCTTTGTAACCCAAGTGAACTACTTCAAAAGGTTCCAATTAAAAGGTTGCGTTTAACTTTTCTGCCTCGATTTTGCTTTCTCACACTCTAATTTCATAGTTTCTAGTGTTTCATTTAAGACATCAATCAGATCATGTCTCCCCCACTCTTCTTAATACTCCTGCCCCTCATTGCCCAGCTCTCACAGTTCTCCGTAATCTTAAAATATATTCCAATTCTCCCAATGACCTTTAAGTACTAACAGGGTGTGGGCCCCACCTAACACTTCGAGCTTGTTTCCTGCTTTCATTCACTGTGCCCCACCACACTGACTTTGTTGCTGTTCTTTGTGCGTGCCCAACATGCTGCTACCTCTGCGTCTTTGTCCTTGCAGTTCCCTTGGCCTGGAACAGTCCTCCACTGCTTCTCCACAGAGCTGACCCACTTTATTCACTCGGTGCCTGTTCAGTTGTCATCTCATAAGAGGGCGTCCCTCACTGGAATAAAAACCCCATGAGGAGGGCCGGGCGCGGTGGCTCACGCCTGTAATCCCAGCACTTTGGGAGGCGAAGGCGGGCGGATCACAAGGTCAGGAGATCGAGACCACGGTGAAACCCCGTCTCTACTAAAAATACAAAAAACTAGCCGGGCGCGGTGGCGGGCGCCTGTAGTCCCAGCTACTCGGGAGGCTGAGGCAGGAGAATGGCGTGAACCCGGGAGGCGGAGCTTGCAGTGAACCGAGATCGCGCCACTGCACTCCAGCCTGGGCGACAGAGCGAGACTCCGTCTCAAAAAAAAAAACAAAACAAATAAAAACCCCATGAGGGCAGGAACTTGTTCTGTTTTGCTCACTCCTGTGTCTCCCAGCTTAGAATCATGGCTGTGGTTGAAGGAAGGTATGAATTTCTCGAGCATCACCTGCTAGCCATCAAGAAAAGTTACCTGGATACATCCTTAGCTTCTTGCCAAGCAAACTGGCTGGTCCAGCTTTTATTGTGCTCTGGATAACAAGTCTGCTAAGAGCTACCTAACCTACTTTTCATCCTGCCCATTTTTGTTTTAGCAACTAAAATATAATGTTTAAGGCCGGTCACGGTGGCTCACATCTGTAATCTCAGCACTTTGGGAGGCCGAGGTGGGCGGATCACTTGAGATCAGGAG
Source organism: Macaca fascicularis (assembly GCF_037993035.2). Lineage (NCBI taxonomy): Eukaryota > Metazoa > Chordata > Mammalia > Primates > Cercopithecidae > Macaca > Macaca fascicularis. The sequence goes on along the minus strand of NC_088390.1, from coordinate 4,314,777 downwards.
TTCCAGACCAGCCTGACCAACATGGTGAAACCCCATCTCTACTAAACATACAAAAATTAGCCAGGTGTGGTGGTGCACGCCTGTAATCCCAGCTGCTCAGGAGGCTGAGTCAGGAGAGTCACTTGAACCTGGGAGGTGGAGGTTGCACTGAGCCAAGATTGTGCCACTGCACTCCAGCCTGAGCAACAGAGACTGTCTCAAAAAATAATAATAATAAAATAAAATGGGCCGGGCGCGGTGGCTCAAGCCTGTAATCCCAGCACTTTGGGAGGCCGAGATGGGCGGATCACGAGGTCAGGAGATTGAGACCATCCTGGCTAACACGGTGAAACCCCGTCTCTACTAAAAAATACAAAAAACTAGCCGGGTGAGGTGGCGGACGCCTGTAGTCCCAGCTACTCGGGAGGCTGAGGCAGGAGAATGGCGGGAACCCGGGAGGCAGAGTTTGCAGTGAGCTGAGATCCGGCCACTGCACTCCAGCCTGGGTGACAGAGCGAGACTCCGTCTCAAAAATAAAAAAATAAAAAATAAATAAATAAAATAAAATGTAGTGTGTAAGAGCTCTGACTCTGCAGCTGGACATGGATTTAAATCCTAGTTTAAGCTATGATCATAAGCAAGTCAATTAATTGCTCTCAGTCTCAGTGTCCTCAGCTTTAAAAGGGGGATCATCTGTAGCTCACAAGTAGCTGTCGGGATCCTAGGATATTTCTCAGGCACAGGAAGAGCCTTTTTCCACAGCGCCTGATGCTTTTCCCACAGCGCCTGATGCGTTCACCCTGGCGTGCAGTCCTTCTCTCGAGTCTCCTCTAAAATCACTCTCCACTTCTTTTCCTCAGTAAAAGTAAAAATTGAAAAAAAAAGTAAGGTTTTTTTTTTTGTAAATAGTATATTGAACAGAAAATTTATCATAAACTTTTATTAACTTGATGGAATTTGATCAGAAAAATACTTTTGACAACAACCCAAGTAACATGGGGAAAACATTCCATGTCCTGGGTATTCATGGACCAACACATTAGTCACTAGCCACATGTGGCTACTTAAATTTGATTAAATTTAAATAAAATTTAAAATTAACTTTTCAGTTGTGCTAGTCCTATTCCAAGTACTCAGTTGCCATGTGGCTAGTAGCTCCCCCAATGAACAACACAGATTAATAGAACACTGGCATTGCCAGAAGTGCTTTGGGTAGTACCGTTCCAGAAAATGCCTCGTTAGTGTAGGTTGGTAGAAATAAGGAAAGAAGGAACTTTGCTGTTTCTCCTTTTGAAATTTATCTGTTTATTGTTTTACTTATTGAACAAATGTCCCAGGTCATTGAAAATTATGTGTAGTCTAGAGACCTCTCGCGGACTGTTCCTTTTATACCATTGTTTTCTTTTCTCTCCCTTTCCTTACTTTCACTGCTGTCACCAGCTGTAGCTGTTAGCTTTCTCCTTGTGGATTATTTTTACTGAGAAATAAAATTTATCCATTAGTGAACATTTCAGAGTAAAGCTACTGACTTGTGCTGAGATACACAGGATTCTGTCACTGGCAGGGTGATTTGCTGTGGGCAATTTGAGATATTATCATGATTTACAGCCTTGCTGAACAAAATGAGAAATCGCTGTGTCCCCAGAATCTCCTGTTGAACCTGTGGTATTTATTGAACTGCATTTGGTAAGGTATTGTCAGGAGGAAGAGGAGATAACCATGGAATGGGTATAGAGGGAGAAGTAATTGGTAGTTAAACAAGAATAGCCAGAACTAAAGCTTATTCACAGGGAGTTCTGAAGTCTAGGAGGGATGATAAAAGAAATTGTGTATGAAAAACTATATTGTAAGGTGAAAGGTAAAACATGCTTAGGAGTTACTTTGAAAACTCAGAATAGGGAGAGATTTTTTTTTTTTTTTTTTTTTTTTTTGAGACGGAGTCTTGCTCTGTCACTCAGGCTGGAGTGCAGTGGCCGGATCTCAGCTCACTGCAAGCTCCTCCTCCCGGGTTCATGCCATTCTCCTGCCTCAGCCTCCCGAGTAGCTGGGACTACAGGCACCCGCCACTTCGCCCGGCTAGTTTTTTGTATTTTTTAGTAGAGACGGGGTTTCACCGTATTAGCCAGGATGGTCTCGATCTCCTGACCTCATGATCCGCCCGTCTCGGCCTCCCAAAGTGCTGGGATTACAGGCTTGAGCCACCGCGCCCGGCCAGGGAGAGATTTTTTAAGGAAGTAATGGGGAATGTATTTTGGATGTTCAGGGAAAGTCTTGTTGCAGAAGACATTACTTGAGCTGAGCTTTGAAAAATGGCCCTCCTTTGGACATGGGGACATGAGATTGAGGAGAGGTCAGTGTTCTAGGTGGAAGGATTAGTGGGATGTGAGGTTGGAAGAGTATGTTACGGGCCAGGTTATTAAGGGCATTTGTTCAGCATTTGGATTTTATTCTGAGAGTCATGGAGCAATACTACTGAAAGGAATCAGCCACGGTAGCGACATAACTGGAATTGTCTGGGACATGACACAATGACTGCAGTGTAGAGCATGGATTGAGAAGAAAGGAAGTCAGAGAGCAAGCTGTAGCAGTGAGCCATTTGGTAGGGGCCGTGGGGCTGGAGAGGACTGATGGGAAAAAGACCGCAGAACATATGAAAGACAGGACTTTTGAAATCTGGTTGAATGTTGAGAGAGAATCAAAGATGACTCAAGAGTTCTAGGTCTGGATGACTCAGACAAATGGCTGAGCTGCTAAGAGGTAGAGAAGGAATAGATTTGAGAACAAATATTTTGACCTCACTTTTGGACATACTTGCTTTGCCCAGTATACTTCTATGTGGTGGTGTCTAAGTTGGAAGTGTTTCCAGTCAGGAGTTTGAGGTGGAAATAGCTAGTTACCTAATATTTGTTGTGCATCTCTTATGAAACCAGCCCAGTCGTCACTGCTGTACAAGGTGAGCTTTTGAAAGATGTGTAAGTCATGCCACTGATTGTAACATGAGGCAGATGAACCTCACAGAGCTCAATTGCATTCAGGAAAAACGTATTTTACGGTAGGTGCAAGCTACTATGCCAGAGATGACAAAATGAGCAAGACACAACTTAACCGTAATGGAACTTGCAGAACAGAGAGGGGAAGGCCAAGTATTTCAAAGTAGTGCATGTTTTGTTTTCTAGTTATACTGGGTTTTCTCTTCTACATTCATGATTAATGGCACTACTGTTCAGCCAGACTCTCAAGTCACTAACCAGAAAGTTATCCCCGACTCCCCCGCTAAGTCTGCATCAGTTCCCAAATCCCCTGGATGCTGTACACCTCTCACATCTGTGCTTTCCTCTCTCCTTCATTCCATTAGTACCTAGTTCTCAACCTGGAGAACCCTGCACGGTACAGTCACCTGGGACCTTTGAAACATCCAGATTTGTGGGCCGGGCATGGTGGAAGTTCACGCCTGTAATCCCAGCTCTTTGGGAGGCCGAGGCGGGCAGGTCTCAAGGTCAGGAGTTTGAGACCAGCCTGAGCAACATGGTGAAACCCCGTCTCTACTAAAAGTACAAAAATTAGCCAGGCTTGGTGGTACACGCCTGTAATCCCAGCTACTCAGGAGGCTGAGGCAGGAGAATTGCTTGAACCCGGGAGGCGGAGGTTGCAGCGAACTGAGATCATGCCACTGCAGTCCAGCGTGGGCGACAAGAGTGAGACTCCGTCTCAAAAGAAAAAAAAAAAAGAAAAGTGGTGATAATTCATCACCAGTGAAGAGCTTTTCTAATCTGATGCCAACAAGGAAGATAGTATTTTCTGGGAAGCTGACACTTTAATGAAATATTTTATGTGGAAGATCCTAATATAAGCCTGAAACAAAAAATTATTCTTGTAGTTCTCCAAATAGAATGTTATCACAGCCTTTACAATCATTTCTCTTTTATCTGATGGACATAGTTAAAGCAGAATAGGAATAAAGTCATTTAGTCATTAAAGAATTACATGAAGAGGCCGGGCATGGTGGCTTATGCCTATAATCCCAGCATTTTGGGAGATCGAGGCCAGGGTATCACCTGAGGTCAGGAGTTCAGGACCAGCCTGGCCAACATGATGAAACCCTGTCTCTACTAAAAGTACAAAAAAATTAGCTGGGCATGGGGGCAGGCGCCTGTAATCCCAGCTACTTCAGAAGGCTGAGACAGGAGGATCGCTTGAATCCGGGAGGCAGAGGTTGCAGTGAGCCAAGATCACACCGCACCGTTGCACTCCAGTCTGGGCGACAAGCGAAACTCTGTCTCAAAAAAAAAAAAAAAAATTACATGAAGAACACTAATTCACTGCTAAAGTTTTGGCTAGAAGAGAAGAACTATAGGAATGTAGAGAAAGGAAATGCCAGGGTGGTGGTAATCGAAAAACACCGAATACAGTGTGGGTTAGAACTGGAGTGGCCAGAGGGCAGTAGAGTGCATTTACGGTAGGAAATGGAAGGAGCTCATTTAATTCCTGCATTAATTAATGACTGATCTTGATGTTCTGATATTGGAGCTGAAATCTGGCATCATGGTATTAATGGGATGGGCTCTGGCCTGAGATCCTGAATCTCGAGTCTGTCTTCTGCTAATTGTGTGATTTTAGGCAACCCACTTAACCCAAGTGAATTTCACTGTTAGTATATTACTTTTTCAATATAGTTAGAATCTGAGATGATGAATGTGAAGAACTTAACTGCCATAGGAGACAAAAAGTACTAATTCCCTCTTTCTCTTTATTGCAAAATATTACAGGAAAGCGTCCATTTCCTTTTACCCCATCAAATGATGTTGACACTAATCTAGCAAAAAGTTACCAGGGCATTAAAATCTTCCACTATACAGAATTTTTTGTTTGTAAGTATAGCTATTTTAGTTTCCTGTGGCTGCTGTAACAGATTTCCACAAGCTAGATGGCTTAAAACAACAGAAATGTGTTCTTATGATTCTGGAGGACTGAAGTCTGATTGAAATCAGCATCACTGGTCTCAAATCAAGGTCTCAGTAGTGCCCCATTCCCTCTGGAGGCTCTAGGAGAAATTCTTTTTCCTGATTCTTCCACCTGCAAGAGGCTGCTGATGTTCCTTGGCTATTGGCTGCGTTGTTCCAGTCTTCAAGGGCAGCATCTTCAAATTTCTCTCTGTTCTGTGTTCACGTGACCTTCTACTCTGAGTGGGTCAAATCTCCCTCTGCTTTTTTTTTTTTTTCCCATGGAGTCTCACTCTGTGGTCCAGGCTGGAGTGCAGTGGCATGATCTCGGCTCATTGCAACCTCCGCCTCCCGGGTTCAAGTGATTCTGCCTCAGCCTCCCGAGTAGCTGGGACTACAGGCGCCCACCACCACACCTGGCTAATTTTTGTATTTTTAGCATAGATGGGGTTTCGCTATGTTAGCCAGGATGGTCTTGATCTTCTGATCTCGTGATCCGTCTGCCTCGGCCTCCCAAAGTGCTGGGATTACAGGTGTGAGCCACCATGCCCGGCCTAGAAGGGCTACAGTTTTAACCCTTCCATTTAGATATGTGTGATTTTGAGTTAGTTTTTATATGTAGCGGTATCTAGGAATAGGGCTTTGCGTTTTCCATATAGATCTCCAATTGTTCTGGTCCCATTGCTCTTTCCTCATTGAAATGCCTTGACACCACTGTCAGAGCATTTGTATATGTCAGAGTCTGTTCCTGGATTCCGTCCTACTGCATTGCTCTGGATATCTGTCTTGATGCCAGTATGATGCCGTCCTATTTACTGTAGCTTTATACGCAGCCTTGAGTCAGGTAAATGCTAAACCTTTTTCTTTCCCCCCACGCAGAATTTTTTTGGCTATTCTAGGAACTTCGCATTTCCACCCAAATTTTAGAATCAGCTGCCTGTGCTTGTGCATGCCTGTAATCCCAGCAGTTTAAAAGACCGAAGTGGGAGGATCCCTTGAGGCCAGGCGTTCGAGGCCAGCTTGGGCGCCATCCTGAGATCCTGTCTCTACAAAACAATTGGCCACGTGTGGTGGTGCTTACCCGTAGTTCTCGCTGTTTGGAAGGCTGAGGCAGGAGAATCACTTGAGCCCAGGAGTTCGAGGCTGCAGTGAGTTGTGATCAGGCCACTGCACCCCAGCCTGGGTGACAGAGGGAGACCCTGTTTCTAAGAAAAAAAAATGTAGAATCATTCTTTCAAATTCTACGAAAATAGTTTGCTGGGATTTTTATTGGGAAGTTATTGAATCTATAGACCAATTTGGAGAGACCTGACATCTTAACAGTACTGAGCTATTGAGCCTTCCAGTCCATGAGCGTAGTATATCACTCTGTTTATTTAGGTTGCCTTTCATTTCTGTCAGCAGTGTTTTATAGTTTTCAGTGTGCATGCATTGCACATTGTGTTAAATTTATCTCTAAATAGTTCGTATGTTTGGTGTGCTATATAAACGCATTACCATAGCCTGTACGTTGATAACTTAGGGCTTTGATAACATGAAATGAAGTAGGAAGAAGACTTTGATTTAAGGAAGATACGAAGTTTGATTTTGAACTTGTTGAGTTTATAGTACCAGTCAATCATTCTTTCAGCAGGAGCTGTTGAAGGAAAGAGAGATTTAGGTCCATTTTTATAGCAGTGACAGTAAAGTTATGGGAGTGCATGAGACCACATTCAAAGAAGAAGCTTTAGGAAAAGTTCCGTTGTAGGTCTGAACCTTGCAGCACTGTGCCTTTTTAGAAAGTGGATAGTCAGAATAGATGAAGGGTCTGTAACAAGGTTAGGAAGAAAGCTAGAGTACAGAGTTAGGAAGCCAAAACAAGAGTTTCAAGAATGGGGTGATTGACAGGCTACAGAGAGGTTGAGGAGCTTGAAGAATAAGGAAAAGGTCATCGAAGTGGGTGATTTGATCATTGTGACTTTAGCAGAGGGATGTGAGTAGGAGCCAAGTTTCAGAAGGTTCGGGAGGCAAGAGAGGAAGTAGTGACTAAAGAGGACTCTTCAGAAATTGGTGGAGAAGGCAAAAAGTGTGATAGACTGGGCAGTCAAGAGCATAACCGTGTGGAAGAGGTATTTGTCTAGGGGTAGGAGGCGTTACTGTGAGCCTGTTTCTGAGGGTGAGGAGGTAAGCTCGGAGAGAGGCATATCTTAAAGATGCAGTGGCTGCTGTTGTGGCTTAGGGTGTGGTAAGAAGTGAGAGGTTACAGAATTCTAGGCGTTCCAGATAGATAAACTGCTTTCTTCCCTTTCATTTGGCTCTGGGTGTCATTATCCTAATTCTTGAAAATCACCAGCAGGGGAGCAGGGCTTGTATGGCCTCTCAGCCAAATCTGACCTGAAACCTGTTGACTTGTTTTTGTGCAGTCCTTAAGCTAAGAATTTGTTTATATGTTATAGATGTAACATATAAAAATAGCTTATACATATTAACTATATTTTAAATATTTTAAACTGATTGAAGAAAAATCAAAACAATGTATCATGATGTGAAAATTACATAAAATTCCATTTTTGGTGTTCATAAATAAAGTATTTTTAGGGAAACAGCCACACTCATTCATTTGTACTTTTGTTTTACAACTGGCAGAGTTGAGTAGGGCCACGGAGACTGTGTGGCTCCCAGAGCTAAAATATTTGCTATCTAGCCCTTTACAGAAAGCTTGCCAACTCCTGAACTAGAAGGAGGAGTGTTCTAAAAGTCAGTCTTGGTTTCTCTCCTGACTGTGCCATGTAACTTCTGAAGAGGTAATTTGCTGATTAACTACTTTTTTGCAATAGACATTACACTCTTTATTTTAGGCTATTCATAATGAATGCAGATTTTTTTTTTTTTTTTTGTCTTAAGCATGTTTTGTTAACTCAACAGTGATGAACTATCAGAAAGGATACTTACTGAAAGACTGACCGTAGACTGCACTCATGGAGAACAGCTAGATATTATTTGGAAAGAAACATGAGAAAATTGGAAGTTCCTGGCATTCTTCACTGATACTTAGTGTAGCTTTTTTCGTGAAACTCTAGGTTTTATCTGTTATTTAAATTTCTAGGTTTGCTGTCCTCTCCTCTCTCCTCTCCTTTTTTGAGGCAGGCTGTCTCTGTCTCAAAGGCTGGAATGCAGTGGCATCATCTCTGGAACTACAGGCATGCGCCACCATGCCCAGCTAATTCAATTTCTAGGCTTGCTTTTCAAATGAAAGTTCGAAGGGGACAAAGAAAAAACCACGGCTGAAAACTGGGCACTGGATGAAGAATAAGTAGGCAGAGAAGCAGCAGCAGTGGTAAACCTGACTAAACCAGACGCTGTTCCGAGTGATTTAACCTATCCTAATGACTTTCCACGTCATTCTCTAAGACAGTGGTCCCCAATCTTTTTGGCACCAGGGACTGGTTTCGTGGAAGACAGTTTTTCCATAGATGGAGTAGGGAAGGGAGTAGTTTCAGGATGAACCTGCTCCACCTCAGATCATCAGGCAGTAGAGTCTCGTAAGGAGCGTGCAGCCTAGATCCCTGGCGTGCGCAGTTCACAGTAGGGTTCGCGCTCCTGTGAGAATCTAATGCTGCTGCTCATCTGACAGGAGGCCGAGCTCAGGTGGGCGAGGTGGTTCGCCCGCAGCTCACCTCCTGCTGGGTGTGGCCCAGTTCCTAACAGGCCACAAACTAGTACCCGTCCACAGCCTGGAGGCTGGGGACCCCTGCTCTAAGATAATATCATTAGTCTCATTTTCCACGTGAGAAGACTGAAGCACAGAGAGGAGTAAGTAACTTGCCCAAGGTCACACAGCTAGTAAATAGGTAAGCTGGGGTCAAACCCAGTCAGTGAGGCTCTGAAATGCATGCTCTGGGCTATCAGTGTGCAGGGAGAATCTTGCAACACAGGACTGACTACCCTGGGTTGCTTTCTAAGAATTGTAATAATAGCTAGCCAGGCGCGGTGGCTCACGCCTGTAATCCCAGCACTTTGGGAGGCCGAGACGGGCGGATCACGAGGTCAGGAGATCGAGACCATCCTGGCTAAACGGTGAAACCCCGTCTCTACTAAAAAATACAAAAAACTAGCCGGGCGAGGTGGCGGGCGCCTATAGTCCCAGCTACTCGGGAGGCTGAGGCAGGAGAATGGCGTGAACCCGGGAGGCGGAGCTTGCAGTGAGCTGAGATCCGGCCACGGCACTCCAGCCTGGGTGACAGAGCGAGACTCCGTCTCAAAAAAAAAAAAAAAAAAAAAAGAATTGTAATAATAGCTAATATCTTTTGACCACCTACTGCGGGGCAGGTTGTATTCTAAGGTTATTACATGTATTAGCACTTTCAGTGTTTACAGCATCCTTACAGATGAAGAGAATGAGTCACCTGCCTAAGGTGTGTCCAAACTAGGTTTGATCCCTGTCAGTCTAGCTCTAGAACCTGTGCCCTGTAAATTCTCTCTCCATTATTGCTCAGAATGATAATTTTGTACTTTTTCTTGTAAGAACTGTATAGCTTGGTGACACTTCAAGGACACATTTGCGTTGCTGTTTGTAAGCAGACAGTATTCCCCACAGGCCGGTAATGTCTCAGCCATAAGCACTCCTCCGTTATGCTATGAAATGGTGTGGCAATTGAGGTAGCACTGGTAAGTGCTCATAAGCTTCCTGAGCACTTTTGTGATCCTTTGGGTTTCCCCGACAAAAGCTGCCGGGTGGGGGAGCATCTGTAATTTTGTGACTAAGAGTCCCAAATCATGCCAAAGCCCTGCTTTTATCTTGCCTCTTCTCTGCTCGTTCCCTTGGTAGTTTATATCTTGTGTCATTGTCCAGGCAGCTGCTGCGTATTTGAATGAGGAATTCTGTAGAGAGACTGGGGCTGTTGCTGTAGAGTTTAGAATTTGTGTGTATAACTGATGTTTAAGGAAATGTGTATGGTTTCCCAGAGAGCAGAGGGGGAAGATGGCTGGAAACAGCTTTCGGGATCTCCTCCACTTGAAGGCTTAGATAGAGGAATCAGCAACTTTCCAGTCCTTTTTTTTTTTTTTTTTTTTTTTTGAGACGGAGTCTCGCTCTGTCGCCCAGGCTGGAGTGCAGTGGCCGGATCTCAGCTCACTGCAAGCTCCGCCTCCCGGGTTCGGGCCATTCTCCTGTCTCAGCCTCCTGAGTAGCTGGGACTACAGGCGCCCGCCACCTCGCCCGGCTAGTTTTTTGTATTTTTTAGTAGAGACGGGGTTTCACCGTGTTAGCCAGGATGGTCTCGATCTCCTGACCTCGTGATCCGCCCGTCTCGGCCTCCCAAAGTGCTGGGATTACAGGCTTGAGCCACCGCACCTGGCCGTTTTTTTTTTTTTTTAAATATAGGGTCTCTATGTCGTCCAGGCTGGAGTGCTGTGGTGTAATCTCAGCTCACCGCAGCCTCCACCTCCCAGGCTCATGCGATCCTTCCACCTCAGCCTCCTGAGAGCTGGGACTACAGGTGCCCACCTCCACCCCTGGCTCATTTTTGTATTTTTTTGTAGACATGGGGTTTTGCCATGTTGCCCAGGCTGGTCTCAAACTCCTAATCTCAAGTGACCCACCCACCTTGGCCTCCCAAAGTGCTAGGGTTACAGGCATGAGCCACTGTACCTGGCCTAATTTTCCATTCTTGAAGGCAGATGTTCCTATAATTTCACCTGTTACCTACATCCTTTTGATTCTAGCTCACCTAAAGGTCTTCCACAGATCTTTTTTTTTTTTTTTTCCCTTGTTATACACTCAGGATCTAAGATCTTCTATTTGAATGTTTGCCAGGGCTACAACACCTTAGCACATAAATCAGTATCCAGCTTCTTTGTGACTGTTAGTTTTGTTCTTGCCCTTCTTGTTTCTGAGCTCCTTGTAGATACGACTTTGATTCTACATTTGATACTGCTTTGATTACCTTGTTTGGAATAGGTGCTAATTAGGTTGCCCCCCACCCATCCTTTTTGATATAGAGTCTTGCTTTGTTGCTCAGGCTGGAGCACAGTGGCATGATCACAGCTCACTGTAGCCTCCACCTCCTGAGCTCAAGCAATCCTCCCACCTCAGCCTCCTAAGTAGCTGGGACTACAGGTACGTGCCACCACACCCAACTAATTTTTTCAGTTTTTTTATGAAAAAAAAAAAAAATGCTGTGTTGCCCAGGCTGGTCTCAAACTCCTGGGCTTTAGAGATCCTCCTGCCTGGCCCCGCAAAGTGCTAGGATTACAGGTGTGAGCCACCACACCCAGTCTAGATTGCCCTTTTAACTCTTAAAAGAGGCATCTCCTAATCTGCCAGAATGCTTAGTGCATAAATATGTGCAGATTGACAGTTTAAGTGAAATGGAAATTCCCCAGCCAGCTATAGTCATGCTGGGTTGGAGTTGTTGAGGAGCAAAAGATTTAGGTTGGGTGGAATATGGTGTGATTGAAACCATGGTTAGAGGGTTCAGGTTGCTTATGGAAGAAAAGGTTACCACAGTGGAAACTTGGAGGCTGTCTCTTGGCAAGTGGGATGTAATTTTGCAGCCACGAGGTTGAACTAGCGAGATGTGGCGTATACTATAGCCATCCTTTTCAGTTGACTTGCATAGAAGCTGGTGAGTGGCTGACATTTTTGTCAGTGAACTCTTGGAGGAGAGGGCGAGGCTTGGGCTCATAATTATTTGTATTTCTTATAGAGAAATGTACAGTGTTTATGTACTTTGTCTATTTGACAAATCTGTTGACTGATGCAAGCTTAAAAGGAGAATCTGACCAAGAGAATAAAAGATTGAAATCTTTTCTTGCATTTTCTGGGTCCAGTATGCTACAAACAAATACAGGCTTTATTTAAATCTTTTGAAGTAAGCTACTACTTTTCTGGAACATTTTCTTTACGCTGGCTTAAACCAGGAGGTCTCCCACCACACTCCATTTGTATCCCCTATCAGAGTGCTCAGGGTTTACTGCATTGGCTTAATTGCCTGTCTTCTCTATTACTCACAACTTTTTTCTTTGGTTGGTTGGTTGGTTTGTTTGTTTGTTTGTTTGTTTGTTTGTTTTTTGAGATGGAGTGTCCTCTGTCGCCCAGGCTGGAGTGCAGTGGCACAATCTTGGCTCACTGCAACCTTCGCCTCCCAGGTTCAAGCAATTCTTCTGCCTCAGCCTCCCGAGTGGTTGGGACTACAGTTGCGTGCCACTATGCCCAGATAATTTTTGTATTTTTAGTAGAGATTGGGTTTCACCATATTGGCCAGGCTGATCTTGAACTCCTGACCTTGTGATCTGCCCGCCTCAGCCTCCCAAAGTGCAAAGATTATAGGCATGAGCCACTGGACCCGGCTGGTTGGTTTTTTTTGAGACAGGGTCTTGCTGTGTTGCCAGGCTGGAGTACAGTGGCACAATCTCGGCTCTTTGCAGCCTGAACCTCCTAGGCTCAAGGGAATCCTCCTGCCTCAGCCTCCCAAGTATGCACACCTCTGCTCCTAGCTACTCTGGAGGCAGAGGCAGGTGGGTCGCTTGAGCCTGGGAGTGCAAGGCAACATAGCCCTGGCAACATAGCAAGGCCCACCTGTACAAAAAATTTAAAAATTGATAGCCAGGGGTGACGGCACACACTTGTGGTCCCAGGTACTAGGGAGGCTGAGTCAGGAGGATCACTTGAGCCCAGGAGTTTAAGACCAGGCCTGGCAGCATAGTGATACCGCATCTCTACAAAAAATTTAAAATTTAGCCAGGCTTGGTGGCAAGCACCTGTAGTCCTAGCTACTCTGGAGGCTGAGGTGGGAAGATCACTTGAGTTCAGGAGTTTGAGGAGTTTGAGGCTGTGATGAGCTAGGATTGTGGCACTGTGCTCCAGGCTGAGTGACAGAAACCCGATTTCTTAAAAAAAAAAAAAAAAAAAAAAAAAAGAAAAGAAAAAGAAAAGATTGGGAAAGGATGCAGGGAAGCATGTGAAAGAGAGAGAGAACCAGAATCAGACGGTGGTATTGTGGTTGCTAAAATAAGAGAAGGGATGGACAACAGTGTGATGTGGTGTCATAAGTCTAGGAGGAGAACCACTGGCAGGAGTCCATTGGACTTGGCAATTAGAAGGTCATGGGTGAGAGGAGTTTCAAGGGGATGGTGGGGACAGAAGAGGGAATGGCAGGTGAGACAATGGTGTATGGTAGCTAGAGATGGCGGGGCTGAGGGTTCAGATGTGTTGTGGACGTGGGATGCTTTCATAGATAAGAGACTTAAACTGGCTTATATGTTGACTAGAACCACCCAGTCGAAAGAGAGACTGGAGTTCAGAGATGGGGTCATTGATGATAAAGCAAAGGTCCTGAGGAGTGAGGAGAGTGAAGAGATTTAGGGAGCACCTAGGGGGATTAAACTTGGGTAGGAAGGATATACCCTTTCTAAGGAAGCAAAGGGGAGATGGGAATCATTGCTGGGACGGTGGGAGTTATTGTCAGTAGCTCAGTTTTCTCAGGGTATTGGCATGGAATGAGGCAGATTGGATGGGAGATGGGCCTGAGGGCAGTGTCAGGATTTGGAATGTCTGTGGTGTGGAAGAGGGAGGGGTGAAGGGACCAAGGCCCGGAGGATGGTTGTAGCAGCGCTGTGGAGCCACAGGGACCTTGACTGATAAAGCTGCCAATTTGCGTGGTTGCATAAATCCCCTTCTCATCCTTTCTTAAGACTCCAGAGCTCAGGCAAAGGAGAAGTTCCGTGACTGCTTCCTCAGGAAAGCATTTCCCGACCTCTTCAGTTCACTTGCTTTATAGGCTCTCATGGCTGTTTTTACCTTCTAGCTCTCTAATGTAGAGTTATAGTTTTGCATTTGACTGTTATAATTATTTTAATTACAAATTATAACCAAAGTTATTTGACTTATGACTGAGCATGGTAGCTCATGCCTATAATGCCAACACTTTGGGAGGCCAAGGTGGGTGGATCACTTGAGGCCGGGAGTCTGAAACCAGCCTGGCCAACATGGCAAAACCCTGTCTCTACTAAAAATACAAAAATTAGCCGGGCGTGGTGGTGCCCACCTGTCATCCCAGCTGCTTGGGAGGTTGAAGCAGGAGAATCGCTTGAACCCAGGAGATGGAGGTTGCAGTGAGCCAAGATTGCACCAGTGCACGCTAGCCCAGGCGACAGAGTGAGACTGTCTCAAAAAAAAAAAAAAAGAAAAAATTGTTCATCTTTGTTTTTCTCAGTAACTCAGGGCTCCGAGGACAGGTATGTCAGAGTGCGCTTACCATCGTGCAGCGTCCAGCACCTAGTGGACACTTGATAAATGCTTGTTGAATTTAATGAATCAAATACAGTGGTTCTCAACCTTTTTACCTGCCCCAACGCGCCAGTGGAAGATGGCGTGCCTCTATCTGAACCATTATTAACTGCCCTGATCCTCACCTGAAGGGGGACAGGTGCCAGGGTTGGGGAGCGTGATTAATATGATCACAGGCCCTGGAATAAGAATGTTGGGCTCAGATCCCAGCCCGTCCTCTCACCAGCCTTGCAACAGGGGAAATCTGTAACCTCTCTGTGCCCCAGTGTCCTCCTCCTCTATAAAATGGGGCCGGTATATAGCAGTACCTACCTCATAGGCTTGTCATGAAGATGATATGAAGCTGGGCACAGTGGGATGTGCCTGTGGTCCCAGCTGTGGGAGGCTGAGGCAGGGGGAACAGTTGAGTCCAGGAGTTTGAGTCTAGCCTGAGCAACATAGTGAGACCCTCATCTCTTTAAAAAAAAAAAAAAAAAAGAGGCCAGGTGTGGTGGCTCACGCCTGTAATCCCAGCACTTTGGGAGGCTGAGGCGGGTGGATCACAAGGTCTGGAGTTTGAGACCATCCTGGCCAACATGGTAAAACCCTGTCTTTAGTGAAAATACAAAAAATGAGCCAGGCGTGGTGGCACGTGCCTGTAGTCCCAGGGAGGCTGAGGCAGGAGAATTGCTTGAACCCAGGAGGCAGAGGTTGCAGTGAGCCTAGATCGCGCCACTGCACTCCAGCCTGGTGACAGAGCGAGACTCCGTCTAAAAAAAAAAAAAAAGAGAGAGATTAAATGAGGGAATTTATGTAAAGCTCTTAGAAGAACATGTCAAAATTAGGAAATTGTTATTACTGTTAGTGGTTTCAAAAAATCTAGGTGATTTTGGTAGCCTTTTCTCCTGGAGACTCCTGGCTTTGTGGTAAAGGATTTGCAGGGCAGGTGCCCGTCAGCATTTTTATGTACATCTCTTCATTGTCATCTACTGTATAATATTGAGCTTCTGAGAGGAGAAATCCCTGTAACCATGATGGTCTCCTTGGTTCAATGACCAGCACCCTGAAACAAAGCTATTCTTTGTTATTTTTATTTTTACTTTTTATTTTTAATGAATATTTTAAAAAGTAAAGACAGTATGTTGTCCAGGCTGGTCTCACACTCCTGGGCTCAAGTGATTCCCCCAGCTTTGGACTCCCAAAGTTTTGGGATTACAGGTGTGAGCCACAGTACCCAGCCATCAAAGCCATTCTTGATCCTGTGGGACTATCACTGAGAAACAGTAGAAACATGGGGTGGCTGGTCACTTGGAGAGCGTTCCCATCAGTGGGATGAGGGACTAGTGAATGCGCCTGCTTTACACCGGCCACGGTAAACCTGATTCTTTCTTCTCCTTGCAGAGGAGGTGGCCAAGCTGGAGAAGCACTTGATGCTTCTACGACAAGAGTATGTCAAGCTGCAGAAGAAACTGGCAGAGACAGAGAAGCGCTGCACTCTCTTGGCTGCGCAGGCAAACAAGGAAAGCAGCAGTGAGTCCTTCATCAGCCGCCTGCTGGCGATCGTGGCAGACCTCTACGAGCAGGAGCAGTACAGGTGAGCAGGGCTCCTGGACACAGAAGGCCTTTGGCTTTATTCCCGGGCCACACTACAGCTTTTCTCATTCACTTTCTCCCAGAATGTATTTCTCTCCCTTGAGGATATTAGCAAATCTTTATTCCCTAGAATAGAAGCTCCCTGAGGCAAGATTTTTATTTTTTTATTTTATTTTATTTTTTTTACGACGAAGTCTCGCTCTGTTGCCCAGGCTGGAGTGCCGTGGCGAGATTTCGGCTCACTGTAGCCTCTGCTTCCCGGGTTCAAGCAATTCTCCTGCCTCAGCCTCCTGAGTAGCTGGGACTACAGGCGCACATACCACCGCGCCCGGCTAATTTTTTGTATTTTTAGTAGAGACGGGGTTTCAACGTGTTGGCCAGGTTGGTCTTGATCTCCTGAGGTCCGCCTGCCTTGGCCTCCCAGAGTGCTGGGATTACAGGTGTGAGCCACCATGCCCGGCCTGAGGCAAGATTTTTATCTCTCGTTTAGTGCTTATCTTCAGCAGAGTGCTGGAGTCATGGTGATAGCATTGCTAATCAAGCAGGAATTGGCTTACATGTCTAGGAATTCAGAGGGCAAACGTCCGTTTCTCTTGAGATGGTCAAAGCAAAACAGTCTTGGAACTAGTTAGAGGGTGCATCATGATGGTTGAGGTTGAACTCTGGAGCCATACAGCTTCTGTTAGAAGCTCAGGGTTGGGTGCGGTGGCTCACGCCTGTAATCCCAGCACTTAGGGAGGCCGAGGTGGGCGGATTACCTGAGGTCAGGAGTTTGAGACCAGCCTGGCTAACATGGTGAAGCCCCGTTTCTACTAAAAATACAAAAAATTAGCCGGGCCAGGTGGTGGACGCCTGTCATCCCAGCTGCTCAGGAGGCTGAGGCAGGAGGATCGCTTGAACCGGAGAGGCGGAGGTTGCAGTGAGCCGAGATTGTGCCATTGCACCCCAGCCTGGGCAACAGAGCGAAACTCTGTCTCAAAAAAAAAAAAAAGGCATGCTAATGTCATGTGGGTGAAATTATAAAGAGAAAAGAGCAGGGTGAGCACCTGTGATGTTGCGTATAGTCCAGAACAGCAATGATGAAAGACTGAATTGGGATGCTGGATATGGCAAAGAAACACAGATGTGAATATACATAAGAAGGAAGGACTTGAGCCGCTAGGGAGATAGAAGCTCAGTCTACATAAGACTTAGTAAATTTTCAAATAAATTCCAACATTTTAAATAGATCGCTCACACCCGTTATCCCAGCACTTTGGGAGGCTGAAGCAGGTGGATCACCTGAGGTCAGGAGTTTGAGACCAGACTGACCAACATGACGAAACCCCGTCTCTACTAAAAATACAAAAATTAGCCACATATGGTGGCACACACCTATAGTCCCAGCTACTTAGGAGGCTGAGGCAGAAAAGAATTGCTTGAACCTGGGAGGTGGAGGTTGCAGTGAGCTGAGATTGTACTACTGCACTCCAGCCTGGGTGATCGAGTGAGACTGTCTTAAGAAAAAAAAAAGGGCCGGGCGCGGTGGCTCAAGCCTGTAATCCCAGCACTTTGGGAGGCCGAGACGGGCGGATCACGAGGTCAGGAGATCGAGACCATCCTGGCTAACACGGTGAAACCCCGTCTCTACTAAAAAATACAAAAAACTAGCCGGGCGAGGTAGCGGGCGCCTGTAGTCCCAGCTACTTGGGAGGCTGAGGCAGGAGAATGGCGTAAACCCGGGAGGCGGAGCTTGCAGTGAGCTGAGATCCGGCCACTGCACTCCAGCCTGGGCGGCAAAGCGAGACTCCGTCTCAAAAAAAAAAAAAAAAAAAAAAAAAGAAAAAAAAAAAATCAAAATTTAGAGGATGCAAATAACAATAAAATAACTCAGGATTCAAAATTACTATTATCTTAGTCCTTTCTAAATGAAAGAATAATCTATTACAGAAAAAGGGAAGTATATATTCTGAGTAAAGGATAGTTCCATAAATTGAATAGATATAGCTTCTTGTAAAATATAATCCATTGTCTTGTTTTTCCTCTTCCATGAACAAGTGAAAACTTTGTTTATTACTGGCCCAGGGAAGCCTAATGTTTTCCTGTTACAGACACACCTCTCCTGCTCTTTGAGGCTCTTTCCCATTAGAACTCCCATCATTTAGTTTTTCAATTACTTATCAATTGATTAGTAATTTTATTTCACATTCATTTTGTTGAAGTCCTTCTCGGAGACAATGGGAATGAGACTGGGTAGTTTTCTTCCTGTCACTTTTTAGCTAGTTATGGTATGATCTTACGACTCCAACAAGTCTCCCTTCAGCTTTTAAAACCTGCCCTAGGCCAGGTGCGGTGGCCCATGCCTGTAATCCCAGCACTTTAGGAGGCTGAGGCAGGCGGATCGCTTGAGGCCAGGAGTTCGAGACCAGCCTGGCCAAATGGCGAAACCCTGTCTCTACTAAAATTACAAAAATTAGCTGGGCTTAGTGGCATGTGCCTATAATCCCAGCTACTCAGGAGGCTGAGGCAGGAGAATTGCTTGAATCCAGGAGGTGGAGGTTGCAGTGAGCTGAGATCGCGCCACTGCACTCCAGCCTGGAGGACGGAGTGAGACCCTGTCTTTAAAAAAAAAAAAAAAAAAAAAGGCTGGATGCGGTGGCTCACACCTGTAATCCCAGCACTTTGGGAGGCTGAGGTGGGCGGATCATGAGGTCAGGAGTTCGAGAACAGTCTGACCAACATGATGAAACCCTGTCTCTACTAAAAATACAAAAATTTAGCAGAGCATGGTGGTGCTCGCCTGTAATCCCAGCTACTCGGGAGGCCGAGGCAGG
This sequence comes from Macaca fascicularis, assembly GCF_037993035.2. Classification (NCBI taxonomy): domain Eukaryota; kingdom Metazoa; phylum Chordata; class Mammalia; order Primates; family Cercopithecidae; genus Macaca; species Macaca fascicularis. The sequence goes on along the minus strand of NC_088390.1, from coordinate 4,296,205 downwards.
AGAGTCGCTTGAACCCGGGAGGCGGAGGTTGCAGCAGTGAGCCGAGATTGCGCCACTGCACTCCAGCCTGGGCAACAGAGTGAGACTCCATCTCAAAAAAAAAAGCCTGCCCTTTATCTAAAGAAGGTTGAAACTCTATGTTATCTACAATTGAATATCAGATAGGGAATGGAGTCTTCCTAGGGGACTAAGCTGTCAAGATGTGGTAACCGAAATTGAGAAATCGATTTCTAAAGCAGACATCTTTTACCAACGTAGGGGGAAAAATACCTTTATCCTATAACATGCATTTTGTTGAAAAATTCAGATAGTATTTTTATGTGCCTCTTAGTAGCTGGAATGACTGAAGAATAGGTTTTAAAAGTTTTTAAGTTGAGAAATGTGGAAGAAACCGGTAGCCTTTCTTTTTTTTCTTTTTTTTCTTTTTTCTTTTTTAATAAGAGACAGAGTCTCACTATGTGTTGCCCAGGCTGGTCTCAAACTCCTGGTCCTGGCCTCCCAGAGTGCTGGGATTACAGGTGTGTGCCACTGTGCCTGGCCTACATTTCAAGTTCAGGAGAACAGTTTTGTCCCATAAGGTAGTTAAAAATGATGGCTATATGTAGTTACTTACTGTACTCATTCTTTTACCAAACAAACCTATGGTTTTTCCTGTTCAAGTGTTTGAGAAACTAACAAGAAACTGTTCATCTCCTCTCCAATTACAGCATTCTGGTTTCCATGTATTTAAAAGGAAATACTCTTTAATTGAGTGGAATCAAGTTTTTTAAAAAAATTACTAGGTCCTTAATTGTTTCAACATAGAATCTTCATGGATTGGACTTGTCTGATTTTCCGGTTTTCATTTGTGTTTTAAAAAATTATTATTGGAAATTATTGATGAAATCCTTATTTCCCTTTGGTGTGTCAGATTACAAAAGAGAATTTTGACCTGACACTCATGAATGTGGTAGAAATTTTCTAGAAACATTCATTTTTATAATTTTGTGGCTACAAGTTATACTCGTGGTTGAAATAGTACAGACTGAAAATCTATTTAAGTTATTAGGATGTAATACTTTATAAATATATTCAGAGTTTAAAAATTATTTGTGGTTTGTAGGTAGCTTCTTGTTTTCATTAAATTTTTTATACTTTGTCACAGGATATGCTGATACAGTTTTATGTTTTGTTTTACATAGAGTATCCTATTTCTTCTTTGACCATGAATAATGTTCTACTGTGTTAACAGCAGTTTGTAATAATTTGAAATAATAAATACTCTCTTAATCTTGTGATCTAATATCATTAGTTACCGCTTGGTCTTTGATAGAACTGGAATTGTTGATACTTTCAAATGATGATTAAGTGTGTTGTAGGCAATACTCTTGTAGGGTCTACAAGAGTAGAATGTAGAATGTGTCTCTGTCAAGCATTATATACAAACAATACTCTGTTTGGGTTTCCTCTTTTTTTTTTTTTTGAGACAGAGTCTTGCTCTGTCGCCCAGGCTGGAGTACAGTGGCGTGATCTCAGCTCACTGCAACCTCTGCCTCCTGGTTTCAAGCGATTCTCCTGCCTCAGCCTCCTGACCAACTGGGATTACAGGCGCCCGCCACCATGCCTGACTAATTTTTGTATTTTTAGTAGAAACGGGGTTTCACCATGTTAGCCAGGATGGTCTCGATCTCTTAACCTCGTGATCTGCCCACTTCGGCCTCCCAAAGTGCTGAGATTTCAGGCGTGAGCCCCCATGCCTGGCCTGGGTTTCCTTTTAAGTGGATGGGTTAATTCATGTAATGGTATTTTCTTTTTCTTTTTTTCCATATAGTGGTTTTTGTGTAGTTAGTTTCTGAAGACTTTCCAACCTAGTAAATACCTTTAAAGTTGAATATGAAAATAAAACATATAACTACCAGCAGGATGATGACAGTGACTTTGGATTCCTGCCAGGATAGCCATACGGCATGTACTCGTGGCAGCCCAGTGGGTCATCTTGACGTTTTTGTTCACTGCCCAGATGCTCTCCTCCGGTAGCATTTGACATTTTGGAGTTACACATAAATATCTATTCAGGAAGATCGTTTCATATAATGGCATGTCATAATTATGGAAACATGTTTTGAAAAGAAAGCTTTTTCCTCACCCCATTTTTTATAAGTAGTTGAGTCAAAAATGGTCAATATTAGGTCTGAATGTTTCTGGTGAGAACAGGAGTCCTGATGCTGGGTGCCGTGTTCATGACTGCTCGTCAGTTTGTTCACGCTTTTTCTGTTTCACCTGCTTGAGCGTTACTGTGGGGCGTAGCAGCGCTGTAGTCTCAGAGCCGTCATCACCAGCTTTAACCTTTCTGTCTTTCTCTCCCTGATGGTTTAGCTTGTTTTAGTCTATATAAAATATCCTCTACTTTTTATGTGAATATTAATCCTCCTCCTAAACTTGGAGGTTCACCACTGTAAGAATCCCATTAGAAGATGTATTTGAAAGCCGAGCATGCCACGTGAATTAAAGCCAGAATTTACAAATAGAAACCATTTCTAGCAACGTATTATAAAGATGGCCCATCAGAATTCAGTGCCAGCATATAGAAACAATGTTTTGCTGTAATTTTTCCTTTTGCAGATGTATGTTGATCAATACTCATGTGTTTATCAGCTATGAATCCTAGCTATACCTAGGTATGATGACGTTTTTCTAATATATGTGGGTCTTTTTCTTCATCAGCGATCTGAAGATAAAGGTTGGGGACAGGCACATCAGCGCTCACAAGTTTGTCCTGGCAGCCCGCAGTGACAGCTGGAGTCTGCCTAACTTGTCTTCCACTAAAGAGTTGGACCTGTCAGGTGAGCCTTTGAGTGATCAGGGACACAAACCTGCTAGCGGAAGGGCTCTTGGCAGAAGGTTATGGTGTCTCATTTTGAAATATTTGTGATTCAATGAAAGTAAAATAATTTTCTTAGCAATTGATGGTGACCACAAACTAGTTAAATAATTAATGAATCAGTGGGTTGTACTTTTAGGTACTTTGTGTATCTACCTATTGAGGAGGTAATACCTGGCTAACAAATCATAAATATTTGAGTATCTGCAATGTCCTTATGATTTATAAAATGTAAGTATTTTTCTGTACACTCATTTCATGAAAAAGTATGCTGTAAATAAGGATTAATGTCCAGAAAATATTTTTCCCTCAAGTCTAATTAAAAGTCCTGCTGTCAGATTGCTTAAAACTTTATACTAGATGCCAAAGGACTTTTTCTTTTTCTTTTTTTTTTGTAAGACAGTCTCCCTCTGTCACCCAGGCTGGAGTGCGACAGCAATCTCAGCTCACCGCAATCTCCCGCCTCCTGGGTTCAAGTGATTTTCCTGCCTCAGCCTCCCGAGTCGCTGGGATTACAGGCGCCCACTACCACACCCAGCTAATTTTTGTATTTTTAGTAGAGTCAGGGTTTCACCATGTTGGCCAGGCTGGTCTTGAACTCCTGACCTCATGTGATCCACCTGCTTCAGCCTCCCAAAGTGCTGGGATTACAGGTGTGAGCCACTGTGCCTAGCCAAAGTACTTTTTCTAGTCTGTCAGAACTGAACTCAGAACAGTTACTCTGAAGAATAACAATATTCTTTCTTTAACATCAAAAGATGACCATTAGCCTTCAGAATTTTAATAGGTATGGGTTACTACATGAGATGGTGGATATGTTAATTTGCTTCACCACAGTGCCCATTTTACTATATATGTATCCCACAGCATTGTGTCGCATAGCTTAAATATATACAGTACAATTTATTTTTTTAAAAAAAATTTTAAGGCTGGGTGTGGTGGCTCATGCCAGTAATCCTAGCACTTTGAGAGGCCAAGGTGGGAGGATCACTTGAGCCTAGGAATTCAAGGCTAGTCTGGGCAGTATAGCAAGACCCTGTCTCTACAGCAAATTAAAAAAAAAAATAGCTAGACGTGATGGCATGTGCTTGTAGTCCCAGCTTCTTGGGAATCTGAGGGGAATGGATTTCTTGAGCCAAGAGTTTGAGGCCACAGTGAGCTATGATATCACCACTGCATTCCAGCCTGGGCAACAGAACAAGACCCTGTCTCAAAAAAAAAAAAAAAAAAAAGAAAAAGTTAATAGCTGCCTTGGCCTATTTAATGTTACTTGTTTTATATCACATTTTGTGTGTGTGTGTGTGTAGGATTGAAGCAAATAGGGTGGCAAGTGGACTTTAAAACAGTCGACTGTTTTCAAAAGTCGGCCTGAAGGTTGCATTTTCATTTAGTACTTGCCTGACTGCTATAGGAAAAAAAGGGACAAAGAGCAAAATTTTAATTTAATTCTACTATTAATATTCGTGAGAATTATATGGTGAGGAGAATGACAGGGATGTGTTCTGAGAATGTGTCATTACGTGGTTTTGTTGTGGGAACATCATAGAGTATATTTACGCAAATCTACATGGTATATAGCCTAGTACCCACCTGGGCTGTATGGTATAGTGTGTTGTTTCTAGGCTGCAACCCTGTACAGCATGTTACTGTGCGGAATGCCATAGGCAACAGTAACACAGTGGTAAGTGTTTGTGTATCTAAACATAGAAAAGGTCAGTAAAAATACAATATTATAATTTTATGGGACCACCATTGTATCTGCAGTCTGTTGTTGACCAAACATAGTTATGCTGCTTATGACTGTACTTGCCGAAGTGATTGTCTGTGTGAATTATATCTTTGTTCAGAAGGTTTGTCAGTTGAGAAGGTACTATTTTCCATGTGCAGTGCCAGGAACACTGAGATGATTATAACACAGTCCCTGCCATACGGAGCCCTTATTCTGCTGGAGGAAACAGGCCATTCACAAATCATTTCAGACCAGGGCTATAAAACAGAAATGTAGTTAGCTTTTAGGTAAGGTTGAGGAGAGACTGAGTTGGGGTGATAAAGGAAGGTTTCAGAGGTGGCTAATACCTGAGTCGTGTTGTAAAGGCTAAGTAGGCATTTATCTCATGGATTAAGGGGAACATATGTCAGTGTTTCCCAGCTGTGAGCCAACTCTCTCTTTATGATAATTTTGAGGATTTAACTTGAGGTCCATAACTAAAAGTTGTAGATAGAAATGCACGTACACACCTACACATGTGCAGATGCCTGCATGCCAGTAACTAAAAACATCTGCCTGGGGAATAGTTTTTTACTGGGAGGGCACCAGTCCACGTGATCGAAATCTCAAGGCATAGCTTTTTTTTTTTTTTTTTTTTAAAGCATAGTGTTTTGAAGCCATGTATTTTTGACCTCGTATATAACAGAATTATGAAGACCTTACAAGGTCATGTAGCATTCTTCACAACATGTATGATAGGATCTTCATTATATGAACAGAATGTTTATGAAGACTAGAAGATAATAAATATATGGAAAAGATTCGACTCTGCTGGAAAAAAGTTAAGAATAAGCTACTGTGTTTTGATATCTGTATAATCAAAACTGATGACCCCAGTAGTTGTGAGGCTCATGAAATTGGTATTCTTGTATATTGCCAGTGACGTTATAAATAGGTATGACCGTTTTAGAAAGCAGTTAGGCAGCTGAGCTGTGAAATATTCCTACTTTTTTTTTTCTTCATTATCTGACTTCTGGGATACTGTCATAGGTAAGGTAACTCAGACAGTGTTAGTGTTCCTCAGTTTTACTTTAATTGTGAAATAGTGACTGCAACCAAAATGAATGAGAGTGGGAAAATAAAACATCACTGCTCTCTGAAACAAAATCGCACAACACAGAAAATTACATTAAGGCAAAAAAGCCAGTGTCAACATTGAATTAAAAAATTTGTTTTACACTGAACTTTTTTAGTACATCCAGACATTTAGAGCTCTCATTCAGTGCTGTCTGGCCACAAGATTTCATCACCGTGAGTCAGGAAGTTTTATCGAGTTTAGGGAAATAGAATATTAATATCTTTAATTGTCTCTAATTATCTCTAGACTCTCCTCCAGTTGTAAATAATAAGTGTGTTTTGATTCTACCATAAGGTTGCTTTCAGGGGTGATCCACTTCAAAGCAAATGGTTTTTGTGGCTTTCATAGATCAGGTACCTGTGAAGATAGCAGATAGGAGAACATATGACATTTTAACTTTTTACAACATTTTAATGAAATGTATCTTTGAAATGTGTGATGGGGGAGAGGTCCAAGGTGGTAGTGGCATGTGTGGACCTGTTCATGTTGAATTGTGTGCTTTGTCCAGCAGTCCTGCTCATTGCCTCAACCTGGGGTTGCAGTTTCTGAGACTGCCTGGGAAGCCTGTGTGTTATGTGATACTTGGAAGCACTAACACTTCATGGCTGGGCAGCAGTTTGAGGAAGATTGGAAATAGGTTCTTGTAAACAGGTGTATAAATAGCATAAAAGCTGTATTTTAAAGGCTCAAATGTTTTCCACACCAACAGGCTTGATAAAATCATTTAATGAATTTATTGGTGTTTTGTTTTTTCAACATTAATCCATTCATATAAAAAATATTGAGTGGTAAGTACTTTTCAAGGTGTTAGGGATACAAAGTATACAAAATTAAATTCTTGCTCGCATGAAACTTACATCTTAGAATGTAAGGAAAACTCTACATTTTTCTTTTGAAGTTCTTGTCTAATTGATCTTTCTTTCTTTCTTTCTTTCTTTTTTAAGACAGGATTTCACTCTGTCACCCAGGCTAGAGTGCCGTGGTGCAATCACGGCTCACTGCAGCCTTGACCTCCTGGCCTCAAGCGATCCTCCCACCTCAGCCTCCTGAGTATCTGGGACCACAGGTGTGTGCTACCATACCTGGCTCATTTTTTGTAGACGTGGGATTTTGCCATGTTGCCCAGGCTGGTCTTGAACTCCTGGACTCAAGGAATCCTCCTGCCTTGGTCTCCCCAAGGCCTGTTGGGATTACAGGTGTGAGCCACTGCACACAGCCTTAATTATGAGAATTTTAGCATATGTTGATGAAATACAACAGGCATTATATACACTTTAAAGGTATTTGGATATATGAATCAAACCTTGTTCAAAAAAGTGAAATGTTTGTATCTGATGTGGTCCACTGGTGAAGGCACAGTCCCTGCTGTAGGGATGCAGTGAGTCCCTGCTGTAGGGATGCAGTGAGTCACAATCCCTGCTGTAGGGATGCAGTGAGTCACAGTCCCTGCTGTAGGGATGCAGTGAGTCCCTGCTGTAGGGATGCAGTGAGTCACCATCCCTGCTGTAGGGATGCAGTGAGTCACAGTCCCTGCTGTAGGGATGCAGTGAGTCACAATCCCTGCTGTAGGGATGCAGTGAGTCACAGTCCCTGCTGTAGGGATGCAGTGAGTCACAGTCCCTGCTGTAGGGATGCAGTGAGTCCCTGCTGTAGGGATGCAGTGAGTCACAATCCCTGCTGTAGGGATGCAGTGAGTCACAATCCCTGCTGTAGGGATGCAGTGAGGCACAGTCCCTGCTGTAGGGATGCAGTGAGGCACAGTCACTGCTGTAGGGATGCAGTGAGGCACAGTCCCTGCTGTAGGGATGCAGTGAGGCACAGTCCCTGCTGTAGGGATGCAGTGAGGCACAGTCACTGCTGTAGGGATGCAGTGAGTCCCTGCTGTAGGGATGCAGTGAGGCACAGTCCCTGCTGTAGGGATGCAGTGAGTCCCTGCTGTAGGGATGCAGTGAGGCACAGTCCCTGCTGTAGGGATGCAGTGAGTCCCTGCTGTAGGGATGCAGTGAGGCACAGTCCCTGCTGTAGGGATGCAGTGAGGCACGGTCCCTGCTGTAGGGATGCAGTGAGTCACAATCCCTGCTGTAGGGATGCAGTGAGGCACAGTCCCTGCTGTAGGGATGCAGTGAGGCACAGTCCCTGCTGTAGGGATGCAGTGAGGCACAGTCCCTGCTGTAGGGATGCAGTGAGGCACAGTCCCTGCTGTAGGGATGCAGTGAGGCACAGTCCCTGCTGTAGGGATGCAGTGAGTCACAATCCCTGCTGTAGGGATGCAGTGAGGCACAGTCCCTGCTGTAGGGATGCAGTGAGGCACAGTCACTGCTGTAGGGATGCAGTGAGGCACAGTCCCTGCTGTAGGGATGCAGTGAGTCCCTGCTGTAGGGATGCAGTGAGGCACAGTCCCTGCTGTAGGGATGCAGTGAGTCCCTGCTGTAGGGATGCAGTGAGGCACAGTCCCTGCTGTAGGGATGCAGTGAGTCCCTGCTGTAGGGATGCAGTGAGGCACAGTCCCTGCTGTAGGGATGCAGTGAGGCACGGTCCCTGCTGTAGGGATGCAGTGAGTCACAATCCCTGCTGTAGGGATGCAGTGAGGCACAGTCCCTGCTGTAGGGATGCAGTGAGGCACAGTCCCTGCTGTAGGGATGCAGTGAGGCACAGTCCCTGCTGTAGGGATGCAGTGAGGCACAGTCCCTGCTGTAGGGATGCTGTGAGGCACAGTCACTGCTGTAGGGATGCAGTGAGGCACAGTCACTGCTGTAGGATTCTTTTCTGTTTTTGAGATGTGGTCTCACTCTGTCACCCAGGCTGGAATGCAGTGATGCTGTCATGGCTCACTGCAGCCTCGAACTCCTGGGCTCAAGAGATCCTCCCACCTCAGCCTCTCAAGTAGCTGGGAGTACAGGTGTGCACCACCATCCCTGGCTAGTTGTTCAATAGAGATGGGCTCTTGCTATGTTGCCAAGGCTGGTCTCAAACTCCTGGGCTCAAACGATCCTCCTGCCTCGGCTACCCAAAGTGCTGGAATTTCAGGCATGAGCCACTCTGCCTGGCTCTTCTATAGGATTTTTGCCATTAATGCATAAGCTCAGTCTAATCATGAGGAAACATCAGACCCAAATTGAGGAACATTTCTCAAAATAATCAGCCAGAGTGTTTCTCAAACATGTCAACGTTATGAAAAACAAGAGTGATTTAGGAAGTATCACAGATTGGGTGAGAATGACACCGAATGCAGTGTAGAATCCTCAGTTGGATTCTGGCCACAGAAAGGGTATTACTGGTACAATTAGCAAAATGGGGCCTCTAATTAGTGAATGGCATTGGTATGGTATGTATTACCTAGTTACCTAGTTTTGATCATTGAACCGGGGTTATATAAGCTGTGTTAATAATAGGGGAAGATGAGTAAAGGGCATAGGGGATGCTCTGCAGCTTTTCTCGAAGTATGAAAGTATCTGAAAATGTAAACAAAGTAGAAATTTGCTTTTTTATTATTAAGATATCTTTAAATATATGAAATGATATATATGTTAATTAGCTTATAACCATTTCATAATATATACATATATCAAAACATGTCATACATTAACTCTATATAATTTTGGTCTATTAAACCCTAATAAAAAAGAATAAAAGATAAAAGTTTATAAAGATACTGACTGACCAAGTGGGAAGAGAAAGAATACGACTGTTAGCTCAACAAAGTATAACAAATCTGAGTCCATAAGGAAAGGATTATATTTACTTCTTGGTGAAGTAAAGCAGTTTGCTTCTAGCAAAATGATCTGTTTATGACCTCTCTGTAGCACTTTACCAACAGCAGCTGACACGATGAGAAGTTTCAGTGGATTGGAATGGCTGTTTGGAAGCTAGAGTTTGTTGCATGCTTTCTCAAGCAAAGATCTTACAGTTCCTTGGCATAAGAACTCAGGGTATGAGTCATTCAGCTCTCCTGGAATGTGTCCTGGATAGTGTCAAGCCATTCCAAACAGCAGAAAGCATCCTCCTTTATTCCTTTTCACTCTGGTTGGGAAAGCTATCCCCTGATGCACCACCTGGAAAGGTTGCACTCTGCGGTGGAAAGGGCATCGTTTCCCAAACTGTGTACGCCGGGGGAGCTGTGTGGTATTTAAATCTTTAAGAGAAGCACAGCAATATTCAGCATCTGTTGGCTACTGTATGAACTACCAGGTCAAGGCTGTTCAGTTTCAGTATTAAATCATACTGTGTTCCTTCGATGACATCCATGGGAAGTTTAGAATATGCTCACAAAAAAAGAGTAAAAAAGAATATGCTCACAAATTCTTTGCTGTTTCTCCCTTCAAAGGTGGATTCCAATTCTCCTCTTCAGTATAGGCTGATTCACCTCTAGTGAATGGAGTGTGGTAGAAGCGACAGCATGTCACTTGAGAGATGGCTTCATCAAAGGCATTGTGGCTTGCTCCTTGCTCTCTCTTTTGGATTGCTCACTTTGGGGGACATTAGCGGCCATGTCGTGAGGCTACTCAAACAGCCTTGTGGCCTCCTGCCAGCAGCTGAGTCCCATGGCCAAAGATTCTCTTAGAGCTCAATATAATCTGTTTTATCTGTGGTTATATTCTTTACTTAATCCTGATACTGCTTTTGGTTTTTTCTCACCAATCTTTAGTTAAGTTTGTGTTTGTGTTGGCTTATTGCAGATTTGGTTTAGGTTCATTATTCTTTTAATTTTTACTTATATTTAGTCAATTCAATAATTTCTTTTTATCTGTATTAAATCTTTCTTTGAAATTCCTTTGAATTATTTTTTCTTTTTGAGTTGAACTATCTTTTATCTCATTTTCTTTTTTGTTTTGTTTTTGAGACGTAGCCTCACTCTGTCGCCCAGGCTGGAGTGCAGTGGTGTGATCTCGGCTCACTGCAACCTCCGCCTCCTGGGCTCAAGCGATTCTCCTGCTTCAGCCTCCTGAGTAGCTGGAATTACAGGCACGTGCCACCACCCCCAGCTAATTTTTGTATTTTTAGTAGAGGTGGGGTTTTGCCATGTTGGCCAGGCTGGTCTCCAACTCCTGACCTCAGGTGATCCTCCCACTTCGGCCTCCCAAAGTGCTGGGATCACAGCTGTGAACCACCGTGCCTGGCTTCATTTTCTAACAAGTTTAAGACTATGACTTTTTTTTATAGTATGAATCTGGTTACATCACAAATATTTTGGTAGGTACTGTTTTCATTGTGATCAATTTCTAAATAGTCTATTGTAATAATAGCAAGTTTTTATATAGCAGTTACTATGTGGTGGTGGTGTTTTGAGTGCTTTATTACATATCAACTCCACACAGTGAGCAAGGATTGGAGCTGGGATTTGAACCTTAGGCAGTTTGGCTGCAGAATTCGTGCCATTAACCACAGTGCTGTGCTGCCTCTCAGTTTGGTTTCTTTTTCCTCCAAATTGAGGTGTAATGGAAGTACAGTAAACTGCCCACATTAAAAGTGTGCAATTTGATAAGTTTTGACATATGAATACACCTGTGAAGCCATCACCACAATCAACATAAACATTTCCGTCCTTGCTGGGCGTGGTAGCGCACGCCTGTAATCCCAGCACTTTGGGAGGCCAAATTGGGTGGATCACCTGAGGTCAGGAGTTCGAGGCCAGCCTGGCCAACATGGTGAAACCCCATCTCTAATAAAAATACAAAAAATTAGCTGGCCATGGTGGCACATGCCTATAATCTCAGCTACTTGGGAGGCTGAGACAGGAGATTGCTTGAACCTGGGAGGCAGAGGTTGCAGTGAGCCGAGATCATGCCATTGCACTCCCATCTGGACGACAGAGCGAGACTCTGTCTCAAGAAAAAAAAAAAATAACTAACAAAAAACATTTCCATCCTTACAGCTTTCCTCATGTCTCCTTGCAATTCTTCCCTTTTGCCATCCACTTCTGCAGCTAAATGCTGATCTGCTTTCAGTCATTATAGATTAGTTTGCAGTTTCTAGGCTTTTATAGAAATGGAATCATAGAGCTTAGAGTCTCTTTTGTCTGACTTCCTTCACTTCTTTTAGTGTATAGATTTTGAGATTCACCCCACACCTTAGTATGTTTTTTTGTGTTTTAATTATTCATTCCTTGTTATTGTTGAATAGTGTTCCATTGTATGAAAATACCACACTTTTTTTTTTTTTTTTTTCATTTACCTGTTGATGGACATTTGTGTTCTTTCTGGGTTTTATTAGAAAGAAAATTACCTGTGTTCAGCCAGACGTGGTGGCTCATGCCTGTAATCCCAGCATTTTGGGAGGCTGAGGCGGGCGGATCACGAGGTCAGGAGATCGAGACCATCCTGGCTAACACGGTGAAACCCCGTCTCTACTAAAAATACAAAAAACTAGCCGGGCGAGGTGGCGGGCGCCTGTAGTCCCAGCTACTCGGGAGGCTGAGGCAGGAGAATGGCGTAAACCCAGGAGGCGGAGCTTGCAGTGAGCTGAGATCCGGCCACTGCACTCCAGCCCGGGCGACACAGCAAGACTCCATCTCAAAAAAAAAAAAAAAAAAAAAAAAAATTTGCAACAGTAATCATGAGGGATATTGGTATGTAATTTTTTTTTAATGTCTATCAGATTTTACTATTAGGGTTATATAGGCCTTATATGATCCTTCATTGTCTGTTTTCTGAAAATGTTTTCTAAGATTGATGTTATTGTTTATTTCTTGAATATTTGATAGAATTCACCATTGAAGTAATCTAAGTCCAGAATTTGCTTTCTGGGAAGCTTTTTGAACACAAATTTTTAAAATATATAATCTATTTAGGCCAGGCGTGGTGGCTCACGCCTGTAATCCCAGCTCTCAGGGAGGCAGAGGCGGGAGGATAGCTTGAGCCCAGGAGTTTGAGACCTGCCTGGGTAACATAGCGAGACCCTGTTCTCCACAAAAAGGAGAAAAAAAAAAAGACCAAAAAAAAATCTATTTAGATATAGGACTATTCAGATTTGTTTCTTCTGAGTCAGGTTTGGGAAGTTTTGTTTTTCAAAACTATGTCTATTTCATTTAAGTTGTTGAATTTGTTAGTATGAATTTGCAGTTTTCTCCTTTTAATGTCTGTAGCAGTAATTCCTTTTTCATTCTTGGGTATTGGTGATTTATGTTCTCACTCTTTTTTTCTTGATCAGTCTAATTAGAAGTTTGGCATTTTTATTATCTTCTCAAAGAAGGAGCTTTTGGCTTTGTTAATTTTCTCTATTGGTTGTTTTCTATTTTATTGATTTTTTTTTTTTTTTGAGACACAGTCTCGCTGTGTCGCCCAGGCTGGAGTGCAGTGGCGCGATCTCAGCTCACTGCAACCTCTGCCTTCTGGGTTCAAGCAACTCTCCAGCTTCAGCCTCCTGAGTAGCTGGGATTGCAGGCATGCGCCACCGCACCCAGCTATATTTTATTGATTTCTATCCTTTTTTTCTTTCTTTGGATTACTTTGCTCTCCCATTCTCCTTTTTTCTCCCTAGTTTCTCAAAGTTGTGGAACCTGAGATAATTTATTTTAGATCTTCTTTTCTAATACAAGTACTTAAAGCTTTGAATTTCCTTCTAAGCACTTCTCTAGCTGTGTCCTGTGAATTTTATAGTAGCTGGGAGTATAAGTGCATGCCACCACACCTGGCTAACGTAAAAAAAATTTTTTTTGTAGAGACAGGGTCTCACTGTGTTGCCCTGGCTGGTCTTGAACTGTTAGCCTCAAATCATCTTCCCACCTCGGCCTCCCAAAGCTCTGGATTCACAGGCAGTATCCACTCTGCATAGCCTAGTTCTATCAGTTCCTTAAAGGAGAGCATTAACATCTGCTATAATTTTAAGATTGTCTAGTTCTCCTTTTAATTTGTGTCAGTTTTTCTGCATGTATTTTTTAGCCTCTATTATGTACATTTACATTTATAATTATGACTTCCTAATGAATTATTGCTTTTATCATTTAAAAATAATTTTTGCCAAGTACAGTGGCTCACGGCTGTAATCCCACACTTTGGGAGGCTGAGGCAAGCGGATCCCTTGAGCCTAGGAGTTTGAGACCAGCCTGGGCAACATGGCAAAACCCCATCTCTTCCAAAAACGCAAAAAAATTAGCCAGGTGTGGTGGCACGCACCCGTGGTTCCAGTTACTTAGAAGGCTGAGGCGGAGGATCACTTGATCCTGCAAGGCAGAGGCTGCAGTGAACTGAGATCATCCACTGCACTCCAGCTTGGGTGACAGGACAGAGTGAGACCCTGTCTCAAAATACACACACACACACACACCCCCCAAAGCCGTAGGAGAGGAACAAAACAACACACACACACACACACACACACCCCAAAGGAACAAAACAGGCAAAACGTGGAAACTCATCCAGTGCAGTTGCTGCTTCAAGTTTCGCCTCCCTCTCAGTTCACCTGCTTTTGTTGACTTTTCCAAATCTTTAGGTCGTTGTTGTACTCTGTCCAGAGTTTTTAGCTATAATCAGTTAAAATGGGATGGGTTGTTCCACTGCCATAACAGAACTGGAACCTCTGTCCTTTTATTTCATTTTGACCCAGGGATGATTTAGAAATATGGTTTGAGGTTTAATTTTATTTCCAGGAGGTTATATTTAAGGATACATCCTTAAACTGACTATTTATTGCTACAAATGATACAGTCTACCAAGATTTTTTAATTTTATGAAGCAAAACCTTTTTTAAAAATATAAAACAAATCCTTTAATTTTTCAATTGTTTTAAAAAACAATTTTATACTTAAGCCAGCCTTGAAGATAAGTACAAAATTTACCCGTTTACTTTAAAAAAAAAAAAAAAAAAAAGACAAGCACCCACTGTGTGCATAGCACTATTCTAGGTGCAATAAAAGGGAATCTTAACCTTAGAAATATGAGTCTACTTTCTGGAATTGTATTATCTCCTTTCTCAGAGAGTAAAAATAAATAAAATCACCTTCGTTTACTACAGATCCGCCCCATACCACTTCTGGTTCACAGAAAAGCTAGTTTCTGCCAAATTAAAGATGCAATGAACTCAGTTCCTGCTTTCCCAAAAATGCAAAAGCAGAATTCCTTTTCACTAAAAAAGTAAACAGTTTTCCATGCATGGGCAGTTTGTTTCTAGTAAGTATTTAAAAAAAATTTTTTTCCTCTAGCTTTTCTTTAAGTTTTCTTCCTCTCATATTGCCTTTTCTTGTATAAGGCAAACCAGGTATCTTTTTATGCTGTTTTTCCTTTCCTAAGAAAAGGATTGCATCTTGAAGACAAGCCATTTCAAGAGTAGTGATAAAAAATAACATTAAAAAAACTTTAAAGGTGAGTCACTTACATCACCTTGATAAAGTAAAAAAAAAAAAAAATAAGCAGTTGGCACTAAGATAGCTAATTCCAAATATCTGTGTCCGAACAATTTTAAAAACTGTTTGTTTATTTTGTAACAGTGTACCCCTAGTCCAAGGTAACTATGTTGTTTTTGTTTTTTGTTTTTTGGTTTTTTTTTGTTTTTTTTTTTTTGTTTTTTTTTTGAGACGGAGTCTCGCTCTGTCGCCCAGGCTGGGGTGCAGTGGCCGGATCTCAGCTCACTGCAAGCTCCGCCTCCCGGGTTTACGCCATTCTCCTGCCTCAGCCTCCCGAGTAGCTGGGACTACAGGCGCCCGCCACCTCGCCCGGCTCATTTTTTGTATTTTTTTTTTAGTAGAGACGGGGTTTCACCATGTTAGCCAGGATGGTCTCGATCTCCTGACCTCGTGATCCGCCCGTCTCGGCCTCCCAAAGTGCTGGGATTACAGGCTTGAGCCACCGCGCCCGGCCGGTAACTATGTTTTTTAAAATTTTGGCCAAAAAAATTCAGAAAAACCCTTTCACTTCAACCTAATAAAAGTGATATCTAGAAAATGTGCCACATTATTAAGTCTGTCTTAAAAAGTTCAGATTCTACAGCATTCCTACGGCACAGTGTTCTGGAAGACAAATGTGCTTCTGTTGGCTTGTGTTAGACATGAAGCAGCCATGACAGGCTTCACGTGAGCCCCGACAGGCACCTTCCTCCTGATGCTGTGGGTGCAAGAGAGGAGTCAGACGTAGGCACCCCGGGCTGCATGAAACTCTGTGAGACACTGTACCAGCTGCTGAAACTTGGGCCTCTCCCCGGGATCTAAGGCCCAGCAACAGGCCATCACAGCAAATGGTTCATCAGGACAGTTGATTGGCTGGGTTATTCGGTAACCATCTTTCAGGTATGCGGCCATCTCGAAGGGGTCAGCGTCCACGTAGGCCATCTGGCCCAGAGTCGTGAGTTCCCACAGCATCACTCCAAAGGCCCACACATCACTAGTGCTAGACAACTCGTTATTAACCAGACTTTCAAGAGCCATCCAACGAACTGGCCTGTTTTCATTGTCCCCCAAACAGTGATAGTCCATGGAGAACCAGTCTCTGGAGAGGGCGTTGTCTGTGATCTTAACTTGAGGTGTGTCATCAGTGACACAGTTCCTAGCAGCCCGGTCTTTGTGGATGACTTCCCTTCTGGCCAGGTAGCGCATTCCACAGCAGTCTGAATAGCCGTGGGTACCAGGTCTTGTTGAGAAACTGCCTGTGGCTTATTGGCCTCTACGAACTTGCGCTGCCGTAAAAACAAGTTAAGATTCCCCCAATTCATGTAAGGCAATATCGCTATGGGCTTTTCTCCTCCTCCTATACACACGAGTAATAGGAAGAAGATTCCTGTGATGAAGACCTCGCAGCTTATCACTTTCAGCGAGCATCGTTACCTGAATTTCAGAAGCTTGATCTTTAACTGTTGTGAGAAATGCTTGTTTTTCTTTATTTGGATCTATTCCATCTATTAAAATCCCGTGGAAAATACGCCTAAAAGTACCTTCTTGGAGTACATCTTTTAGAGCTATCCTCTCCCTGGATATTGCTATATCCTTCACCTTGGCTTTGGCCTCCAAAAGAGTGACACTTCTCAAGTCGTTCTTCTCTGTCCGCAAGGTAGGAGAACCTGAGGAGCTGGTGATAGGAGTCGCATTGTTGGGTGTGTCAGCCCTCAGATACTGGGTCGTCTGGGTGGATGGCTGAGACAGCCCTTGGGAACTACTGCTGGCATTAATGCTGTCATCCAGTTCAACCCTTTTCATACTATGAAGGTGCAAAACAGCTAATATTATTGCTACGAGAAATATTACTGCACAACAAACCCCTACCGTAATATAAAACACACACGTAGAAGTGGCTGTAACTGCATGTACAGGACCATTTTTGGTGCACATTTTCCTTGGTTTAAAATTTAAGATGGTAAAATTCTTTGAAGAATTTAGTCAAGTTGAGTTGCATTAGTATCGTAACTTCAGAATCTACTTCGCCAGTGTACAGGAAAGCTCTACCCAAAACACTGATCAGAATCTACTTCGCCAGTGTACAGGAAAGCTCTACCCAAAACACTGATAAAATGCGTGGAACTTCCCCGCGAACGGAAGTGTTGACCTGGGGCATGTCCATTGCCAACCCATTGTCCGCTTGGAATCCCAGCTTCTGTTCAGC
Source organism: Macaca fascicularis (assembly GCF_037993035.2). NCBI lineage: Eukaryota > Metazoa > Chordata > Mammalia > Primates > Cercopithecidae > Macaca > Macaca fascicularis. The sequence goes on along the minus strand of NC_088390.1, from coordinate 4,278,977 downwards.
CTTGGACTTCGCATGCCAGGTGAAGTGCAGGACATTAGTCTCACTGGGTACTAACAGATTAAAGGATAGAGCGTAGTGACTAATAAGGTCATTTCTCACATAATAAAGTTCTGCATCAAGACCGATCAGCCGGCGCTCCTCGTCCTCACTCAGGTCGACGCTCATGCTGGGCCCCCGCGGCCGTCAACTGCAGCTCCGGGGACGGTGGGGCCTCCGGGAGGGAGGCGGCCCCAGCCCGGCCAGGCGGCCGCGCCGCCCCGCCACCCACCCCTGGCCCCGAGCCGCTCACAGCCCCGAGCCGGGGGCGGCTGCCCAACACATCAAGCCGCTGGCCCGTGGCAGCCAGTAGCGTCTTCAGACCTCCAGAGCGCGCCGCGGCCGCCTCGGTGGCGTCGTCCGGAGTAGGGGAAGCAAAAACTTATGTGAAGTAGATTAAGAAAAAAAATAGGGCTGGGCATGGTGGCTCACACCTGTAATCCCAGCACTTTGGGAGGCCACAGTGGGCCGATCACGTAAGGTGAGGAGTTTGAGACCAGCCTGGCTAACATGGCAAAACCTCATCTCTACAAACATACGAAAATTAGCTGGGTGTGGTGACACACTCCTGTAGTCTCAGCTACTTGGGAGTCTGAGGGAGGAGAATCGCTTCAATTGGGACGTGGAGGTTGCAGTGAGTGGAGAATGCGCCACTGCACTCCAGCCTGGGTAACAGAGTGAGACTCTGACCCAAATAAAAAGAAAAGAAAAAAAAAAGTTGGAAACTCAGAATTTAATTAAACCAGAGTCGTAATAGGAGATTCCAAACACCTTTCTCACCTTTTCACAGATTAAAAATAGAGGATTAAAAAAACAAAGTCAGCCAGGTGCTGTGGCTTATGCCTGTAATCCCAGCACTTTGGGAGGCCAAGGCAGGAGGATTGCTTAAGGCCAAGAGTTCAAGACCAGCCTGGGCAACATGACGAAACTCTGTCTCTACGAAAAATGCAGAAGTTAGCCAGGCACAGTGGTATGTGTCTATAGTCCCATTTACTCGGCAGGCTCAGGTGGGAGAATCGATTGAGCCTGGGAGATCGAGGCTGTAGTGAGCCATGATTGCACCATCGTACTCCAGCCTGGGCAACAGTGGCTCTGTCCCTAAATAAATAAAGTAAAAAGCAAAGTCAGTTTACTCGGTATGTTTCATTTAAAGGTTAATTGCATACAGATCGGTTTATTCCCATCCATTTCAGATGTCTTGCAAAACATTTATTTAACATTCAAACCAAAACAAAAAACTAGGCCACAGGGAAAATCCTAAGGTCTCCAGAGTATATTTACATGCATCCTGGACTGCAGTGAAACAAAGTCAGAAGTCTGAGGGTTATTTTACCTTTCATCCTTTAAGTCGGAGATTTTTCTGGCTTGTGCGCCAGGCCTTCTGAGGGGATGATCACCTCCATCACACGGGACTCGGGGCCAGCTGCTTTCTCTTCTGAGTCTGCTCCTTTCAGAGAGAGCTCCTGTTTAATGCGGTCGTCTGACTTTCACAGCCACTTGCTTACGTAGATTGGAAGCAGACAGGCGGGATGATTTACCCAAAAGTGCACAGTTGCAGCACACACCGTCCTTCGTGTTCACTGTTCTCTGCCTACCCTTATACCACTGGCCGCTTCGTCTGAGTCACAGAGTGAATTTATCCTCAATATATGTTGTAGATGAGGGGAAGAGTCACGGCAGGAGTGGGAAAGCTCGTAAATCACTCGAACCTCATTTTGTGTGAAATATCAAGCCCTCCCAGGAAATCCCTACTGAAAGTAGTTAAAAACATTTTTTTTTAAATAATCTAGGTTTTGGTTTATTACTTGTACAGGTCAAGTTTAACCAGGCAAATTTTCAAATAGTATTGAAGAAACTGCTGCGGCAGGGAAGGTGTTTGAGGGCGGTGGTACTGGGGATTCTCTCAGCAGTTAGGAACGAGCCGTCTTCAAGATCAGGCCGTGTGAGAGCAGTAGGATGTGTTGTGGCATTTTTCGTTGCTCTGGACAAATCACATGGCCTACATTTTTTTTTTTCATTAAGATGATTACTGAGGTATTGAACCCAATTTACAAAGCCTGCTTAGAAATTCAGCCTACTTCCAAGATCTGCGATGGAGACCTTAGACAGCTTAGCCGAAGTACCTCCTAAGTTAATTGTTTAAATAAATCTAATTAGCTTTCTGTCTGATGTTAAAATGTTTTCTCTTTTAAAACATTTTAAAAGTGCTATTACTGGCCGGGCATGGTGGCTCATGCCTGTAATCCTAGCACTTGGAGAGGCCGAGGCAGGTGGATCCCCTGAGGTCAGGAGTTCAAAACCAGTCTGGCTAACATGGTGAAACCCCATCTCAACTAAAAATACAAAAAAATTAGCTGGGCATGGCGGCCGGCGCATGTAATCCCAGCTGTGTCAGTAGTTTGAGGCAGGAGAATCTCTTGAACCCAGGAGGCAGAGGTTGCAGTGAGACCAGGTCGTGCCATTGCACTACAGCCTGGGCGACAAGAGCGAAACTCTGTCTCGAAAGAAAAAAAAAATGCTATTACCACATTATTCAGTGAGAGAAAAAAGAAAAACCTTAACATAGTGACTACAATATTATCATTTTAGTGTATTTCACTTTTTCTTTTTTTTTTTCTTTTTTTTACTTTTAATATCTGGTTGTTTTAGGAGATGATGGTGAATTAACCTGGTTGCAGGTAAGTCGAGGTCTTCAAGTCCACTCACTTGACATTGCTCCCTTCAAACTCCTCCTCTGCACTTTAGTTGGAAAGGAGATTAATCAGAGCTAATGAGCCATTTCCTAATTATGAAGGCATTAATAAGGCATTCCTTATTTATGGAATAATAAGGCATTTATTCCATAAATGCCTTAATAAGGCATATATTATTTATTCCATAAATGCCTTAATAAGGCATATATTATTCCATAATAAGGCATTTAAACCATTTATTTATGGTTAATAAGGCATTCCTGGTCCATGTTGCACCTTTCCTAGGTAATCAAGAATCGAGTACGGTTTCTGAAACCTTAGTGAGCCTCAGAATCACGTGGAGGACTTGTTAGGACACATGCTGGGCCCCATCTCTGGTTTCTCATTCAGCAGGTCTGGGGTAGGACTGAGAATCAGATTTCTAATCAGTTCTCAGATGAGGCTGAGTCTCCTAGCCCAGGACCACACCGTGAGAATTACTTGTGTTGACCATGATTTTAAGTATTCCTCTGACTGTCACTCTTCTTCTTCTGACTAATCAAGAGTTAACTCTGGTTGAAATAATAGTTTAGATATTTTATACTGTGATTCTCATCCCAAGCATTTCCCGAAGTTGCTGTACAGTCTTTATTTTAACTTAAAAAGATTGCACAAGTAATTCGTGTTCCTTAAATAAAAATAAAGCTAAAAGTAAAATTAAGCTAAAAGAAAAATTAGTTACAAATTCCACCTGCATTGGTATTTTAGTATATATCCTTCCAATCTCTTGTGAGACAGACACAGAAAAATGTGTCTGCCTCCCCATGTATGTAGTGTGTGTAGGTATTTTATATATATATGTATGCATGCATATACACACAAGTATATCTAACAAAAAGCAAGACCCGGTTTTTTTTCTTTCTCTTTTCTTTTTCTCTCTCTTTTTTTTTTTTTGACAGTGTCTTGCTCTGTCACCAATGCTGAAGTGCAGTGGTGCAATCACGGCTCGGTGCTGCCTCATCCTCCCGGGCTCAGTTTCCCTTCCCACGTCGGCCCCCTGAGCAGCTGGAACTGCAGACACATGCCACCACTAATGGCATGTGCCTAGCTAATTTTTATATTTTTTGGTTTTATTTTGTTTAATTTTTTCTTACTTCTGTAGTTTTTGGGGAACAGGTGGTGTTTGGTTACATGGCTAAGTTCTTTAGTGGTGATTTCTGAGATTTTGATATAATTTTTGTATTTTTTGTAAAGACAGGGTTTCACCATGTTGCCCGCACTGGTGTTGAATTCCTGGGCTCCAGCCCCGTCCGCCCACCTTGGCCTCCCAAAGCATTGAGATTACAGGCAGGAGCCACTGCACCCAGCCAATGAGATCTTATACAAGTATTTTTAGCTTACTTTTCAAAAAGCCTATGTAGTAAATATCTTATGTTGAATATATATCTATCTAGTTTTAACTGCATTTTTTTCAGTGTGTATGTATATCATAATTTATTTAATTAGTTCTCCATTGTTGGACTCTTAAGATTTTTGTTCTAGTTTTTCCATTAATAATACTGTGCTGAGCATCTTAGTACATTTTTCTGTATTTGTCCAGTTATTTTCTTCAGATGATATCTACACATGTAGTTGCTGTATGAAAGGTTATGTTCTTTAAAACATCTTTGCTAGTCTGTGAGATAAAAAGAATACTCTGGTTTCAGTTCGTATTTGGTTATCGATAAGGTTTATTGGCCATTATTTATTTATCTTTGTGAATTACCTATTTGTATCCATTTTTCCACTGGGTGTCTATCTTTGTATTTTTATTTGTAAGGTCTAACTCAGGCTGGGTGAAGCGGCTCACGCCTATAATCCTAACGCTTTAGGAGGCTGAGGCAGGTGGATTGTTGAGCCCAGGATTTCAAGACCAGCCTGAGCAACTTGGCGAAACCCTGTCTCTACAAAAAATCCAAAAATTAACCTGGCGTGCTAGCATGCATCTGTGGTTCCAGCCACTCAGGATGCTGAGGTGGAAGGATCACTTGAGCCCAGGGAGTTCGAGGCCTCAGTGAGGCGTGATTGTGCCACTGCATGCCAGCCTGGGTGACATAGTGAGACCCTGTCTCAAAAGAAAAAAAAAGATTAAATCTTTGTCATATGTTTCAAATATTTTCCCCAATTTACTCCATGTATCTTTCGTAGGTTCATTTCCCCACTCACTGCCCACTGCAAAACTTTAGAGTCAGATGCTGCCCAGACTGCTGAGTCACCATTTTATTTATTTATTTATTTATTTATTTTGAGACGGAGTCTCCCTCTGTCACCCAGGCTGGAGTGCAGTGGCTCGATCTCTGCTCACTGCAACCTCTGCTTCCCAGGTTCAGGCAGTTCTCCTGCCTCAGCCTCCTGAGTAACTGGGATTATAGGTGTGTACCACCACGCCCAGCTAATTTTTTGTATGTTTTTAGTAGAGACGGGGTTTCAGCATGTTGGTCAGGCTGGTCCGCAACTCTTGACCTCAGGTGATCCACCCACCTCGGCCTCCTAAAGTGCTGGGATTGTAGGCGTGAGCCACTGCACCCAGCCGAGTCACCGTTTTAAATGGCTGTGTAATATTCCTTTAAGTTGGGTGTACTGTCATTTACTTTATTAGCCTCAAATTTTAGGGATCCCTCGAGAAAGTCTAAGCATGTCATTCCATGCTTTTTCAGTTGTTCTCTCTACTTTTTTTCTTTAACCAGATGCTAACCCTGAGGTGACGATGACAATGCTTCGCTGGATCTATACAGATGAGTTGGAGTTCAGAGAGGATGATGTGTTCCTGACTGAATTGATGAAACTAGCAAATCGGTTTCAGCTACAGCTCCTCAGGGAGAGGCAAGTCACAGCAGATATATTCAAGCACCTCAGATGGTGGTGGCTGAGCTTTAATTATGCTGAGCTCTGGGAAAACAGCTGCTTCTGCTAATGTAAATAACTTCGCAAGGTGTTCCTTTAAAGGCGATGGTGGGGAGAGAATTTGTTACCTCCCTTGCTTTGTGTTATCTTGTAGCTAAATTTTGCTAAAGCTTTGGCTCTTCTCTTTTCTTTCACTGGTCTGTTACCTGAAATTACATAATTGTATAAACTGAAAAATTAAATATGAAATAATATAATCCATTGTCCAAACTTTCAGCTTTCCTTCCCTTTCTGTTTCCCTTGACATTTTACCCTATTTTCTGATACATCAAGTTGAATGAAATCCTTAGTCATAGTCTCTTTGTTGGAAACAATGAGTGCCTAAATGAATATGTGAAAATATTGTCCAAATAAGTGTCATAGCGAGTGTCCCAGAGATCTCACTTCAGTTAAGTGACTGCATTTTAGGTTGTCAAGGAGATAGCATGCTGTGTTTTTATACTGCATTTTCTCTGTTGCTCTCCCAAGCTGGCATTTTAGAACAACAGAAAACAAAACGTTCACTAAATAATGTCAGACAAGATGTCCGGGAGCGTCTGTCTATTGGAGCTGTGGCTCTTGGCTCTTGGTAATCAGCCTGGTGATGGAGTATCTTTTTTTTTTTTTTTTTTTTTTTTTTGAGATAGAGTCTCGCTCTGTCGCCCAGGCTGGAGTTCATGGAGTACAGTGGTGCGGTCTCGGCTCACTGCAAGCTCCGCCTCCTGGGTTCACCCATTCTCCTGTCCCAGCCTCCCGAGTAGCTGGGACTACAGGCGCCCGCCACCACGCCCGGCTAATTTTTTTTTTTGTATTTTCAGTAGAGACAGGGTTTCACCGTGTTAGCCAGGATGGTCTCGATCTCCTGGCCTCGTGATCCGCCCGCCTCAGCCTCCCAAAGTGCTGGGATTACAGGCGTGAGCCACCGCGCCCGGCCGATGGAGTGTCTTTTTTTTTTTTTTTTTTTTTTTTTTTGAGACGGAGTCTCGCGCTGTGTCACCCAGCCTGGAGTGCAGTGGCGTGATCTCGGCTCACTGCAAGCTCCGCCTCCGAGGTTCACGCCATTCTCCTACCTCAGCCTCCCGAGTAGCTGGGACTACAGGCGCCCGCCACCACGCCCGGCTAGTTTTTTGTATTTTTAGTAGAGACGGGGTTTCACCATGTTAGTCAGGATGGTCTCGATCTCCTGACCTCGTGATCCACCCGCCTCGGCCTCCCAAAGTGCTGGGATTACAGGCTTGAGCCACCGCGCCCGGCCGATGGAGTGTCTTTTTTTTTTTTTTTTTTTGAGACGGAGTCTGGCTCTGTTGCCCGGGCTGGAGTGCAGTGGCCGGATCTTAGCTCACTGCAAGCTCCGCTTCCCGGGTTCACGCCATTCTCCTGCCTCAGCCTCCCGAGTAGCTGGGACTACAGGCGCCGCCACCTCGCCCGGCTAGTTTTTTGTATTTTTAGTAGAGACAGGGTTTCACCGTGTTAGCCAGGATGGTCTCGATCTCCTGACCTCGTGATCCGCCCGTCTCGGCCTCCCAAAGTGCTGGGATTACAGGCTTGAGCCACCGCGCCCGGCCTGGAGTGTCTTTTTACAGCATTTAGTGATCTTTTGTGTTCCCTTGGGTGCGTAAAGGAATGGCTTTTCTCGTGGGTGAGTGAAGGGATGGTTTCATTCATCAGGAGGCACTCCACCTGTGGCTGTGTTTTCCCCAGAGAGACTCTGCTGCCTAGAGCTGCGTGCTGTTTTCATCATGGGCTGGTGTTTTCCCAGGAGGGCTCACTGTTCCCCACATGAAATCAGTGGACGGCTTACTCGTGTCTATTACTGATGTGGGTTTGAGTGCATTTTCATATCTAAATCCTATAATTAAAAAAACAAAAGCAGGTCCACAGTCTATAGGCGCATAGAGCATGAGGTTATGAGCGGAGCTGATTTGTTACTGAGGCCATTCAGTTAACTCTTTCATTTGTTTGTTAATTTGTTTGGGTGAGGAGTCCTGGTGAGAGTGAAATGAGACGGATTTTAATTAGATTGAGTATGATTTATGTCTTTATGTTTTTTCCAGACTTCCTGAACTTTCTCCTGTTGACCTTGTCAAACTTGCTTATGTAAATTAAATTGCTTTGATAAAATGTCCTGGGGTTGGAGTAGTTTAGATAATTGTAATCTGTGTAATGGATTCTTTAATTAAACTGTTTGTTGTTTATTGACTGAGTAGGCTTCATAACTGTCAACATTACCAGATGCTTAATTTTGTATTGTTGGATGTGAGTATTGAGTTATTATCTGTCATGGCTTTCTTAAGAGCTGGAGTGGAAGACACCAGGAGTGGAGTCAAGTGTTAGCTTTTAAAGGGTCACAGAGTGCCCCCTGCTGTCCCTGGAAGGAATTACATGCTTGAGATAGTGAATGAAAGGGTGCTGGTGACGGGTGACAGGTGCGGCTCGTCGTGAAGCAGGCGTTGCTCTTTTTGTAATGTGGAGATCTCGGTGGTTTTGGAATGCTGGCACTAATTTGATGAAAGAGTTTATAGTAAGAATTAATCAGGAAAATACTTCTTTTTCTTTCTTTTTTTTTTTTAACCATAGAGGGCACACTGAAGAAAATACTCTTAATTTTTTGTTTGTTTTGTTTTGTTTTTTAGGCAGAGTCTCACTGTCACCTAGGCTGGAGTGCAGTGGTGCAGTCTCGGCTCGTTGCAACTTCCGCCTCCAGGTTCAAGCGATTCTCCTGCCTCAGCCTCCCAAGTAGCTGGGATTACAGGCATGTGCCACCACACCCAGCTAATTTTGTGTTTTTATCGGAGACAAGGTGTCACCATGTTGGCCAGTTGAACTCCTGACCTCAAGTGATCCTTCTGCCTCGGCCTCCCAAAGTGCTGGGATTACAGGCGTGAGCCACTGAACCAGGCTGTTTTAACTGTTTGTTTTTTGAGGCAGTTTCGCTCTTGTCGCCCAGGCTGGAGTGCAGTGGCACAATCTCGGCTCACTGCAACCTCCATCTCCCGATTCAAGCAGTTATCCTGCCTCAGCCTCCTGAGTAGCTGGGGTTACAGGCATCTGCCACCACACCCGGCTAATTTTTATATTTTTAGTAGAAATGAGGTTTTGCCATGTTGGCCAGGCTGGCCTCAAACTCCTGACCTCAGGTGATCTGCCCACCTCAGCCTCCCAAAGTGCTGGGATTACAGGCATGAGCCACCGTGCCCAGCTAATTTTTTTAAAGAGAGAATTAATGTATACTAAAAAAATGAGTTAATTTTTTTCTGCTTACAAAAGTATAATACATGTTCAGTGTATGATATTTGGAAAATACAAAATGATATAAAGAAAAATGTCATTTGTAACTAAATCATTGTTCTTCTTCTATCATTTTTCTTTTCAATAATTTTTCTTTTTCCCACATCCACTCAAGAGTGATATGAAAACTAGACAGGAGTTTGTGGGACATTTAAATATATGCTTGATTGTGTACTTTAAAAGTTGCCAACATGGTGAAACCCTGTCTCTACTAAAAATACAAAAACATTAGCCAGGCATTGTGGCGGGCACCTGTAATCCCAGCTACTCAGGAGGCTGAGGCAGGAGAATCGCTTGAACCCAGGAGGCGGAGGTTGTGGTGAGCCTGGACCACGCCACTGCACTCCAGCCGGGGCTACAAGAGTGCAACTCCGTCTCAAAAAAAAAAAGTGGTTTTTTTGTCTATATCTGTATCCTTTCTGTACTCTAAAGTTAAAAATGATAATTAAAAAATTCCCTTCGGGTGAAAGTTTGTCTGTCTTGCTGTTTTCAAAGAGAATATAGGAAGCAAGAATCTAAATTTCTAAATAAGATGACATGTTCTTTGGTTGCGTAAATCATGTCAGTTACTATTTATAATCTATCCAAATGGCAAATGGCACTCTGGAGATCCTAGAATTGGTGACAGTGAAATGTCTGCCAGCTTTAATAAAAGATCTGCCTTCATGAAACATATCTGAGTCCCTTGGCGCAATGTCATTTGACAGTTAAAAAGGAGGAGCATGGAATTTTCAGGTTCTCAGCATTTGTCTGTAAAAGTGCTTTGTAAAGTGCTTTACAAATGTGCGTCGTTTACTCCCTGAGATCATCCTGTGTATTAGGCTGCCTGGCGTTAGGATGTTAGGAAGGTTGATTGATGTTAGTTGTAAAAATGGTAAAAGCTATCTGCAAAGAGATTTTTTTCTCCCGGGATGCTCTGATTTCATGGCTGAGGTTAGAGTGACTTTGTCAGGCATTGCTGTGGTGTGCTGCAGGTTTGGAGAAACCCATGGTACAGAAAACTGAGGCTTAGAAATATAATGCTGTTGGCGGGGCGCAGTGGCTCAAGCCTGTAATCCCAGCACTTCGGGAGGCCGAGGCGGGTGGATCACGAGGTCAGGAGATCGAGACCATCCTGGCTAACACGGTGAAACCCTGTCTCTATTAAAAATACAAAAAACTAGCCGGGCGAGGTAGCGGGCGCCTGTAGTCCCAGCTACATGGGAGGCTGAGGCGGGAGAATGGCATGAACCCGGGAGGCGGAGCTTGCAGTGAGCCGAGATCGCGCCACTGCACAGCAGCCTGGGCGACAGAGTGAGACTCCGTCTCAAAAAAAAAGGCAATATAATGCTGTTGTACGTAACTTACATTCTTGTTTATTATTATAACTTACTAATGTAACTTACTTAGATATTGTAACAACATGATTTTTAAAGTGCCCTGGGAGAGATGCTTCCTTACACCAAGTCAGTAATGTTAATTAAAAACAAAGCACCCAGCCTGGCCACGGTGAAACCCTGTCCCTACTAAAAATACAAAAATTAGCCGGGTGTGGTGGTGAGCGCCTGTAATCCAAGCTACTCTGGAGGCTGAGGCAGGAGAATAGCTTGAAACCAGGAGGCAGAGATTGCAGTGAACCAAGATCACGCCACTGCACTCCAGCCTGGGCGACAGGGCAAACTTCTGCCTCAGAAAACACCAGCAACGACAACAAAAAACCCCAAAGCTTTGACAGGTCTTAGTGTAAAGCAGGTGATTGCATTTACTGCTAAATAGAGAAATGACGCCAAGATTGTGTTCTTGCTGCTAGCCTCTCCTTCGTGAGGTTTAGAAGGGGTGTTCTGAGATGGGGCGCGGTGGCTCACGTCTGTAATCCCAGCACTTTGGGAGGCCGAAGCAGGTGGATCACAAAATCAGGAGATTGAAACCATCCTGGCTAACATAGAGAAACCCTGTCTCTACTAAAAAAAAAAAATACAAAAATCAGCTGGGTGTGGCGGCACGTGCCTGTAGTCCCAGCTACTCGAGAGGCTGAGGCAGGAGAATAGCTGGAACCCGGGAGGCGGAGCTTGCAGTGAGCTGAGATCACACCACTGCACTCCAGCCTGGTGACAAAGCGCGACTGCATCTCAAAAAAAAAGAAAAAAAGTGTGGTCTGCGTTCTGCCCAGGTCTTTCTCATGACCTTCCTTCCGCCATCACCCATTCCCATGGTCTTTTTCTACATCTGTTACCTAAAGCTCATCTGTTACGATTGGGAATTACCTGCTAGCTAGTTATGGTTAACAGTACTGAAATCCACTAATGTGGGTTATTAAAATTATGTGATTTCCTTTTGTGCTTTTTCCTTCGTAAAGGAATTTCAGGCTTTAGAGACGAGAAGGGCTAGGGGAGGGACCTCAAACTTGCGAGCATATTTACTACATGCCTTCAGCTGTGTTGAGTGTAACCAGTTCTCCTCCATCTTGGCAAACACACAAGTATTCCTCAAACATCTGAAGTAGAGTAACATCTTTATTTTACAGAGGAGGAGACGGGCACAGAGAGCTCAAGTCATTTGGCCCCTAAAGTTCCATGTGTCTCTACTCAGTTCTTTTTTACCTCATTGTTTATTTTGCTCTGTCCACCACATTCTGCCTTTGTGATTAGAAAGAGTTTTGGTGGAGGCTGCTGGCAGGGAAAACAGTGGTGAATGTCAGGAAATCTCGTGAAACCATACTAGTCCTCTGTGGCTGCCCTTGGAGGTGAACCTGATTTGGAGGGAGCTGTGGAGGCAGGGGAGGTGAAGGACTGTGCCCTGGCCTTCTTTTCCTCATAGACCTGGTTTCATGGGAGACTCCCTAAGGCTTCCAGGAATTACGGCGTAGAGGAAGTGTGGTCTTTCCAATGCTGCATCTTCCAGACTACGATGTGGTCCTGCTTTTGCTACCAGAGACCTATTTGCCTGCCTTCAGCTCTCTCTTCTATGATGTAGTTGATGTTCTTTTTTTTCTTTCAGACAAGGTCTCTGTCTGTCATCCAGGCCAGGCGTACAGTGGTGTGATCACGGCTCACTGTAGCCTTGAACTCCTGGGCTCTCACTTCAGCCTCCTGAGTAGCTGGGACTACAGGGACACGCTACCATGCCTGGCTAATATCTCAATTGTTTTGGTAGAGACAGGATCTTGCTGTGTTGCCGAGGCTGGTCTTGAACTCGTGGCCACAAGTAATCCTCCTGCCTTGGCCTCCCAGAGTCCTGGGATTACAGGTGTGAGCCTCTGCACCTGGCCATGTTTCCTTATTAATGATTCTGAAAGAGTCTTGTTTTTGTTATTACTTGGCTTTATGAGGACATCCATTGTAGCCAGTTTTTCTCTATTTTGGTGTACTGTGGTTTTGTTGTTATAGTAGAAATCTGATTTTTTTTGGTGTGGGGGGTATACTATGATTTGGCTATTTTTTCTATTTTTTTTTTTTTTTTTTTTGAGACGCGTCTTGCTCTGTCACCCAGGCTTGAATGCAGTGGCACCGTCTCAGCTCACTGCAACCTCTGCCTCCCAGGTTCAAGCAATTCTTGTGTCTCAGCCTCCCAAGTATCTAGGACTACAGGTGCGTGTCACCACGCCCAGCTAATTTGTTTTTGTATTTTTAGTAGAGATGGGGTTTCGCCATGTTGCCCAGGCTGATCTGGAACTCCTGAGCTCAGGCAATCTGCTTGCCTCGGCCTCTCAAAGTGCTAGGATTATAGGCGTGAGCCACCATGCCTGGCGGATTTGGCTATTTTTTTTCTAAACATTAGATATTTTAGATGGGTCTTTTTTTTTTTTTTTTTTTTTTTTTTTTAGGGGGTCTTGCTCCATCACCCAGGCTGGAATACAATGGCGCAATCTCGGCTCACTGCAATCTCCGCCTCCTGGGTTCAAGCAGTTCTCCTGTCTCAGCCTCCCAAGTAGCTGGGACTACAGGTGCCTGCCACCACACCCAGCTAATTTTTGTATTTTTAGTAGAGACAGGGTTTCACCTTGTTGGTCAGGCTGGTCTTGAACTCCTGACCTCAGGTGATCCTAGGTGGGCTTTTAAAATACAGCTATATTGAGTTACAATTCACATACCATACACATACATCTTATGGGAGAGCTTTCTTTTTTTTTTTTTTTTTGAGACAAGAGTTTTGCTCTTGTTGCCCAGGCTGGAGTGCAATGGCGTGATCTCAGCTCACTGCAACTTCCGCCTCCCGGGTTCAAGCTCTTCTCCTGCCTCGGCCTCCAGAGTAACTGGGATTATAGACATGCACCACCACGCCCAGCTAATTTTGTGTTTTTAGTAGAGACGGGGTTTCTCTACGTTGGTCAGGCTGGTCTCGAACTCCTGACCTCAGGTGATCTGCCCACCTCGGCCTCCCAAAGTGCTGGGATTACAGGTGTGAGCCACTGCACCCAGCAGGGAGAGCTTTTAAGGAGGTGTTAATTATTGAGGCATAGAACCTCGTATTTGAAACTATTTCTAAGCCACACTGTTTGCATAATACAGTTGTGCTAGTGAGAACTAAAGCAGTGTTCCATACAATTAAATTTTCTTTGAAGGACAGAGGTTGATCCATTTTGTGCTTGATTCGACAGTTACCTGCCTATGTGATCAGCGAGTGTCATGTGTGTACTGTTAAGGCAGTTGGGGTATTATGCTTAATAAGTTTATTGCATGTTATTTTTATTCTGACCAGAACTGAGCAGTGAGATATTATAATGAAATTCTAGTACTTTTAAAATATGGGAGACCAACTGTAATTTATTCATAACTACTTTGCTTACCCTTACCCCATAGTGTTATTAATAGGACGTAGCCAGCCAGTACACAGACGATCGCTTTGGTTTGTTCGTTTGTGAACATATTTGTCCAGTAATACTGCTCATCATGAATACTCTCTTCCAGGTGTGAGAAGGGTGTTATGTCTCTAGTGAATGTCAGGAACTGTATTCGCTTCTACCAGACGGCAGAGGAGCTGAATGCCAGCACGCTGATGAACTACTGTGCAGAAATTATTGCAAGTCATTGGGTGAGTGAGAGGGTGAGGGTGTCGACAGAGCTCTCTAGCTGGCAGTCAAGAGACCGTGGTTTGGGACCTAGTTCCATGGAAAGTGACCTCTCTGGCAGCTAGTTTTCTCTTGTTACACAGTTGAAGAATAAATAGTTTGATTAGATGATCTGTGAGACTCTTTTCAACTCAAATTCTGATAGTTCTGTGATTTCAGAGCAGAAGGACAAAAGATGGCTCAGGTCTGGCCAGGCGCAGTGGCTCACGCCTGCAATCCCAGCACTTTGGGAGGCCGAGGTGGGCAGACCACTTGAGGTCAGGAGTTCGAGACCAGCCTGGCCAACATGGTAAAACCCCACCTCTACTAAAAATGCAAAAATTAGCTGGGCTCAGTGGTGCGTGCCTGTAGTCCTAGCTACTCAGGAGGCTGCGGCAGGAGAATCGTATAAACCCGGGAGGCGGAGGTTGCAATGAGCCGAGATTGTGCCATTGCACTCCAGCCTGGGTGACAGAGCACGACTCCGTCTCCTGCCCCCGCAAAAAAGATAGCTCAGGTCCAGAAACAGGCTTGAAAGCATCGCCTGCCTTCGCCCTCCATCTGTGGAAGCTGCTGATGAGCTGCAGGACTAGGGTGTGGCTCCATGGCCAGCAGGCCCTACAGTTTCAGCAGCACGGTTTCTGAGCTTGCCCTTGTTCTCCTCATCAGGTGGAGAGCATCTTTAAATTTAGATTTCCCTTTCTTAGGTTGTTTCATCATAAAAAACAGTGTTTACATTTTTTAATTTTTATTATTATTATTTTTTGAGATGAGTTTCGCTCTTGTTGCCCAGGCTGGAGTGCAATGGCACAATCTCAACTCACCGCAACCTCCGCCTCCCAGGTTCAAGCGATTCTCCTGCCTCGGCCTGCTGAGTAGCTGGGATTACAGGCATGCGCCACCACGCCCGGCTAATTTTTGTATTTTTAGTAGAGACGGGGTTTCTCCATGTTGGTCAGGCTAGTCTCAAACTCCGAACCTCAGGTGATCCACCCACCTCGGCCTCCCGAAGTGCTGGGATTATAGGTGTGAGCCACCGCACCCAGCCAGTGGTTCACATTTTTTTGTTGTTGTTTGCAGTTTTAAAAAATTAGGGCTGGTGCTACCTTTTACAAATTAGTTTCTGCGAATTGTTTGGTGTTCAACAACATCGTAGGAAAAGCGTTAGAGTTTCAGAAAAGGTGGCTAGAAGAGCTGGATTTTAAGGAATTAAAACCGAGTTGGTAACCTTTCTGTTAAAATATATAGAAATAAAGAGATCTGCAATAATAGGGACGAGCTATGACTCAGCAGAGTGACTTGCTTGTGGAAGTTGGAGTTGATTGAATTGATTTTCTAACTGCCATCTTTCGGGGGGTGGGATGAGGACTCCCTGCTCTCACGTGAGGCTCCCTCGGGGCGCATTCCTGTTAGAGGTACGCGTGGCTTGGCTTTACCACCTCACTGGGAGGCACAGTAGTGCCAGGGGAAAGAGTGAGGCTCAGAACGTCAGCCTTCTGGTTCCCCAGCCATTTAAGGACTGTCTGAACTAGAGCAAGTTATCTAATCTCTTTATGTCTTACTTTTTTCTTCTGTAAAATGGGGATGATCAAGTCCTTACCTCACTGGGTTTTGGGGAGAAGTAAATGAGTCAGGAAAGGTTAGGCCCTTCAAGTAGGGCCTGACTGACGCGTTTTAAGGGCGTACTAAATGGTAGTTGTGTTTATCGCTTTGTATCTGTTCTGCTTTTTACTATGTTGTGAATTGTCAGGATGACCTGAGAAAGGAGGATTTCAGTAGCATGAGTGCTCAGTTGTTATACAAAATGATCAAATCCAAGACGGAGTACCCGTTACATAAAGCTATCAAAGTGGAGAGAGAAGACGTGGTCTTCCTTTATCTGATTGAAATGGATTCCCAGGTACTGTGGCCACCTTTTCCATTCTTCATTTCCCGGAACTCTAATGTGCTTGTCTTTCTCCAGGCTGCTGCTCACTTCTTCCGAGCCGTCACTGGCACAGTCTTTAATGTACGGATTTCTACTGAATAGTTTGTTCAGGGCTATCTGAGCTTTTTCTAACATGTTTCTCAAAATTCTTCCAGCCTTAGCCCATTGCCTAATTTAAAAACCTCTTATATGCTTTTAGGTAGTGTTTTTTTTGTTGTTGTTTTTTTTAATGCTTCTTAACTTCCAGGTGCCAAAATCTGTATTAGTTTACTTTTGCTGCTATAATAAATTACCATAAACTTAATGGCTTAAAACAACACAAATGTATTGCCTAAGAGTTTTGTAGGTTGGAAGTCCAGGACAGGAATCACTGGCCCAAAATCAAGGTGTCAGCAGGCTGTGCTTCTTTCCAGAGACTCAAGAGGAGAATCCATTTCCTACTCATTTGGGTTTTTGGCAAAATTCAGATTCTTGCACTTACAGGATCGAGGTCCCCATTTTTCTTGCCGGCCGTCAACTGAGGCCATTCCCACCTTTTAGAGCCCGCCACACATTCCTTAGCTCATAGCCCTTAGCTCATAGCCCCTGGCTTTTGTCTTAAAAGCCAGCAGTGGTGGGTCAGGTGCTTCTCATGTCACATCTCTCTGACTTGTTCCTCTGGTTCCCTTTTTCCCTTTGAAGGATGTGTGTGGTTAGATAGATCGGGCCTCCTGGATAATCTGGGATACTCTCCTCATTGCAAAGTCCTTAATCATACCCTCAAAGCGCCTTTTGCCGTGTAATGTGACATGTTTACAGGTTCTGGGGATTCGGACATGTCCATCTTTGGGGGGCTATAATTCTGCCCATCACATGACCTTGAAAGAAAGGTAATGGCTCTTGACAGATGGGAACGAAGTATGTTTTATCCTGGGTGTCCAGTGTATGGGGAGACATTAAACTGCTGGGAAACATGAGATAAGCACGCCACCGCCTTTCATGGAAGCATTAGCTGTTCACTATAAAGCTCTCGGAACCTCTGCCTGGCACTTGTGCCCCACAGCCCTCTGTCCACATTTTCCTGGTGGCCCTTACATCATCTCCCACAATGTTTGCTATGTGGTCCCCATTAATACAGTACTCCCTGAAAACGTGTACCCTGAGGAAGCCTGATAGAAGTTTATGAATGAAGTTGAATTTGGGGAGTAAGCAGTGTTGAAGTACTTAAATTTGACATTTGTATAAGCGATGATATTTAAGGGTCAAGGTGGGAGAAATGAAAATAGGTCGTATTCTCTACGCACTGGGTGCTAATTCACAAACGTGTTCATGTAGCTCCCTGGGAAGCTGAACGAAGCGGATCATAATGGAGATCTGGCATTAGATCTAGCCCTTTCACGACGGCTGGAGAGTATTGCCACCACGCTGGTTAGTCACAAAGCTGACGTGGACATGGTGGACAAGAGTGGCTGGAGCTTGTTACACAAAGGAATCCAAAGAGGTAGGAAGAAGTGTATTTTATATTTTTCCCTGCAGGCAGTTTTATTTTTATCCAAGTCATTTTTGAAGACTTTCTCACCTTGTTCCCACAATTCTCAAAGGCTTCCCTAGTCTGTACTCACAGGGTACATGATTCAGAATTTGATCACTGGGTCAGAGGAAGCACTCAAGAGCTGTTCCCTGCGCCTTGTTGGTTTGGCCGTTCACAGTGCCAACAGGGCTCCGGGAGGAAAGGCTGCAAAGGCGGTACTTTGTGTGAAGAAGCACCTTTTACCTGTAAGCACTTGTGTGTTTGCTTGTTCAGTGGGTCACTTGCTCCAGGAATTGTGCTAGGAAGGTTTTGCCTTTGTATCCTACCACAGACATGAGGATAGTAGCAAAACCGTAAATGTTTAAACATATTCTTAGATTCGGGGTGTTCACTTTAACAGGCTAGACCTCTATTATGATAAATTGATAAAGTTTCATTGTGTTCTAGCAAAGTTATTTGAAATTGTAGCTATATTTTGAATGCATTGTTAGTAGTTGGAAGAATATAGAAATGATAGACTTGAGAACAAAACATCTTTTTCTCTTTTTTTTTTTGAGACGGAATCTCGCTCTGTCGCCCAGGCTGGAGTGCAGTGGCACGATCTCGGCTGACAGAAAGCTCCGCCTCCCAAGTTCACACTATTCTCCTGCCTCAGCCTCCCGAGTAACTGGGACTACAGGCGCCCGCCACCTCGCCTGGCTAATTTTTTTTTTTTTTTTTTTGTATTTTTAGTAAGAGACGAGGTTTCACCATGTTAGCCAGGATGGTCTCGATCTCCTGACCTTGTGATCCGCCCGCCTCAGCCTCCCAAAGTGCTGGGATTACAGGCGTGAACCACCGCGCCCGGCCGAGAACAAAACGTCTTAATCCTAATGAATTAACTTGTCAAAGGAAAAACAATACTGGTTTTTTTGTTTGTTTTTTTCCATAGTCTTACTAATTCGTAAGTCCTAAGTGAATCCTGACTGATTTTGCTTTGCAATGGTCATTTTTGACAGAGTGAAATCTGTATAGAGGTAGAGTTCCAGTGAGGAATGAAAGCTTTCCAAAGTGTCAAAGCGTTAGTTCTCTGGAGGGATGGTTGACTTGATTGAAGTACATTGCCATGGCCACTTTTTTGTTACTTACATGTAGATATCAAAGAGAGAATCTACTCATTTCGCTCCATCTTAATCTTTTTTTTTCCCCTTTTGATGATGCGTTGTCATACCATTATTGTCTATGCTACATTTTTGCCGTTCACAAATTGCTCCTAGTTGGTGGAATGTAGTTACATCAAGTTGTGGTCCTGTGCCAGCTTTGTCCTTTTTGGGCAAAGGTTTTAATACGAGTATCCTTATAAGCCATGTGTTGGAGTGCTGAGCTTGCTGGCTGGTAGAGAGGAAAATTTTGCTCATCACTGGGTAGGAAATCCTTCGAGTGTGTCAGTGTCAAGAGCAGATGCATTTTCCCCAAGCACCATGATGTGCCGTGCGAAGCCAGCGAGTACTTAGCACTGAGTGTGATGCGGTGGGGAAATGTCCACCACGCAGGGAATGATTCTTTCCCACACTGTTTTGTGTCTTGAGATGTTTATTTTGGAAACAAATACCCTGTTACTAAAAAAAAAAAAAAAAAAATTCTGAGAATTTTGTTCCTTTCCTCCCAGGGAGTTAATTCTTATGTTTGATAATAAAACATCTTTTGAGTTATTAAATATTTTGGTGATTGCTTAGCTACAAGAATTGCCAAGAATTAGCGATACATTTTTGATGTTTATTTTCAGACGGTTTAATCTTCCACTCTGAGTTTATTAATTGCCTGCAAGTATGTGGATTACAGTGTGGGTATAATAAATGTGATTTTGCTAACTTTAGAGTGTGTCACATATTACGGTAGACAGAGCACTGGCTATCAAGCTCATATTTACCAAGGTTTGAATCTCAGCTCATCTGTTTACTCTGTGGCCTTGGACAAGTCACATTCTGAGTCTTCGCTATCCATAAAGTGGGAATCACTTTTGCTTTATTGGTTTGTTCAGAGAATGCGAGGCAATGTTAGTGGTACACCCAGCATTGATTACCAGGGGACTGGCGGGGTCAGCCCTGCCGTTCATCCCTTGCCCCTGCACTGGAAATGCCGTAACCAGGTCCAGTTCCTGTAGGAGTTTTTTTCACTTTAACTGTTAAGAGTGAAAGTCTTTAATATATGAGATTTCGGTTTAGTTCTGAGCATGCATTGGAATCTGTCCACAAAATAGTCAGTGATCATCCTAATAACCGAGTATAGCAGTCGTTTTATCTAAAGAGTGGAACAGGCGGGCAGTGACTCTGCGGGAGTCCACAGCGGGCACGTGTTTGGCCGGAGAGAGGCCATCTCCTTGGATTAGCCTGATTTGAGCAAGAAGATGAGTCTTCACTTGATAAAAACAATTCTTCCTGAACTTTTTTACCTTAATAACCAACATCAGTCAGTGGGTTTCTTTTTTCTTTTTTTTTGAGACGGAGTTTCGTTCCTGTCGCCCAAGCTGGAGTGCAGTGGTGCAGTCTTGGCTCACTGCAACTTCCGCATCCCGGGTTCAAGCAATTCTCCTGCCTCAGCCTCCTGAGTAGCTGGGATTATAGGCACCCGTCACCACGCCCGGTTAATTTTGTGGTTTTAGTAGAGATGGGGTTTCTCCACGTTGGTCAGGCTGGTCTCAAACCCCCAACCTTAGGTGATCCGCCCACCACGGCCTTCCAAAGTGCTGGGATTACAGGCGTGAGCCACTGTACCCTGTTGATGGGTTTCTTAAGTAGGATGTTCCTGTTAATTATTTTTAGTAAATTTGATAATGATGCCACCAACTGGAGCAGCATGAAATATGGTTTATATTAATTGAATAATGAAGGTTACTGGCTGAATAGAACTGTCAAGAAGCTGCATTGAAAGAAATATTGTATATGGATTTTTTTAGTGTGAAGTTTTTTGTTAGGAATAGTTTTATGTGGACAGATTGTAATGGTCATGCCTCATTTACCTGGCAGTGTCAGTGAATGAGGTGATGAAGTAACTGAAACTTTTAAGCACCAGTTTTTATTTTAACTGTTTCTGATGATTTCAAGTCTTTCTAAAATGTGTTAACCATTTTCTTATTGACAGAAACCTTATAAACGGTGCTTGTGACATTTTCTGTTCCCTCCCATTGTTCTGCTCTTCTGATATCAGTTGTCCTTTTCCTTTATGTACCCTCTGGGCTGACTTTCTTTTAACGTAAAACTTTACTAATTTTCTATTTCTAGTAATTTCTAAATAGCTTTCTTTGGGGTGAATATATTTATATATATATGTATGATTATAAGTAAAAACTGTATATTTGGGTCTTATTAATAAAATAAATCTGATTCAAAGTCTATAATTCTTCTAAGAGGACCTAAGGATTTAAGATATAACCTTTTTTTTTTATCATGCTATCCATCTGAATCCAATAATTCATAGGGTTTCATATACCTGTGCAGTATTGCCCAGTTTATCTTCTGTATGTTTGGTGTATTACACATTTTTCGTTAACCTGTCTTGTCTTAGCTTTACTGTGTATTTATCTCTCTCTCTCTCTCTCTTTTTTTTTTTTTTTTAAGACAGAGTCTTGCTCTGTCGCCCAGGCTGGAGTGTAGTGCTGCAATCTCGGCTCACTGCAACCTCCACCTCCTGGGTTCAAGCGATTCTCCTGCCTCAGTCTCCCTAGTAGCTGGGATTACAGGCACATGCCACTATGCTTGGCTAATTTTTGTATTTTTGTAGAGATTGGGTTTGCCATGTTGGCCAGGCTGGTCTCAAACTCCTGGCCTCAAGTGAACTGCCTGCCTCGGCCTCCCAAAGTGCTGGGATTACAGTCAGGAGCCGCTGCGCCCGACCACTATGTATTTGTGTCTTAGTTTGGAATATGTTTTAAACTTAAAGGTAATGAAACTGCATTATCCCTTGTTCCCTGAGTATCTCATATTTTGGACTTTTCATTAAGGCCCGTTGTCCTAATAATTCTAAAGTTTCTTTCTGCTCCCAGAGTGTAAGTGGCCGTCTCTAGGATATTTAGTTCTATTGCTAATATATTGTTGTCTTTACATATTTTCTTCTATACCAAATCCATGCAGAGTTTGTTCACGCTACGGAGTAGGGCCCTCTGTGTATATGTATAAATGGATAGCAAAAGCCTGACCTAGCCAACCCCCAATATGCATGTTACCTGCTGCCTGCAGTGCTTTACCGCGTCTGTACTATAAAATCTAAGCTTTGATACTGGTAAAGATTGCACCCTTCTTCACCCCTTACCCCACCCAAAACAGGAGCAGAAGAATGAAAATATTTCAAGAGAAGGGACTTACTGGAAAATTGTTAAGTTACCTAAAGTCATAATTCATTCAAATAAGAACCTTTCTGATAAAGTAGAACCCAATAGCCCTAACCAGTCAGTCCATTTTCTTCCCAAACGTTTCCCCAGGGTCTGTTTTGTGTAAGACAGTGTGAATACCAAAAAAAAAAAAAAAAAAAATCAGACACGGGCCAATCCAGCATCTGAGGAACAAGTCAGCATCTGAGGCCTCCTGGCTGCCCCAGTGCCAGAGCCCACATTCTGTAGCAAGATAGTCCCTCGGAAGAAAGCATAGACCAGATGGGAAGTATTGAAAAACAGACAATCGGCCTGGGTGCAGTGGCTCACGCCTGTAATCCCAGCACTTTGGGTGGCCAAGGTGGGAGGATCACTTGAGGCCAGGAGTTTGAGTACAACCTGGACAGCATAGTGAGACCTCATCTCTACAAAAATATTTTAAAATGAGCCAGGTAGGGTGGCATGCGCCTGTACCCCTAGCTACTTGGGAGGCTGAGGCAGGAGGATTGCTTGAGGCTGGGAGGCTGAGGCTGCAGTAAGCGATGTTGGCACCACTGCATTCCAGCTTGACCAACAGAGTGAGACCCTATCTCAAAAAACCAAAAGCCAAAACAAAAGCAGATGATTTTCTAATTTCATACCCACTGAGAACCAGATGAAACCTGTATATTCAAATGAAAATGTGCACAGGAATACCAGCAACAGACTTGAGAGAGCTTTACCACTCCTGAAACTCCATTTCAGATGTTCAGACTGTAGATGTGTAGTCAAAGGAGATGAAATGGTACCGTAAGATATGAAAAGAAAACTTTGAAAGAGAGAAAATCATCGTCTCAGGTTGTGATGCAAAGGGGTCTGCACTCACAATTCTAACAATTAGGAACCAAAGTGTCCTGATGCAAAGACAAAAGCAGATCACCATTGCGATTCATACATTAAAGAAGTTCCAAGGCAGCCTCAACAATCCAGCATTCATCCCGAGATCACCCACACATTTAAGGAGTATAGTCAACTCTCATGGGACCAGCAAATCAAACTCTGGGACGTTGTTCCGCATGTTGGGGATCATCCAGCTGAAGAAGGATGTGATTTGCAAGAAATTCGTCCTGTAGACTTTGGTGAAATGGAGACGGAATCTGCAGAAAGTACCTCTGAATCCAGGCTCTTGGGTTAACTTGCTGTCACTCATCAGAGTTACACATGGGGACTTCAAGTTGCAAATTGCAGATGAGTTTGATTTGGAAGATGTTTAACGGAATCCTTGAAAGACTTTCCAGGCTAGGTGCTGTGGCTCACACCTGTAATCCCAACACTTTGGGAGGCTGAGGTGGGTGGATTGCTTGAGCCCACGAGGTCAAGACCAGCTTGGGCAACAGTGGCAAAACCCATCTCTACCAAAACCACAAAAAAGCTGAGTATCCCAGCTACTCAGGACGCTGAGCTGGGAGGATCCCCTGAGCCCTGCAAGTCGAGGCTGCAGTGAGCCGTGATGATGCCACCGCACTTCAGCCTGGGTGACAGAGTGAGACCATGTCTCAAACAAAACAAAACAAAAAAATCCCCAAAACCCGAGTTTCCTGGTGTGAGCTCATGGGTGCCACCTGGAGGCTACTGAGAGCAATTGCTTTCACCTAGGAAGGTGTGATGCCCCAAGCCTTGGTAACAGGTTTCTGTTCCATGTGTTATGATGCTTTGCTATTCTTGCCTTACTTTCTTAAGAAACATAAATTTCATATATATGTAGTGTGTTTGCATGTTTTAAGTTTTAAATATAACTAAATCCAAGGAAGACTGAACTTTTAATCTTACAACAAATTTAATTGCTTAATCCTTGTCATCCTCCAAGTGAACTTGACAAGTATACTTTAACTGGTTTTTCACAAGTATTTTTAACACTAAATGGCCACTTGTCAGACTGCTTAGTTCTGAGTTTAACCATGTATTTGTAGAACCAATCTAGAGTCAATTTCTCTTTATTAGTGTCTGACAAAGTATTTTCACAAATGTATACTGTTAACATCTTCATCTTAATTCTTGGCCTTTTGTCAACATGTCAAGGTAGTTTTTTTCACTTCTACAGAGCATAAATAGTCAAAGATGGTAAATGAAAGATGGTAAATGAAGCTATTAAAATTAATGGATTTTGGCCAGGCACAGTGGCTCATGCCTGTAATCCCAGCACTTTGGGAGGCTGAGACAGGTGGATCCCTTCAGCCCAGGGGTTGGAGACCAGCCTGGGCAACATGGTGAAACCCCATCTCTACTAAAAATATAAAAAATAAGCCAGGCATGGTGGCATGTGTGCCTCTAGTCTCCACTATTCAGGAGACTGAGGCAGGAGAATCCCCTGAGCCAAGAAGTTGAGTCTGCAGCGAGCCGTAATCATGCCAGTGTACCAGCCTGGGTGACGGGAGTGAGACTTCGTCTCAAAAAATAAGAAGAATGGATTTTCTATGAGTTATTCAGGCTTTGTTGAGTCAGGATCTCTCTCTGTCACCAAGGCTAGAGTGCAACGGCACAGTCATGGCCCACTGCAGTCTCGAACTCTTGGGCTCAAGCGATCCTCCCGCCTCGGCCTTCCAAAGCCCTAGGATGTTCCTCAGTGTTGATTTGATATCTGTAAATAGTCCTAGGTAGACTCTGTAATACCGCCAGAGTTAAGTCAGCGGAAGGGATTTAGAAAGAAATTTTGTTTCCACAACAAGGTTATTTACCATGTGAAATTTTTGTAAATAGTAATGTGTACAGATACTCTGTTCAAATGTTTCATTGTAAACTTCTTAAGTCAGTTACGTGTATATAATGAAATTATAAAACTAAAAAGAGGCAGGGTGCAGTGGCTCACATCTGTAATCCTGGCACTCTGGGAGGCTGAGACAGGTGGTTTGCCTGAGCTCAGGAGTTTGAGACCAGCCTGTACATCATGGTGAAACCCCATTCCTACTAAAATACAAAAAATTAGCCAGGTGTGGTGGCACGTGCCTATAGTCCCGGCTACTTGGGAGGCTGAGACATGAGAATTGCTTCAACTTCGGAGGCGGAAGTTGCAGTGAGCGGAGATTGTGCCACTGCACTCCAGCAAGGCTCCGTCTGGAAAAAAAAAAAAAATCTAAAAAGGAAAGAAATTTTATAATAATAAAACAGACTTGGGATTACTCTGAGTAGGAACTTGTATGCGAGTACAGCGGAAACAGACATGGGATTACTCTGAGTAGAACCTATATGCGAGTACGGCGGAAACAGACACGGAATTGCTCTGAGTAGAACGTGTATGCGAGTACAGCGGAAACAGACATGGGATTGCTCTGAGTAGAACCTGTATGCGAGTACAGCGGAAACAGACACGGGATTGCTCTGAGTAGAACCTGTATGCGAGTACAGCGGAAACAGACACGGGATTGCTCTGAGTAGAACCTGTATGCGAGTACAGCAGAATGGGGGTAGTGTTGCTTAGTTAGGTACAAGCTGTGGTCAGGAAATGAGAAAGAGAGAGGGAGAGAGAGAAATTGTGTGGGGAGGGATCCTGGAAACCCTTTTGAGAGATGACCAAAAGAGGCCTTTGAAGAACAGAAGCCTAGTATTCTTTTTTTTTGAGATGGAGTTTTGCTCTTGTTGCCCAGGCTGAAGTGCAATAGTGCGGTCTCAGCCCACTGCAACCTCCACCCACTGGGTTCAAGCGAATCTCGTGTCTCAGCCTCCCGAGTAGCTGGGATTACAGGCAGGCACCACCGCGCCCGGCTAATTTTGTATTTGTAGTAGAGACGGGGTTTCTCTGTGTTGGTCAGGCTGGTCTCGAACTCCCGACCTCAGGTGATCCGCCCGTCTCAGCCTCCCAAAGCGCTGGGACTACAGGCTTGAGCCACCGCACCCGGCCCAGCCTAGTATTCTTAAACAGTGAAAGGATACTGAGGTGAGGAGGCATGACCAGTGATAACAGGTACCAAAAATTGAGCACAGCCTTTTGAATTCGTCTGTAACTCCATGATCTCAATGATGAGTTTCCACTTACAGATGCCCCAAGAGGTTCCTTCAGACACATCTAGTTATTGCTCTCTTTTGTCTGCAGTCATTTTCTGCTGCCTCTGGAGGAAGCACTGGCCAGAACTCTTTGCCCTGAGTGTTGTCCTGTGTTACTGTTTCTTCTCTTATTTCTTTTCAAGGCGATCTCTTTGCTGCCACTTTCCTCATTAAGAATGGGGCCTTGGTCAATGCTGCTACACTGGGTGCCCAGGAGACACCATTGCACCTCGTGGCCTTGTACAGTTCAAAGAAACACTCAGCAGATGTGATGTCTGAGATGGCGCAGATTGCAGAGGCCCTTCTGCAGGCTGGTGCCAACCCCAACATGCAGGACAGCAAGGGGAGGTAAGCTGGGGAGCAGACCCCGTGCCCTTAGCACTCTTCTCAGAAGATTATCTTACGGTAGCAGGTCACTGGCATACGGGGAGTTCATGTTCTGTAGTTTGGCATTATTCAGTCTGATTTTTATTAAAGTCACAGACATTGATGTATAGTAGTAGTGTCACTACTAAAACCAGAGGCATTTGGGGAAAACATTTCCGTCCTGGGTAACTGAAGTCATCGAGGGTTTTTTTGTTGTTGTTTGTTTGTTTTTAATTGTGTCAGCGTCTCACTCTGTCGCCCAGGCTGGAGCGCAGTGGTATGATCTTGGCTCACTCTAGCCTCCACCTCCTGGGCACAGGTGATCCTCCCACCTCAGCCTCCTGAGTAGGTGGGACTACAGGCATGCGCCACCCCACCTGGCTGATTGTTGTATTTTGGTGGAGACAGGGTTTTGCCATGTTGTCCAGGCTGGCCTCAAACTCCTGGGCTCAAACGATCTTCCCACCTCAGTCTCCCAGAGTGCTGGGATTACAGGCGTGTGCCAGTCTTCGAGCTTTTAAGCAATTTGTATCTTCATGTTTGAAGGAACCAGAGTGGTCGTCTAGTCCAGGGCCTCCAAGGGAACCTTCTAGCGTTTCTTAGAGTTCAAACTATCCAAGTTTGAAGAACTATCCAAGCAACCAGACAATCTGTTTTATTTCTGTGAGGTCTAATTGTTAGAAAATTCTAATTGTTAAACCCAATTTTACTTTCTTGTAAACACTCCCACTTTATCTGCACAGCTTGCTACCTTTGTCTGTAGCACAGCCCGTTGCATATTTAACAATAATTACTGTGTTCATTTTGCCCATTTCCAGAAATACTTAGTTGGGGATTCCTTGTGGTTTAGGATCTGGGAAAAGGCTGCTTGTCTCGGGACAGTGGTGTGAGGCTGTGAAGGACGGTTAAGTCACCTGAATCGCTGACCACAGTTGGGACCCGCGTGTCCTTAGAACAACTCAGTATTTTAAACCTTTGAAAACCCTCTCAAAAAAGGAAAGATTTTTTGTAAAGTTTGGTCGTCAGATAGGAAAATGGGCTTGTGTGATAGGGAAGGTACACAAATAAGATGTAGCTTCATGAAATCTCAATATCATGTGATAATTACCTTATTTCCTAAAATAATTGCATCCATGTCCCTGTTGTTGATGCTTTTATTTTTTTCCTCCAACGGCAGAAAACTTGCAGTGTGTGTGTGTGTGTGTGTGTGTGTGTGTGTGTGTGTGGTAGGTACAGCCTTGGGCCCTGACTCACAATGTGTGTGTGTGTATGTGTGTGTGTGTATGTGTGTGTGTGGGGGGGGTAGGTGCGGCCTTGGGCCCTGACTCGCTGTGTGTGTGTTGGGGGGGGTGGGTAGGTGCGGCCTTAGGCCCTGACTCACTGTGTGTGTGTGTGTGTGTGTGTGTGTGTGTGTGTGTGTGTGTGGGGTAGGTGCAGCCTTGGGCCCTGACTCACTGTGTGTGTGTGTGTGTGTGTGTGTGTGTGTGTGGTAGGTGCAGCCTTGGGCCCTGACTCACATTGTGTGTGTTGTGTGTGTGTGTGTGTGTGTGTGGTAGTTCCACAGTGCTAGTCTCCTGCAGGGCTCCCGAGTGCTAAATGAAAGCAGTGAAAAGAGGTTAAATGCAGCTTTCATCAGTTCTCTCCTGTTGCTGCACTGAGTGTGTTTGAGAAGAACAGAAAATTATGGGGGAAGTTTCTTTTCCGAATTAATGGAGAATAGATGAGGGAAAATCTGCACACCTGTGGCAGAAACTGCTGTTTTTGAGAAAATCATGTCTATGCCTTCAGGAGGGGGTCGGGATTGAGTTGGGGAGTATTTGAGATCGCTTCCTTGAGCTGATTCTTGTCCATTTTGGCCACTGAATAATGGTCACATATAAGCAGATCCGTTTTCAGGTTTTGATCCTGGGTCATGGTTTTAGAAGCCTTGTAGAAATGTGGAATTTCTTGTGGGTGGGGACTCTGCCTGGGATTCGGGGTGCCTCTTGCCATGAATCGTCCTGGACAGGCCTGTCCTGAATTGACCCTTCTTCTTTTTGGTCCTGTAGGACTCCTTTGCACGTGTCCATCATGGCCAGGAATGAACATGTGTTCAGTCAGCTGCTGCAGTGCAAACAGTACGTAGGGAGACATGCACAAGTGAGAAGACGGGTTGGAGGGGGGTTGTGAGTGAAAAATCATTCTTCTTAAACACCTTTAGTGTCGCATTTATTAAGAAGTTAAAGTGAGCTAAAAAATGTGTCGTTGAAAAAGGATAAAGAGAAAGAACAAGGTCGTTGTCAGTCTAGAGTGTCTCAGAAAGATTGTAGGTGCTGTTGACATTGCTTCTGCTTTTCAGACTAGATTTAGAACTCAAAGACCACGAGGGCAGCACGGCTCTGTGGCTCGCAGTGCAGCATATCACGGTGTCTTCTGACCAGTCTGTGAACCCCTTCGAAGATGTCCCCGTGGTAAATGGGACTTCATTTGATGAGAACAGCTTTGCAGCCAGACTCATCCAGCGCGGCAGCCACACGGACGCACCTGACACGGCGACAGGTAAAGGACATGCCACCCGAAGGGGCGATGCTGGGGCCTGCAGGTGCCAGGAAATGGCGTGTAACTGCTTTCACCCCAGATTTAGAAATTGAACGGCATACTATGAGGATAATGATTTTGTACTTAATTTTAAATACAGTAAAAGCCTGGGTTGTAATTTTTAAAAATCCTGTGCTTCAAACATCAAGTCCCTGAAGCTGAAACTTCCATTTGTTTAATGCGGTGACTCCCACACTCTTTGGACTCAGCATTCCTTTGACCGTCTTAAAAATGGTACCAGAGAGCTTTTGTTTAGGTGGGTTATAACTTCAGTATTTACCATCTTAGACTACACTTTGAGAACTACTGTTTTAATGTATTTCCTTGATCTGACTAAATAAAATACAGCGATATTTTAGGGAGAGGGATTCCGTGTAATTCAGTATTGAGTACTAGCAAAAAATGTAGAAAACATGGGTAGGTGTCACTCACAGGAAGAGTTGACCAAAAAAAAAAAAAAAAAAAAAAAAGATGGGTATTAAAACAGCCCTTTCCCTAAAGAAGTTAATAATTGAAGGTCGGCCAGGCGCGGTGGCTCATGCCTGTAATCCCAGCACTTTGGTAGGCCGAGGCTGGCGGATCACCTGAGGTCAGGAGTTCGAGATCAGCCTGGCCAACATGGTGAAACCCCGTCTCTACTAAAAATGCAAAAATTAGCTGGGTGTGGTGGCGGGCGCCTGTAATCCCAGTTACTCAGGAGGCTGAGGTAGTAGAATTGCTTGAACCTGGGAGGTAGAGGTTGCAGTGAGCCACGTGTCACTGCACTCCAGCCTGGGCAACAGAGCGAGACTCTGTCTCAAAAATCAATCAATCAATCAATAAAAAATTAAAAAATATTTAAAGGTCAAATGAAATCACCACTCTAGGTGATACAAAAGCTCAAGGCAGTGGTACTACAGGACAGATAATATAGGAAGAACTATAAGTGTTTTATACAGAACAGATAATATAGGAAGAACTATAAGTGTTTTATATAGAACAGATAATATAGGAAGAACTATAAGTGTTTTATACAGAACAGATAATATAGGAAGAACTATAAGTGTTTTATACAGAACAGATAATATAGGAAGAACTATAAGTGTTTTATACAGGACAGATAATATAGGAAGAACTGTAAGTGTTTTATACAGAACAGATAATATAGGAAGAACTGTAAGTGTTTTATACAGGACAGATAATACAGGAAGAACTATAAGTGTTTTATACAGGACAGATAATATAGGAAGAACTATAAGTGTTTTATACAGGACAGATAATATAGGAAGAACTATAAGTGTTTTATACAGGACAGATAATAGGAAGAACTGTAAGTGTTTTATACAGAACAGATAATAGGAAGAACTATAAGTGTTTTATACAGAACAGATAATATAGGAAGAACTGTAAGTGTTTTATACAGGACAGATAATAGGAAGAACTGTAAGTGTTTTATACAGAACAGATAATATAGGAAGAACTATAAGTGTTTTATACAGGACAGATAATAGGAAGAACTATAAGTGTTTTATACAGGACAGATAATAGGAAGAACTATAAGTGTTTTATACAGGACAGTTAATATAGGAAGAACTATAAGTGTTTTATACAGAACAGATAATATAGGAAGAACTATAAGTGTTTTATACAGAACAGATAATATAGGAAGAACTATAAGTGTTTTATACAGGACAGATAATATAGGAAGAACTATAAGTGTTTTATACAGGACAGATAATATAGGAAGAACTATAAGTGTTTTATACAGGACAGATAATATAGGAAGAACTATAAGTGTTTTATACAGAACAGATAATAGGAAGAACTGTAAGTGTTTTATACAGAACAGATAATATAGGAAGAACTATAAGTGTTTTATACAGGACAGATAATATAGGAAGAACTATAAGTGTTTTAGACTGAAGACTTCTGGAAACCAAATTATTACTAATTCCTTTTAATTTGCAAATATATTGGTGATTGCTATAATTTTACTGATTACTAATTTAATCCTATCAGAATTTGGCATATAAGAGGTTGGTCCTTTGATCTTTAAGAATCGAATGGTGGCTCATTCCTGTACCCTGAGCTACCCAGGAGGCTGATGTGGGAGGATTGCTTGAGGCCAGGAGTTGGAGGCTGCAGTGAGCTATGGTCACTCCACTGTACTGCAGCCTGGGTGACAGAGCAAGATCCCATCTCTTAAAAAACAAACAAAAAACAGGCTTGAATGTTAGACTCTTACAGAACTAGGTTTTTGTTTTTTTTTTTTTTTGAGATGGAGTCTCGCTGGGTCACCCTGGCTGGAGTGCAGTGGTGTGATCTCGGTTCACTGCAAGCTCTGCCTCCTGGGTTCACGCCATTCTCCTGCCGCAGCCTCCCCAGCAGTTGGGACTACAGGCACATGTCGCCACACCCGGCTAATTTTTGTAGTTTTAGTAGAGATGGGGTTTCACTGTGTTAACCAGGTTGGTCTCGATCTCCTGACCTTGTGATCCTCCCGCCTCGGCCTCCCGAAGTGCTGGGATTACAGGCGTGAGCCACCGCGCCCGGCCAGAACTAGTTTTTATAAAAGTCTGACGTGTGCTTGAAAGTAACATGCACTGTGGCCGGGCACGGTGGCTGAAGCCTGTAATCCCAGCACTTTGGGAGTCCGAGACGGGCGGATCACGAGGTCAGGAGATCGAGACCATCCTGGCTAACATGGTGAAACCCCGTCTCTACTTAAAAAATATACAAAAAACTAGCCGGGCGAAGTGGCAGGCACCTGTAGTCCCAGCTACTTGGGAGGCTGAGGCAGGAGAATGGCGTGAACCTGGGAGGCGGAGCTTGCAGTGAGCTGAGATCAGGCCACTGCACTCCAGCCTGGGCGACAGAGCAAAACTCCGTCTCAAAAAAAAAAAAAAAAAAAGGAAAAGAAAATAGGCTGGGCGCGGTGGCTCAAGCCTGTAATCCCAGCACTTTGGGAGGCCGAGACGGGCGGATCACGAGGTCAGGAGATCGAGACCATCCTGGCTAACACGGTGAAACCCCGTCTCTACTAAAAAAAATACAAAAAAAACTAGCTGAGCGAGGTGGCGGGCGCCTCTAGTCCCAGCTACTCGGGAGGCTGAGGCAGGAGAATGGCGTGAACCCGGGAAGTGGAGCTTGCAGTGAGCTGAGATTCGGCCACAGCACTCCAGCCTGGGTGGCAGAGCAAGACTCCGTCTCAAAAAAAAAAAAAAAAAGAAAGAAAATAATATGCATTCTTTAATTGTAGGATGCAGCATTCTCTTTGTGCATTAAATCAAGCTTGTTCATTATGCTGTTCAAATCTTACATATTCTTATTAACTTTTGGACTGCTTGATCTGTCAGTTTCTGGGAGGTATATTACAATTTTTCATTGGTTATGGTTTTGTCCATTTTTCTTGCTGGTTCTGTCACTTTTACATTATATACTTTGTTTTAATTGTTAAATCTAGACAGGCTCAGGATTGTTTTTTCTATTAATATGTTTCATTTTTCATTTTACGTGTAATCTTAGTCTACTAAGATATTTTAATTTTTTTTAATTTATAAAGTTTTTAAAATTAAAAAAATTTTTTTTTGAATTTTAAGGCTAGTCAGGTGAAGCAGTGGGAGCGAAGAAGGAACAAAGAAATCTGTAACTGGTTTTGATGAGTTGTAAACGTCACTGCACCCGGACCAGCCAATTCGTCCACTCGCTTTTAACGGTTCAGTGATGTTTGCGCGATCACGGGTTATCTTTGTTCTGTTGGGAGGCATAGAGTTAAGTCTTGGGTACAGGGGAATGACTGCAGGCGTGAACATGGGGTCCACATTCGGAGTCTCCAGATTAGAGAAGCCATCAACTAGGAGTCGGATAAGGAAAAACGTGGTATGAAAGCTAAGTAGTACTTTGTCCCATTTCTGTTTGTTTGTTTGTTTTGAGACAGAGTCTCACTCTGTCGCCCAGGCTGGAGCGTGGTGGGACTGTCTCAGCTCACTGAAACCTCTGCCTCCCGGGTTCAAGTGATTCTCCTGCCTCAGCCTCCCGAGTAGCTGAGATTACAGGCATGCGCCACCAGGCCTGGCACATTTTTACGTTTTTAGTAGAGACAGGGTTTCACCATGTTGGCCAAGCTGGTCTCGAACTCCTGACCTCAAATGATCCAGACTCCCAAAGTTCTGGGATTACAGGCAGTGAGCTACTGTGCCTGGCTGTCACAGTTCTTTATCTTGTTTTTAGTCCTGGTGTTTAGTTTATTTAGAATTTCAAATAGTATCGCTGTTGACATGAGAGAGTTTGTTCATTTTTGGAAATGGATTTTAAAAGGCTGAGAAACACTGTTTTAGGGCTAAAACCATTTAGAGAGAAAAAGAAGAAAAAAAACCTCATTTTTTTCTTTCCAAGGTTTTTATTTAGAAAAGAGTGACACTGCTAAGGAAAATATTTCTAAGCCAAGAACAAACATATTTAAAGCATTAGGAATAAAACTGAAGTATTTATATTTAAGGGGCATTTTCTAATAGAACTTAAAATGTTTTCAAAATGGTCATCCAGCCAAGTGGTTTTCAGCCTGGCACAATCCTGCCTTTACTGCCTGAGAACATTTGTCAACATCTGTAGACATTTTTTTTTTTTTCTTTGAGACAGAGTCTTGTTCTGTTGTCCAGGGTGGAGAGCAGTGGTGCAATCTCAGCTCACTGCAACCTCTGCCTCCTGGGTTCAAGCGATTCCCATGTCTCAGCCTCCCAAGTAGCTGGGATTACAGGTGTGCACCACCACGCCTGGCTAGTTTTGTATTTTTAGTAGAGACAGGTTTTCACCATGTTAGCCGGGCTGATCTCAAACCGCTGGCACCAAGTGATCCACCTGCCTTGGCCTCCGAAAGTGCTGGGATGACAGTTGTGAGGCACTACATGTGGCCAACATCTGTAGACATTTCTAATTGTCTTAAGTTCAGAGGATGCTGCTGAACATTGTACCCGCAACAAAGAATTTATCCTGTCCAAAATGTCAGTAGCACCACCGTTGAGAAACCTTGCTCTAACCCAACCTCAGCAAGGAGACAGAAGTTCTGCAGTCCTGGGCAGTGGCCAGTGGGAATCCCATGGAGGAACTGGGTGTTCCAGCCCGGGCGTTCCCCAGCCTCTGTGTCCACACACACAGTACCTATGTGGGTGTTCCAGCCTTGGGCGTTCTCTAGGGTTTGTGTCCACACACACAGTACCTCTGTGGGTGCCCCATCCCGGGGCGTTCCCCAGCCTCTGTGTCTACACACACAGTACCTACGTGGGTGCCCCATCCCGGGGCGTTCCCCAGCCTCTGTGTCCACACACACAGTACCTATGTGGGTGCCCCATCCCGGGGCGTTCCCCAGCCTCTGTGTCCACACACACAGTACCTATGTGGGTGCCCCATCCCGGGGCGTTCCCCAGCCTCTGTGTCCACACACACAGTACCTATGTGGGTGCCCCATCCCGGGGCGTTCCCCAGCCTCTGTGTCCACACACACAGTACCTCTGTGGATGCTCCAGCCCGGGGCGTTCTCTAGGGTCTGTGTCCACACACACGGTACCTATGTGGGTGCTTCAGCCCGGGGCGTTCCCCAGCCTCTGCGTCCACACACACAGTACCTATGTGGATGCTCCAGCCCGGGGCGTTCTCTAGGGTCTGTGTCCACATACACGGTACCTATGTGGGTGCTTCAGCCCGGGGCGTTCCCTAGGGTCTGTGTCCACATGCAGAAAGCACCTTTGTGGACTTAAATGATACTTACTGTCTGGTGCGGACCTACTGTCTGGTGAGGGCTTGCCAGTCCCAGGGTGGCGGAAAGAGCAGGTGTTGTGCAGTGTGCAGCGTGACCGCATTTCGATGCAAACAGAAGAATCAGCATGCCCGTTTTCTTCTAGGAAACTGTTTACTGCAGCGGGCAGCTGGAGCAGGAAACGAGGCAGCAGCTCTTTTCCTGGCAACCAACGGTGCCCATGTCAACCACAGAAACAAGTGGGTAAGTGTGACCGGGCAGCTGGAGAAAATGGTGTTGATCTATGGAAGAAATGGCACTGGTGGATATGTAGGAAAAAGGGGAATAGGTGTTTTTTTTTTTTTCAGTTTTTATCAGAATAATACATGCATATGGTTAAAAAGCCGGAGTGAAACAGATTATGTTTCCTCAAATATTGGTTGATTGATTAATTTAGCAAAACCATTTCCTAAGCATTTGCTCAGGAAACAGTGCTTGTTCGGGTTATCAGGCCCTGAACTAGATACCATGGACTTTAATAGGGGTTAGTAAACGCATGCACAAACCTACCATTTGCTTGGGTTTTCCTATGTGGATTGTCTTTTATGAGTCTGTATCGCACGCTAACAAGGCAGAATGTATGGTGTTATGAATAAAAGTGTTACCTTTGGGGTTGGACGTTACCGAGTTTACCAGCTTTCCCATTTCCTCCCTATGCAGTCTTTTTTTTTTTTTTTTTTTTTTTTTTTTTTTTTTGAGACAGAGTTTTGCTCTCGTTGCCCAGGGCGGAGTGCAATGGTGCAATCTCGGCTCACCACAACCTCCGCCTCCCAGGTTCTAGCAATTCTCCTGCCTCAGCCTCCAGAATAGCTGGGATTACAGAGATGCGCCATCATGCCCGGCTAAGTTTTGTTTGTTTGTTTTTTCAGTAGAGATGGGGTTTCTCCATGTTGGTCAGGCTGGTCTCAAACTCCCAACCTCAGGTGATTTGCCCACCTCGGCCTCCCAAAGTGCTGGGATCACGGACATGAGCCACTGCGCCCAGGCCTATGTGGTCTTAATTTTAAGTTTCCTCATCTATAAAATGAGGTTAATACTGATTTCATAGGGTGTGGTTAAGATGAAAGTAAATGATATAATTAAGTGCTTATTAGTATAATAACTGAGACATTAGGTACTATTTGGTAGTTATTTTTACTTTATAATTTTCAGACCGGAAGGATATGCTTGTCTTCAAGATCACATTTATTTTATGGTCACTTTGTGCTAGCAGCTTTAAGGCTATTACCCCTTTTAATTTTCACAGTGGACCTGGAAGCAGCATGTATTATTAGGATTGAAGAAGCCTTTCCCACATCAATCAGTTCTTTATTTCGGAGTCAACGACCTTGGGGTTCTGGGAGGTTAGGTGGCATATAAATAATACCTATATAGATGCTCCAGACCGGGGCGTTCCCCAGCCTCTGTCCACACACACAGTACCTATGTACTATTATAAATAATGAGGTGTCCGCATTAAGACTCCGGCACAAGGCTGTCTAGATGCACACTGTCTCGACAGCACTGGGCAAGGCAGTCAACAATGAGCTCGGTATCTGAGCCAGACCAGCATATCTTGGTACAGGAGAGAGGGCAGTGCCATCCTTTCAAAACACTGCTGACTCCACTATGTGTCTGCACATAGCCAGCTCTCCAGCCAGAGTGACGGCATGGCCCAGCGCCCACTGCTGCTTGTTCTGGGCTCAACATCACAGCATCTCGTGCCCTCTCACCTTCTCCGTGCCTCTGCTCTTGCCACTGTGTGTCACTGTCTCTTTCTTTTCCTCCTGCATCATTAGCTTTGCCCACTATTCATTTCTAATAGCATAGAGACATGCTCTACTATCTCCTAACTTAAAATCCTCTGCCGGGCACAGTGGCTCACACGTGTTATCCCAGCACTTTGGCAGGCTGAGGCGGGCGGATCATCTGAGGTCAGGACTTCGAGACCAGCCTGGCCAACATGGTGAGACCCCATCTCTACTAAAAATACAAAAATTAGCTGGACGTGGTGGCGGGGGCCTGTAGCCCCAGTTACTCAGGAAGCTGAGGCAGAAGAATCGCTTGAACCTGGGAGGCGGAGGTTGCAGTGAGTGGAGACCGCGCCGTTGCACTGCAGCCTGGGCAAAAGAGTAAGATTTTGTCTTGAAAAACAAAACAAAACAAAAAAACCTCCCTTAGGCCCACATTGTCTACCCGCTGTTGCTCCTTCTCTGAATACCCTTCATAGCAAAACTAGGTCAAACCCAAACTGTAGAGACACAGGAGGCCTAACTTGAAAGCCGTGGAGAGCAGCACTGCAGAAGGGCCTGGAACACTGGCTTCCGGTGTGTGGGCTTTATCCTGTGGGAACAGAAGAGCCATTGGAGGGTTTTGGGCAGACAAGTAGTACGATTCTTCTGGAGCTGAGAAAGCTGCCTGGGATGGCTGGCATGGTGGGTGTGCCGTGGAGCCCAGGCTGGAGCCAAGTGGGAATCATCTTGACAAGCAGTGACCTGTGCTGTCCTCTCACGCTGCATTGGGATCCAAAGGAACAGGTTCCGCAGGAATTGCAGAGTCAGTCTATACCACACGCGTGCTTCAGGCTCCCAGGAGCGAGGGCAAGAGAACCGTTCCAGCTGCTGCAGTGCAGGGATGGCGTGTGGAATTCGGGGACTCGGAGGGGCTGCTTGGGAGGGCGGTGGGGATAAAAGGGGGATGCTGGGCGCAGTGTCCCCTGCTCAGGTGGTGGGTGTGCTAACATCTAAGAAATCTCCACTCAAGAACTTATCTGTGGAACCAGAAACCACTGGTACCCCAAGGACACCGAAGGACGAACTTAAAAAAACAATTACTGTGGCGAAGCCGTGAGAAAAGAGGAAGCTGGCCAGGAGGAGGAACTTGAGTGGGGGGAGTAAATTCCACTGTGATTTCTAAATTTCTCAACATTTAGGTAGGGATGTCTAACAGGCTGTGGGAAAATAAGATGCAGAAATGGGGCTGGAGGCCTGGGTTTGAGAGTCTCCTGCTTGTAGATAATGGCAGAAGCCGTGAAGTAGATCAGCACACCCAGTGAGAATGTGCAGGAAGAAGGTCTGGAACAGGAGACAGCCCTGAGGAAGGTGGGGGAGAGAAGGAGGAAGAGGAAGAGGAAATACTTGGGAGGTCTCACACTACAATTACGGTTCCCCTGTATGGGGAGGATTTGGGTGGGAAGCGCGCGCTCTGGGTCAAGGCGTAAAAGCACTCAATCCTTATCTGCCACAGTGGGGAGTCCCGCAGATAATGTTCAAAGCTGGAAAATCAAGAGGCAGCAATAAAAACATATTAGTTAGAAATACGGAGATTTACAAAACCCAGCTGGAATAGTTAAAAGTGACTCCTGCTGGGAAAGGATAATTTTTTGAGGGAAAAGGAGGAGGTAGGAGCTTGCTTTTTTTTTTTTTTTTTTTTTTTTTAAGGCTAGTCAAGTGAAGCAGTGGCTGTGAAGGAACAAATGAATCTGTAACTGGTTATGATCAGTTAGTTGTAAACATCACTGCCAGGGATCTTGCTGTTTTTTACAGTAAGCCTTGGAGAGTTCTCACCTCTCTAAGTGATGATGATGTGTAGCTCTGATGAGAGCAGGCGCCGTATGCAAGCGCAGTACTGCAAGCAGAGTGGTATGTTCTGTTCATTTCCACTTGTTTGGGTGGGAGAACTCCAGTGTGTGTGTATACATACGGACATACACATAGACATGCCGAAATGCTTAAGCATGTGCACACATGCATTTTCCTAGGAGTATTCTGTCAATGGAGAGAAACATGAAACTGGTAATAATGGTTCCAAATGTGAGAGGAAACTTCTTTTTAAATATTGCATCAGGTACCGGTAATACCCATTAAAAATAATTTTTAACTTTTAAAAGTAGGGGAAGGAGGTCTTGATCAGAGTTCAAGATGAGATTGATGCAAGCAGGCCACAGAAACGGAGTGCAAGTGAGGAGCTGCGGAAGCAGTGACGGCCACCGTGTCGAGGCTGCTGATCGCCGGTGCCTCGCTCCCGCGTGGGGACTGCGCGGCTCTCCCGCTTGCACTGTTTATTTTGGTGACACTTGTAGCTTGTTATTGTTCTGTCATAATAAGCATATATTATTTTTAGAATTAGAAAAAAAGAGTTATGAAGCAAAGCAAAGGGCGGTTAAGGAGGACCTAGGAGGTGAAGTCAAGAAGCTAGCTTTCAGAAGGTGCTTGGGGAAGACACTGAAGAAACGACGGGTGGAACCAGGCGCAGTACCTCACGCCTGTGACCCCAGCTATTTGGGAAGCTGAGGCAAGAGGACTGCTTGAGCCTTGAAGTTTGGGTCCAGCCTGGGCAACACAGCGAGACTCCACCTCAAAAAAAAAAAAAAAAAATAGGCCAGACGCGGTGGCTCACGCCTGTAATCCCAGCATTTTGGGAGGCTGAGGCGGGTGGATCAAAAGGTCAAGAGTTCGAGACCAGCCTGGCCAACATGGTGAAACCTGTCTGTACTGAAAATACAAAAATTAGCTGGGTGTGGTGGCGCATGCCTGTAATCCCAGCTACTTAGGAGGCTGAGGCAGGAGAATTGCATGAACCCAGGAGGCAAAGGTTGCAGTGAGCCGAGATCTTGACACTGCACTCCAGCCTGGGCAACAGAGCGGGACTTGTCTCCAAACAAAACCAAAAAAAGAAAGAAAAAAGATACTGAGAGCGATGATGGCTCAGGAGAAGAAGAACAGAAATCAGGAGGGTCAGCTGGCGACAGGATGAGCCCAGGACCCGAGTTTTTTCTCTCAGGCTGCCATGCTCCCTTCGTGAAGGGAATTCCTGTGAGTGCTCAGATTGCGGCCATTTGTTTCCATTCAGGGAGAAACCCCGTTGCACACAGCGTGTCGGCATGGCCTGGCCAACCTCACTGCAGAGCTGCTGCAGCAAGGTGCCAACCCAAACCTGCAGACGGAGGAAGCTCTGCCTTTGCCAAAGGAGGCTGCACCCCTGACCAGCTTGGCGGACAACATCTATCTGCAGACACCACTGCACATGGCGATCGCCTATAACCATCCGGACGTGGTATCTGTCATCCTGGAGCAGAAAGGTAAGTACGTGGGAATACTGTCCATCATTTTGACTTGGGGACAGCGGTTTAGGATCGTTAGTTACAGAGTTGATGTTTCTTCTGTTGGTGAGTTTCGTATAGCTAGTTTCTTACTCCCGAAAAATCCTTTCAGGTCAAACTAGAGAAGCATGTAGTCTGGCTCTTGACTGCTGCTTCCCTGTGTGTGTTTTCAGGATGGGGCCTGCCCAATTCACTTGTTAGGTTAAGCTGGTAGAACTTTTGACTCTGCCGTCTGTCTTACTTGAGTATTTCTCCAGGCCGTTTAGTGTAGGTCAAGCAAAGCTGCGCCTCGGTGTGAGCACTGTCTGGGAGAACCCTGCTGTGGCAGGCACCCCGTGAGAGAGGGGCCAAGGGCAGCCCCTGCGGGACAGAGGGGCCATTTCCCTCAGAAGGTCTTCCTCATGCCTTCTCTTTCCTGTGCTGAGGTTTATTTTGCTCTTGCCTCAATCCTTGTTAAGGACAGTGGTTTTTTAGCATTGTCTTTTTGGAGGGAGGTGGGGTTTCAGGTACTGTGCGCCCTTTTTCTGGTCCTCACAGAAGTTTTAAGACTGTAGGAGAAAAGTTTTAAGATTACGTATTAGGAAACACCATCGGGGCGTTGGTTTAGTCTTTTTAGTAACCAAGTGTGTTTCCATAATGGAGTCCGTTTTCCTTATGTGAAGAGTCAGTGTTTTAAGCTTTAAAAAAGATTCATTTTCCCCGTAAGTTTTGCTCCAAAATATCAGATTTCTGGGCTTCGAGTCCTGACAAGATTTATCTACTCTCTTTTTGTAGCATTCATTGTATTATACCCAACAGTTAGTTTGAAACTGAGTTCTTACTCTACTGAATGCTTTAAATGGGATCCACAGATGGTGAACTCAAATATTCTTTTCTTTTTTAAAACATTTAGCCAATGCTCTTCATGCCACCAACAACTTGCAAATCATTCCGGACTTCAGCCTCAAAGACTCCCGAGACCAGACTGTGCTGGGCCTGGCATTATGGACTGGTAAGGCCGTGCCGGGGCATCACGTCTGCAGACAGACAGCTGTCTGAAGCAGGGCTGGGCGGGAGAGACAGAGCGAGAAAGAGGAGAGGGAGCTAATCATTTGGTTATGAAATAACCTTTCTGTTTGAGTTAAGCCTGTTAGATCCAGTGGAAAACTGCTGGCTTTGAGAAGTTGAGAGGGTATGTCTGTTGTAGTAAGATGTTGAGGAAGCGGGAAACGCTGAGCGTGGATGACATCGGGGCTTGTTTCTTTCCCAGGCATGCACACAATCGCAGCCCAGCTGCTGGGCTCTGGGGCCTCCATCAATGACACCATGTCGGATGGGCAGACCCTGCTGCACATGGCCATACAGCGGCAGGACAGCAAGAGCGCACTGTTCCTCCTGGAGCACCAGGCAGATATAAATGTCAGGTAGGACGAAGCCGCACTCTCCACTGTAACACCAGGTAACAATTAATTGAGATGTCAAAAGCACAGCCTCGCTTGCAGAAGTGTTTCTGTTTCATATTAGATAGAGGAAGGGAAACAATAGCTCTAAAAACACACAAACTCAGTGTTGTCACAAAATCATCAAAAGTCTTGATTGTAATGGAGAAAAGGACTGTCCTTTGCTCTTGTCTGAACCTTTCAGGACCAGTGCACAGTATTGCACAAGTCTCATTGTAAAAAACAATCTAAAGTCAGGTTTTTTTTTTTCTTTTTCTTTGAGTCAGGATCTCACTCTTGCCCAGGCTGGAGTACAGTGGTGCAGTCTCAGCTTACTGCGGCCTTCGCCTACTGGGTTCAAGCGTTTCTCGTGCCTCAGCCTCCCAAGTAGCTGGAATTACAGGTGCCCGCCACCACGCCTGGCTCATTTTTTGTGCTTTTAGTAGAAATGGGGTTTCACCACGTTGGCCAGGCTGGTCTCGATCTCCTGACCTTGTGATCCGCCCACCTCGGCCTCCCATAGTGCTGGGATTACAGGCGTGAGCCACCGCGCCCGGCCTAAAATCAGTTTTTAACAAGGAATTTCAGTTACAGTGAAGAACGTTCCAACAAATGAGCCACCAGTAAGGCTTGAGGGGGAAAAAGACATGACATGGAGTCCAATGTTACTGTGGTTGTATTTGCAAAAGAACTCCCCTTGATCTCCAGGGACTCTGAATGACTGAGCGGGGGAAGGAAGGGCTGTCAGCTGGGTTCTTGGGTGGCATTGTATTAAACGGCTCTAAAAAGTGACTGTCGTTCTCTAAGAATTCACCACGCTGGGGTGTTATCTTCGAGAGGCAGTAAGATGACACGGTTATGTGTTCTAAAAAGGCAGAGTGAACAGGCACTGTTTTCACATTAATTTCCCTGAG
This sequence comes from Macaca fascicularis, assembly GCF_037993035.2. Classification (NCBI taxonomy): domain Eukaryota; kingdom Metazoa; phylum Chordata; class Mammalia; order Primates; family Cercopithecidae; genus Macaca; species Macaca fascicularis. The sequence continues at coordinate 4,237,109 of NC_088390.1, read as the reverse complement.
AAAATATTTCATGCCTGTGAGTGAATATGATCGGGGTACGGAAGAAGCTGGGCTCTGGAATGCCCGGAAGGGCACCTTCTGTGCTTTGGCCTCAACTACAAATGTTGGTTTGGGTGTGCCTGTCCTAGCAGGACTCGGGACGGGGAGACGGCCCTCCAGCTGGCCATCAGAAACCAGCTTCCACTCGTGGTCGATGCCATATGCACCCGAGGAGCAGACATGTCTGTGCCAGACGAGAAGGGGAACCCCCCGCTGTGGCTGGCCCTGGCGAACAGTCTGGAGGACATCGCGTCCACTCTGGTAAGACAAGCACAGCCTTAGATGGGGGAGACACTGTGTCAGGGGCGGAGCTGGTGCCTGCGTAGCTGTCACAGGAGCAGGAGATCTGCCAAGTAACATAGTGGGACAAGGACAAGCAGTCGCAAGTCACGTTAAAGAAACTTGCAGTTCAACGTGGTCTCGGCCAACACTTTTGTTTTTAGGTTGTCTTCACCAAGAAAACCAACAAGCAGCGAGAGAATGGCGGCATTTCCTCAGGAGCCCTCTCCTGGGCTTGGCTGATTTGCTGTGGGGTGTCCTCATTATCACCATAGTGATAATTTCCTCAGTCTTAGGTTTATCACCCTTGTTTGCCAGACAGGCCCCAAAAGTGGAGGCAAACCTGCACGTCCTGGTTCAGCTCTCCAAAGGGCCTGCAGTGTGGTATGAAGGCGTTACGCACCTGGGGATTTTAGCTAGTTGTTGAGCTTACCTGTTAGTTACAGGTGTGTTACTTAGGACCGGTTGGTGTACACTGACACTTTGTGTTTTCTGTCCCTTCTGGAACTCAGCTCTAAAGGACACAAATTAAACGTAACTTGTTGATACCTCCCAAGTCTGTCCCACAGGACCTAGTGCAAGAACTTGCACACAGCAAATTTTAATTAGTGTTTGTAAAACTAATGAGTGATACAGATTAAAGTAATTATCATTTAATTAACTGTATCTTATCCGAAAATGGATTTAATGCTATACATAGAGCTCAGACTTGGTAGTAAAACTGTTTGCCTTTGCTCAGCAGTGTTTGTGAATAACTACGTTTTTCTGCAGGTCAGACATGGCTGTGATGCCACGTGCTGGGGTCCAGGACCTGGCGGATGCCTCCAGACGCTCCTGCACAGAGCCATTGATGAAAACAACGAGCCCACCGCCTGCTTTCTCATCCGCAGGTCAGAGTCCCCAGCATCTCTCCAAACCGTTTGAGTGCGCTTGTTGCAAACTGGCTCTTTCCTTTTTAAATCCATCTACGGTCTTGGCATACCAGTAGCCGGCTTGACTTTCGCAGTTAAGGTTATCAGAGAGTCACTGTTCTGTCATGTCAAGTCAGCCAGGAGCCAGGGTCCCTTGTGACAGGAAGAGCTCACAGGCCTGGGTCAAAGAAGCTGAAAGCTTAAGTCAGCGTCCTGCTTTGGGAGCTGCCTGAGCTCCTGTAGTCATGGCGGACCAGTTCAGACCGTGAAGCAGGAGGCTACGGCTGGGGAGACCAGCTGGTCTCTGCAGGACCCCACCACGGTGTGTGAGTCCTAACAGACTCTGTGGCCCCCTCGGAGTGTGGGATGTGTGGGAGCCAAGGTTATTCAGGAAGCCTTTACAGCAGTGGTTTTCAAACTTTATGGTTTTCTTTTGTTTTTTTTTTGAGACAAGAGTCTTGCTTTGTCACCCAGGCTGGAGTGCAGTGGTGCCATCTCGGCTCACTGCACGCTCCGCCTCCCAGGTTCACGCCATTCTCCTGCCTCAGCGCTGGGACTACAGGCGCCCGCCACCACACCTGGCTAATTTTTTTTTAATATTTTTAGTAGAGACGGGGTTTCACCTTGTTAGCCAGGATGATCTCAATCTCCTGACCTCGTGATCCACCCGACTCAGCCTCCCAAAGTATTGGGATTACAGGCGTGAGCCACCACGCCTGGCTCAAACTTTATGGTTTTCAAACTTTCTTTTTGTATTTTCTATTTTTATTTTTGAGATGAAGTCCCACTCTGTTACCCAGCCTGGAGTGCAGTGGCGCGATCTCAGCTCACTGCCACCTCCACCTCCTGGGTTCAAGTAATTCTCCTGCCTCAGCTTCCTGCATAGCTGGGATGACAGGCGTGCACCACCATGCCCGGCTAATTTTTATGTTTTTAGTAGAGAGGGGGTTTCGTCATGTTGGCCAGGCTGGACGTGAACTCCTGACCTGAGTTGATCCACCCACCTCGGCCTCCCAAAGTATGGGATTAGAGGCATGAGCCACTGCGTCCAGCTTGTTCTCAGACTTTAAATGTATGCATATCCCCCTGGGGAGTTTCTAACAATTCTGATGCCCGGGTTGCCCACCCCCAAGACCAGTCACAGAAGAATCTATGAGAGTGGAACCCCGACTCTGGTATTTGAGGCCAGGGACTAAGGACTCAGACCCGGCCACAGCAGACGTTGTTGGGTTGGATGAGGTTGCTGCTCTACATTTGTGATCAGCATGCCTGTAGGCCGGGTCCAAGCGCAGCGTGTTTTACATTTCCCCATTCCCTTCAGTGGCTGTGACGTGAATAGTCCCAGACAACCAGGCACTAACGGAGAAGGAGAGGAAGAGGCTAGAGATGGGCAGAGCCCTTTGCATTTGGCAGCCTCTTGGGGGCTGGAAGAGACGGTGCAGTGTCTTCTGGAGTTTGGCGCCAACGTGAATGCACAGGTGTGTCGTTTCTGTTTTCCAGGGAGACAGGTGTAGCTCCGGCATGAGGGAAACCTCCTCCTATGGCAAAGGACCTTGCACAGTGCCCAGTTCCAGGCGCTGCTTCTTCATGAACACACGGCCTCCCTTGCAGTGTTCATGATTTCAGGCTGACTGTGCTTCTCTGGGCCTTTGTCCTTACTACAGCAGGAGGAAGATTTGTTTCAGCTCTTTCTGTTTGCCTCCTATTGGCCCTTAGTTACAGATTTCCACTGAGAGTTTAGTCCCAAATTGCATACTGTATTTAGGAGAACATCCTGGTAGCTCACTGGAGCACCCCTGAGTTACGCCCTTTGATGCTTTTCAACATTCGAGCCTGTGCAGCTTGATATCTAAGGCCCTGCAGCCAGATAAGGAGTGGTGGCTTAGAGCGGAGACTCACTGCAGATCTGAAACACGGGTGTGTGCCGGGTCCACGGTCACCACTGGGTCGCTGGAACGTGGTGTAACAGGAAGTGACTTTTAGTCATTTCTCTTTGGCGTCTTTAACAGCTGAGTCAAACACAGGGTGGGAGTGTTGATCGAGTCTCATAACTGAAATTTGATTTAAAAGTTATACCCCTTCATATTTTTCCTGAGTTTTATCTTGCAATTGAACATTAAATTCTGTGCCTTGTTCCATAGGATGCAGAAGGAAGAACCCCCATCCACGTGGCCATCAGCAGCCAACACGGCGTCATCATTCAGCTGTTGGTTTCTCACCCCGATATCCATTTGAACGTGCGAGACAGACAAGGGCTGACCCCGTTTGCCTGTGCCATGACTTTCAAGAACAACAAGTCAGCCGAGGCCATCCTCAAACGAGAGTCCGGGGCTGCTGAGCAGGTGAGTGAGGACACCCAGCATTCTCCACATGGTCCTGGGCTCCGCGGAAGCTGGAGACTAGACAGATGTCACCAACTAAACATGGCTCTTCCTGGAAAGAACTTCGGTTGGAAATTGTCCTCCCTGCCCTAGAATGTGGCTGCTGAGATGTCCCATCAGTGCAGGAGGAGATCTGGCTCCTCTGCCGGTATGTCAGCGCCTGACAATGCCAGGCGGAGACGGAAGCGGAGGCAGTGGGCTCCATCGTAGGAAGTCTGTGGCGTGTACAGCCGAGCTCATTCTTTGCTTTTGCTAGGATGGTCAACTGTCCTAGTAAGGAGTGTCTTTTAAAGAGCTTGCATTGTGGTGTTGGGGCAACTTCCTGAGTGCTTTGGAGGAGTTCAGTTACTCAGCAGGCTCAGCTGTCCTTGTTCTTTGTGGTGCTTTACCAGCTGCTAAATGTGGATGGTGAACTGTGGATCTGCAACAACCAACTGGGCGGGAAATGACAGTAACAGCTGGTCTGAGTGGGAGTGGGGAGGGGTCTGTCAGGCCGGTCCTGCGGGAACCTGGCTCTCCAGCCAGCACCTAGAATACTGGCAGCGTTTGGAAATAGCCACTCATGAAGGGGAGATGCAGACTTGGGACCCGGATGAAGTGGAATCCTCGCGTGGGTGGAGATGATTGCTTGGTGTCGTAGGCTTCTGTACGCCACCTGTCTTCAGCATTTTCGCAAGTGTGACTGGATTGTGTAGGTGGTGACCTCACGTTTCTCAGGTGGTGTGAAGTGGCCCCTCCCGTTTCTTCTCTCCAGTGTGAAACTGGACTGTCGATCCAAGCGCTTTGCAGATCCGCTGCTTACGGGACTGGCATGTGCTGTGGCTGTGTGGCCTGTGAAGCGGTGTGCCGTGTGTGCAGCACTGGGGTCTCGCTCACTGCCGCCGCCACACACATGCTAAGACAGCTCTGGGAACTCCAGTCTACGGTGTGGTTGATTTCGTTGAGCTCTGCTGGGTTTCTATCAGTGGAGTGAAGCCTGTGACTTGCTGTTGGCTCCCTCCCGCATGGTGTGTAGTCTTGTAGCTCAGTAAAAGAGGAAACTGTCTCCACGTTTCTTTTTTTTTTTTTTTTTTTTTTTTTGAGACGGAGTCTCGCTCTGCCGCCCAGGCTGGAGTGCAGTGGCCGGATCTCAGCTCACTGCAAGCTCCGCCCCCCGGGTTCCCGCCATTCTCCTGCCTCAGCCTCCCCAGTAGCTGGGACTACAGGCGCCCGCCACCTCGCCCGGCTAGTTTTTTTTTGTATTTTTTAGTAGAGACGGGGTTTCACCATGTTAGCCAGGATGGTCTCGATCTCCCGACCTCGTGATCCGCCCGTCTCGGCCTCCCAAAGTGCTGGGATTACAGGCTTGAGCCACCGCGCCCGGCCCTGTCTCCACGTTTCTGAAGCCTTTGTTTGACTGCTCGGGTCAGGCTGGCAGTGCCTCTGGGGCATTAGGATGCTGGGCACTTGTTTTAGCCAAAGCAAAGAGACTTCCAACGCTTGTCTCCATCTTTGCCTCTCCGTGAGTATCCTGATATCTTGGCGCTTTCATTTCCCTATCCTTCAGATTGTCTTTTTCTTGGTTTTCCCCATCCAGTTCCTACTACAGGAGGCTGCCCGGGCAGCGTGGGTTACTGCAGCAGCTCCCTTCCCCTGACCGTGTGGGTGTGGCTGTGCACACCTGCTTCTGTGCACACATGTGTAGAGCGGGTCTGTGGGTGGGGTTGGGGGATGGCGTTTCGTGTTCATTCTTGGGAGGGGGTTTCCTAAGACTGAGGGAAGGTCTCCATCGTGACCTCTCCAGTGGTCAGTTCAGCTTGCAGATGAAGCTCAGGAGGTACTCTTAAAAGGGAACTAATCTTCTGCTTTGCACTTGTTGCTGTAGGTGGATAACAAGGGCCGGAATTTCCTTCATGTGGCAGTTCAGAATTCTGATATTGAAAGTGTGCTGTTCTTGATAAGTGTCCACGCTAATGTAAATTCAAGAGTCCAGGATGCCTCCAAGTTGACCCCCCTGCACCTCGCTGTCCAAGCAGGCTCAGAAATGATTGTCCGCAATTTGGTAAGTGACACAGAAATACTGTGTGTAATAATACGTTGTCAAAGCATAGTGTAGAGCTTGTGCAGAATCTCTTCACAGGTGCTTTGCCCGGTGTGGTGAAAGGCCAGTGTGAATTTGGGGAGCAAGGCCGGTGCACTCAGAGAGATGGTGTCAAGGGCTGCATGCCCTGAGTGCCCTGTTGGGCTGCGTGGGCTGCCAGATGCTAGATGGGGCCCTGCCGGAAGGCAGGGTTTCGACGGCAGAGGCAGGGCGGCAGCACAGAGGAAGCGGAGACCCGCTTCTGTTCTCTGTCAGGCATTCAGCTGGGACTTTGAAGTGAGCTCTCTTAATTTTCAAAACCACAGTGGGGTATGAGAAATGTTTTACATTTTACGAAGGAGAAAATTTAGGCCGAGAAAGAGTTTTACCCCCTAAGGCTATGTAAGCTAGTAGTGTTGGAGTTTAGCCTTGGCACTGGACTCCAAAGCCTGCTTTTTCCAGTATAACATAACACCACCCGGGCAGGGAAGGGTCTCAGCCAAGATGTGGAGATCCGGAAGTGCATGTGGTGTGTTTTATGTAGGGAAATTTGGTAGAAGTTGTAGGAGAGTTGAAAGAGCTGTGGGTAGAGAGGCAGGCAGAAAACAGAACGTGGGTGTCACATTTCAGACGAAAACTGTGAGCAGCCAGTATGTTTTCGGCAGCGGAGAAACCACTGTAAGTGTCCGAGCTGAGAGAACAAGGCCAGAGCTGAGCCAGGGCCTCCCCATCTGGTCTGCTCCTCAGAGCCGGCTGTCGCTGGTCCCTCCCGTCAGTCCCCGACGCGTGCCGTGGAACTGGCCGCCAGGGCACCTGAGCAGCCTTGCTGCCTTGGTGTAACTGTTTCTGAAGAGTACTTTTTAGAGAAGCCTTGTGACTTGATTGTGTTTGAGCTGAGGCAGCGTTTGAAGGAGGCGCCTTGAGAGTGAGACACACAGGTGTGGGGCGGGCTCACCGGGGACTAGACCGTGGGGAGGCTGTGGAAGTGAGTGTGAACTGAGGAATGAGGAGAGGTGGATCTGACGATGCCGGGAACAGACTGGATGTGGGAGAAGCAGCCAGGGAGGCGGAGCTGGGTCCCAAAGTCGTAGGGAATCAGCCTCGTGTTCATCAGTCTTTATGCCTCTGTAGGGCGGAAGGACATCTACGGTCCCTGACCAAGGTTCCTGCCTTCCTAGGGCCCGGCATGACAGATGATAGGAGCGCCCAGAAACACTAGAAACAGCGGGTTTTCCAGTGTCCACGTGCTCCTTTCTCTTTGAATTGATGCTGCATCCTGTTTGAACCTGTTCATACTGAAACCCTTTCCCTACCTCTCTCCTCCCAGTTAACCAGCTGTGGGGCCAGTGATGATCCCTAACATAGCACCAGGGCCCGTGAATATGCGTCTGTGAGACGCCCTGTATTGACAGTCCCATATCCACTCATATGTCTTACCGATCAGTGGTGAGACTGGGCGCCCAGAGTTCTGAGGAGGCTGGGATTTAGAAGTCAGGGTCCTAACCGAGCAGCTAACCAGCGCCTAGATTTTCCCAGAGGCAGTGCCCGTGCACGCGGAGGAACCAGGGGTGGCCTTTCACCTCAGGAGCGGCAAATTGGGTTCTGACGACAGACTACAGGTATTTTCTGTTTACAGCAACTGTTTTTTAAACTTTTTCGGAAAGAGGATGATGAACTTCAAATACTAAATGAATAGGGCATCATGTAAAGGTCCCACCTGCTGTTTCGATTCTGTAATTCTTTGTGTCCCTTTTTTTCTTTTTTTTGTTTTTTGAGACATGGTCTTGCTCTGTTGCCCAGGCTGGAGTGCGGTGACCTGATCATAGCTCACTGCAGCCTTGACTTGCCAGGCTCAATCAATCCTCCCATCTCATCCTCCCGAGTAGCTGCAATTACAGGTGCACACCATTATTGTGCCCAGCTAATTTTTAAATTTTTTGTAGAGACGAGGTTTTACCATGTTACCTAGGTTGGTCTTGAACTTCTGGGCTCAAGCAGTCTGCCCGCCTCAGTCTCCCAAAATGCTGAGACTACAGGCCTGAGCCATTGCACCCGGCCTGTGTTCTTTCTTTGAAAAAACAGGCTGGACGCAGTGGCTTATGCCTGTAATCTCAGGACTTTGGGAGGCCAAGTTGAGAGGATCACTTGAGGCCAGGAGTTTGACACCAGTCTGGGCAACATAGCAAGACCTCCTCTCTACAGAATTTTTTTTTTTTTTTTTTTTTTTTTTTTTTTTTTTACCAGGTATAGGGTCACATGCCTGTGGTCCTAGCTACTCAGGAGGCTTGAGGTGGGACGATCATCTAAGCTCAGGCGTTCAAGGCTGCAGTGAGCTATGATGGTACCACTGCACGCCAGCCTGGGTGACAGAGCAAGTTGCTGTCTCAAGAAATAATAAACAGAAAACAGTAGTGAAATAGTGCATACTCACTGTGGAAAAACTCCAAGCATGGAAGGAGATGAAACAGAGCGTGTCTCCCTTTGACCCCAGCTCTTCCGAGTGTGGCGTTTATGCTCTGAAACACCTTGCAAGTGCCCGTGTGCGTGCACGCTTGTGTGTACACAGAGCTCTGCCTTCCCCAGATGGAATCGTACTGTCTTCTAAATTGCGAGGCTTTTTAAACATACTTGTTATCAACATCTTTCCATGTTAATCGATAAATATTTATCATCTTACTCTATTGTTTGTATCTATTACAATTTTTACAACCAAACCCCTTTGCCATCAGGCTTTCCTATTACAAGCAGTAGACACCCTTACATAGCACAGTGAACATCACTGCAGTCTTACACAGTTTTGTATATGAAAGCCTTAGAAGTGGAGTTTCTGTGTTCCAAGGAATGGCTGGTTAACATTTTGATAGGTAATTGCCAAGTTGCCCTTGGCACAGGTTTTGCGGTTTCTGCTTCAGCAGGGGTATGTGTGAAGCCCTTATGCTCCCAGCTCTGTCAGCAGGGCAGGCCATCAGCCTCTGTGGGTGTCAGAAGACAAGCAGACTTGGCCCCCACAAGGGGGATCTTGATTGTGGCAGAGAGACTGACTGTTCATGTAATGAACTTCAACAGCTTCTTGCAGGAGCCAAAGTGAATGAATTAACCAAGCATCGCCAGACTGCCCTTCATCTTGCTGCCCAGCAGGACCTGCCCACCATCTGCTCAGTCCTCCTGGAGAATGGCGTGGACTTTGCTGCCGTGGATGAGAATGGAAACAATGGTAACTCCCAGTCATTCCTTAGTGGCTTGAACTATCCCTCCATTCTAGGGGTGGGTGCAGTGCACCCTTGGGTCTGCTCCCCCGGGAAGCTTGGCTTCTACAGGAGAAAGCTGTGACAGGAAGTGCTCTGGGTAGGGCGTCCAGCCTGCGACTGCCCAGGCCTTGGGCAGCCTCCCCGTCTGAGCCCTGGAAGCCTGCACTGCCTCCTTGGGAAACTATTAAATCTCACCTTTGGGTAACTGCTGAAGCAGAAAGCACAGCACAGAGCAGGCGTGAGGTTGCATTTGTGACACATCCTTGAGGGTGGTGAAGACCAGAAAGGGTGGCTGTGTGTGGCCGGTCGCTGCTGTGGCCAGGTCCTGTTTACAGAGAGGTCTGTGCGGTGAGAGGAGTGGTGAGTTTTCTGTGTGTGCTTCTGGGCCTGCACAGTAAGAGGATTTACTTCCCAGCTCTCCATCTTGCTGTCATGCACGGCCGGCTCAACAACATCCGGGTTCTCCTGACAGAGTGCACAGTGGACGCCGAAGCCTTTAATCTCAGGTGAGTGTGCTGGGCCCGCACAGGCCCCACGGCGCCTGGCCTGCTGCTCAGAGCTGCTGGTTGCTGGTGCCTCCCGTCAGCCCCGGGGAGGGGCTGCAAAACTGGCCACTAGGGCCCCTCACCAGCTTCGGGTACTTTATTTTGGTACTTTTGGTACTGCTATTTTGTTTTAATAAAAAATGCTTCTTAAAAAAACTTTTGGCCGGGCGCAGTGACTCACACCTGTAATCCCAGCACTTTGGGAGGCCAAGGCGGGCAGATCACGAGGTCAGGAGATCGAGACCATCCTGGCTAACACGGTGAAACCCCGTCTCTACCGAAAGTACAAAAACTAGCCGGGCGTGGTGGCGGCGCCTGTAGTCCCAGCTACTTGGGAGGCTGAGGCAGGAGAATGGCGTGAACCTGGGAGGCGGAGCTTGCAGTGAGCTGAAATCCGGCCACTGCACTCCAGCCTGGGCGACAAAACGAGACTCTGTCTCAAAAAAAAAAAAAACTTTTGTTACGCATGCACTTAGGTTATAGTAAAATACAAAATAAGAAAAAGAAAAACTTTGTAGAACCTCCTTTTCCTTACCTGTTTTTCAGGCGTCACAAAACCAGGGCGTCACACATAGGCCTGCTTCCTCATCTGATGGTGGGAAGAATAACCCTCATCTTATTGTATGCTTTTCAGAGTTAAATTTAAGGAACCCAGTAAACCCAGCATGTCTTTTAGATGTATCCATCGTCACAGAGTTCAGAAAATTCTGTTTATTTTGTGTGTGATGGCCATGGCAGATACGTTCCTAACTTCTCCAACTTGTTGTATCAGAGGCCAGTCACCACTGCACATTTTGGGACAATACGGCAAGGAGAACGCGGCGGCCATCTTTGATCTCTTCTTAGAATGCATGCCGGAGTACCCTCTGGACAAGCCGGACGCAGATGGCAGCACGGGTACGTAGCAAGGCCGCGCCCCGCTTCCGGGAAAAGCAAGAGCCCAGGCACACGTCGTTATCTGAGAGCATTCAGCTCGCAGAACAGTTCTGTTGGGCCCTCTGAGTGTGAGTTACAGAGCCCTGTTGTGGAGTCTGGGGTGTCTGGTTTTAGACACCGTCACGTCTCACGGAGTCTGGGGTGTCTGGTTTTAGTCACTGTCACATCTCGGAGTTTGGGGATCTGATTTTAGACACCGTCACATCTCACGGAGTCTGGGGTGTCTGATTTTAATCACTGTCACGTCTCACGGAGTCTGGGGTGTCTGGTTTTAGACACTGTCACAGCTCACAGAGTCTGGGGTGTCTGGTTTTAGTCACTGTCACATCTCAGAGTCTGGGGATCTGATTTTAGACACCGTCACATCTCAAGTGCATCGAGCGCTCTGAAACCATCCATACCCTTCTCTAAACAGGCCTGCCCACCTGTTTTTGTTTCCCTCATTTGCCTTTTGTCCAGTCAAATAGGGCCCTACCCAAGCTCCCAAATTCCAGCAGAGAAAGAAAGTATGAGCATCTCACAGGATCTTCAAAAGGAAGAGATGCGCTCGAGTGTGTGTTGGCATGCTTTGAGAAAGTGGCAGACTGCCCAGAAACACGGGGCGCCTTCTTATGCCGAGGCTCCAGGCCTCTCCCGGCTGCTCTGGGTCCCCGTGGTCACTGGTCAGCCGTGTGTCCTAGCTTTTCTGATGATTCCTGCGTTCGTTTTCTTGCCGAGGACTCGCGGCAGCCCCATGAGGGAAGCAGTGCACATAGGTGTATCCCCGTTTTTCGGGTAAGGAAAAGTAACCCCATGAAACAAAACCAGATCTCTCATCCCAGCCCAGAGCCCTCCGCGCAGCTGTGTGGCTGCTGCATTCCCATTCGCTCACCCGTTCTAGAGAGAGCGCCTCTGTGGTCTTGGCAGAAATGGAGTCACCATGGGGTTGTCTGAACCTTAACATGGGACCGCATCCTTTCTCACCGTTTTCTCTTGGTCTTGAGAGGAGTTGGTGGCCTTGCTACGTGAGCATTGTTGTTTAAGCTTCAGAGGAGTCAGCCCCTGGGGGTGGAGTGAGCAGCACATACTCAGCACACCTTGCCCGGGAGCAGGTAAACAGGAACAGGCAGCAGGGAGGGGCTCCGTGTCTAGGCCCCCGGTTTACAGAGACCTGGGTGCAGATGCCTAGCCCTGTCCTAGCCCTGTCGCATTCTAGCAGGGTGACTGGGCGCATCCTCCCTCATAGGCCTGCTTCCTCATTTGATAGTGGGAAAAATAACCCCCATGTTATTGTACGATTTTCAGAGTTGAACTTAAGGAACCCAGTAAACCTAGCGTCTGGGAAAGGGCAGCAAAGGGGAGCCGCAGTGAGCTGTAATTGTTTGTAGGGAAGGCCAGCAGGTTGGCCTGGCCAGAGTGTGGGTTCCCACTGGCTCCACGGGGTGGAAGAACTTTCTGGAACATGGTCCTAATACTGATTTTTCTTCTCCATGTGTACACAACTCATAGGTTTAGATTTAGTTACATTCGGTGAAAAGAGCTTTGATCTTTGTGGAGAAACCAGTGTTTCATGCCAGAGGAAGGCACCTGAGACCACAGCAATGACTCCCTCCATGGTGAACCCCTCACCACCTGTGCGACCTTAGCTCTCTTGCAGCCAAAGCTCCACGCGGGAAAGACTGCGTCTCGGAAACCGCAGCTGCTCTAGAATTCTTTGGCTCGTGGCCACATCCTTTATTGGAAGATGCTACAGGTTGTCCACAGAGGTCTCTCCAGAGCCTCGGGGCCCCCGTGTGTCTGTGGGGACTTCGTGAACAGACGTCCTGCCAGCAGTCTGTTCTGCCCTTGGCTGTCTTCCGCCCTCCACGTGTGGGTGCCAGGCTGGGCCGGGTGGGAAGGAGCCCTGTGTGTGCTTTTGTTTTCCAGTGCTGCTCTTGGCATACATGAAAGGGAATGCCAACTTGTGCCGCGCCATCGTCCGGTCGGGGGCTCGCCTCGGGGTGAATAACAACCAGGGAGTCAACATTTTCAACTACCAGGTCGCCACCAAGCAGCTTCTGTTTAGACTTCTAGGTGAGTGGCCTGCTTTCTGCTCTTACAGTGCGAGCAGCATCTCAGTGTTACCATCGCGATGTATTGTACTGGCGATCTTTCAATCTCATGGTGCCTTATGATCGGAACTGCTCGTCTCCAGGCAGTAGCTGCGACTGGCTCTCTGAATAAGTGAAGGACTTTTGAGCAGTGTTGGGAAGGTCGCTGTGAACAGTCTTTTCACAGCACTCTGCCTTGTTCATTTCCCACGTCCCACAACCTTCTGGAAATGCCCCAGCAGGCCCCCCTCCCTGTGTCTCCTGGCCACTTATCTGCACACCTGTCCTCTTGAGACTGATCCAGATCCTCTAGAACCTTCAGAATGGCCCACGACTCCAGCCCCTGTCAGCTCTCCCTCCCCTGCGTCCCTTTTGTGGAAAGGAGTGCTTCCCTCTTGATTTCATATTTGTGAATCTTTTCTGTTCCCTGCCGAGGTGACAGAATCAGAACGCCTCGAGTGCCTGTGCTATGTCATCACCCACAGTGGGGACAGACAGACAGGAAAACAAGCTCAGACCCCTGGTAGCCATGTGATGGCGATGCACAGGACCCGCCCGGGGGCACAGCTGGTCTGTGGCAGAGCCAGGTTGAAGGGCAGCGTTTGTGACACCTGGTCCACTGCAACTTCCCTCTGCCATGCACTTAGCCTTTTAAAAGCTCAGCACTGGTGCCCATCACAGGGCCGGCGACACACCCACATCCCAGTACTCAGAAGGGACTGACGGATTCACATGCTGCTCCCTCCCCGTGAGCTCAGTGGACCTCTCTGTATAGAGCGGTCAGTGCCTGGCATAGAGTGAGAGTTCAGCCAGTAAATCCAAGTGATGGTCATTCCTGTCTGCACTGGTAACTCCTAACCTGGATGTGAATACTTGGTTCTCTCTCGTAGGTTGCTCTGCCCGTGGCCCCACCGCAGACTCAGGCACTCTCTCCAGAAGCCTGGAAATCACCTGTGTCTTCTGCCTGCTCCCTCTCACATCCCACACTTGTGTTCAGTCACTGAGTCTTACAGATTCTGCCTCCTCAATTTCTCTTGTCTTAGTCCCATCCTCTGTTCCCCTGGCCAGTTTTTCTAGCTGTGTGGTCTCTGTTCCCTGCCTCCCGTGCCTTCCGTCCCAGTCATCCCTGACTACGTGTTTCCCCCACAGACGTCACCGCTGGTCCACCTCGTTGACCACTGTTTCCTTCTCCCCACGTCTCCCGGGCAAGGGCTGATCCTCCAGTCTCCTCTGGGAAGCTGGCCCTGAGCCACTTAGAACCTGTTGCTCCTTCGTCACCTATGTCATGTGGCAGTGGGTGGCCGCACTTCCTGGTCTGTTTCCTTGCTCCCTCTAAGCCCTGGGGCTTGCCTGGCGCAGTTGCTGTTTGACGGGACTAGTCCTCTCCCTTTTGTGTTACAGATATGCTGTCCAAGGAGCCTCCATGGTGCGACGGCTCCTATTGCTATGAGTGCACTGCCAAGTTTGGAGTCACAACTCGCAAACATCACTGGTAAGACCCCAGCGTCACCGTCACAGCAGTGAGGGGACTTCGCTGACGCCATTGCTTCCCCCCTTCTCCAGGATAGGCCGTGAACTTGCCCGGGTCCTGCACATTCACGGGCAAAACTTGACCAAATGGGCCGGGCGTGGTGGCTCACGCCTGTAATCCCAGCACTTTGGGAGGCCGAGGTGGGCGGATCACAAGGTCAGGAGATCGAGACCATGGTGAAACCCCGTCTCTACTAAAAATAGAAAAAATTAGCCGGGCGCAGGGGCGGGCGCCTGTAGTCCCAGCTACTCGGGAGGCTGAGGCAGGAGAATGGCGTGAACCCGGGAGGCGGAGCTTGCAGTGAGCCGAGATTGCGCCACTGCACTCCAGCCTGGGCGACAGAGCGAGACTCCGTCTCAAAAAAAAAAAAAAAAAAAAAAAAAAACTTGACCAAATGGAGGGATGAGATGAGCACACCCAAGGATCTTACGGAGGAAGAGAGATGTAGGGAAGGCAGGGAGCCTGCAGACTGGTGGCGTTCCTGCTGGAAGCTGACGGTGCACAGTTCCCAGGCAGCCTGCCTGTCCTCCCTGACTTGCTGCCTGCAGCAAAGCTGAGATGAGCTACTGCCCTCATGGTGTGCCTCAGTATGGGGCGCTTTGCCGAGAACTAAGGAGCTGTTCCCATTAAGATGAGATAGATAGGCCAGGTGTGGTGGCTCATGCCTGTAATCCCGGCACTTTGGGAGGCAGAGGCGGGCGGATCACTCGAGGGCAGGAGTTTGAGACCAGCCTGGCCAACATGGCAAAACCCCATCTCTACTAAAAATACAAAAATTAGCTGGGGGTTGTGGCGGGCACCTGTAATCCCAGCTGCTTGGGAGGCTGAGGCAAGAGGTTGCAGTGAGCCGAGATCATGCCACTGCACTGCAGCATGGGCGACAGAGCGAGACATCATCTCAAAAAAGAAAAAAAGAGAAAAAAAAGATAGTGCTGAGCTGCTCTCTTTTTGTTTTTGAGACAGTCTTGCTCTGTTACCCAGGTTGGAGTACAGTGACATGAGCTCGGCTCACTGCAATCTCCACTTCCCGAGTTCAAGCAATTCTCATTCCTCAGCCCCGAGTAGCTGGGATTCAGGCATGCGCCACCACGCCCGGCTAATTTTTGTATTTTTAGTAGAGACGGGGTTTCACCATGTTGGCCAGGCTGATCTTGAAACTCCTGCCCTCGAGTGATGCGCCTGCCTCAGCCTCCCAAAGTGCTGGGATGACAGGCGTGAGCCACCACGCCCGGCCCGAGCTGCTCTTGATCTTTAAAAAAAAAAAAAAAAGCCGCCTTCAGTATTGCTTTAACATAATGATTGACTAGAGTTTTGTTTTCATAGACTAAAAATTCTACATGAATTATGGTAACCTGGCTGGCAGTCGGCAGAGTTGCCAGAGTAGCATCACGGGCGCCTTGTCCGCCAGGCCCTGCTGCGGTTGTCCTCACTTGCCAGGAAGCAGAGTCTGTCGTCAGTGCTCCTCTCATACTTCCTTTCTTTGCTTCCACAGTCGTCACTGCGGACGTCTTCTTTGCCATAAATGCTCGACCAAGGAGATTCCTATTATAAAGTTCGATCTGAACAGGCCTGTACGAGTTTGCAACATTTGTTTTGATGTACTGACTCTGGGTGGGGTCTCTTAGTGAGCCCCCCGGAGGGCCCAGGCCACATCCTTGGTCACCTCCCCAGCAGCTGCTCTGCTCACCAGCCTGACCCCACCCAGAGCAGGAGCTGGCGCGTGTCTTCCTGCGGCAATAGACTGGAACGATTAAGGACCATGGTGTGATAGATCCCATTTCAAATGATTCCATATGATTGTCTGTGTGTGTGTCAGACTGTGATCGATTTCACTCGATGTCTCACTAATCGGACCAGGTCATTTGGCCTAAGTGGTAAATGTGAGTAGGAATTAGACCCCTCCCCATTCTGCTAGCAACATACAAGGACACTTGGAAACCAGTTTTCCCTTCCAGTAGCTTGGTGTCCGTCCCAGAGCATTCATGAAGTCTTCCCGCTGGGCTGACTGATGGGGCGGAGCCTCACGGTGTAGGAAGCTGGCTAATGAGCTGGCTTTACTCTAGGGCAAGTGGCTGTGGACTTTTCTGTACAGTGTTTTCATAAAGATAATAGGATCCTCTTGCCCTGAAGTCTTTTTTTCTTTTTAAGCTAAGCTGTATTTTTAGTGAGCTACCCCTTTTAAAAAGGTGAAATCTTTATTCTTAACAGGGTTCAAAGATGAGAGCTGAAAACTCGTGGCCTTAACAACTGAAAGCTTTACAGTGTTCACGCTACTGAGGTGTCAGGAGTGCAGCGGGGCCGCCTGGCGCCTCGTAGCAGCCGTCTCTTTCTCTCGTCTTGCTGCGTCCTGTCTGTGGAGTCCTCAGTCACTCTGCCGCTGGAGAGTGCTGGAGGAAATGCACTTTTATTGTGCTGCACTTTTTATAGAGCTGCATTATTGGTGATTCCAATTTAAAAATCCATATTCAGAAATACCCTCACGTATTCTTGCATCAGTGATTCTAATGCTCAGCGGTGACTGGGCCTCCGCTCACACGGTCTCCCAGGAGAAACTCTACAGAGCATCTTTTAAAGCAAGAGATTCACACAGGCCAAGTGATGAGAGGTGGAGTCACTAAGGCTTCAGCCCCAAGGGCATTTCCAGCCTCAGGCCGGCAGGTCCTATGTCCTTGACACAAACGCTTCTTGCCGAAATCCTCCCTAGTGATGCTGCGAGTGCTGTTGGTCCCAGTTCTGTGTAGCTTGCCCTGCCCCACGAAGGGCCACCAGCCGAGGGCCCTGGCTACCTGTGCACCACCTTATTTTGGAAGTCTCTGGCTTGTGTGCTGGATGAGGCTGCCAGAACTTGTTGGGCCGGCGTCGCTGCTAGTACATATATGAACCATGAGGTGTTAAACTTTTCTTTTGAAGGTTTGGCCAGTTTCTAAAAAATGCACATTTAAAGAGAAGCATCTACCACTGCTTTAAAACAAAACAACTCTGAGATGAACAATATGTGTTATACTCAGAGATTAGCAATCTCAATCATACATACTGATTCTTTCAGACATTTAATAACCACTACATTTTTTTTTGCATTAATGAAGTTTGAATATATGTGTAAAGGGACTAAATATTTTTGCAACAGCCTATTTTTTGTTCATTCTTTTCTGGATAGTGTGTCCTCTGTGTTGCGGTAGATTTATACATTCTGTTGCCTAAATATGTGTGTAAAATGAACTGATAAACTGGAGTACTACTTTAAAAAAAAGCTTCTGTGATTTATAAGATATATATGCTTTCTATGTTAATATAAGCTTGTGCACAATGTTTAAAAGA
This sequence comes from Macaca fascicularis, assembly GCF_037993035.2. NCBI lineage: Eukaryota > Metazoa > Chordata > Mammalia > Primates > Cercopithecidae > Macaca > Macaca fascicularis. The sequence continues at coordinate 4,219,793 of NC_088390.1, read as the reverse complement.
AAACAATTAATTAGAAGCATTCCCGTCTCCCAGTCTGACATGTTTCATACAGAATTTTTGATAGAAAAGCTCTGCTAGTCTTGGCAGACATTTGGCCATGTGAGGCATGTGGTCAGTTTCCATTTTCTGTTACCTGAAAAGGGCCATAAGGAAGCAGGCAGGGCTTAGGTAGCTTGGTTACCTGAGTTAGAAAGAGAATCATGGTTCGGGTATGAATTGAAGTGGTTGGCACATGGATACCTGTTCTTGAAAAAGAATGTGGGAGATGAGTCAAGGGTGAAGCCGATTGTTCTACCCATGCCCTGCCACACCAATCTCAATAACAGTCTCGCCTGTCATTGCACTTAGAATCTGAAGATCATGTTTAAAATATGTTGATTCGAGCTTCTGTTTCTTAGCCTGAGTCCCAGGACAGCAGTGGTACTGACCAGCTATGGACTGGGAGAACATTGAGCCCTGCTCTCCATTGGCTGCAGGGTGCATTCATGTGGATACAGGAAAAGCCTCTTTCCACAGACTTAGGAGGTCCCCCGACCACGCAGGCTGCACTCAGCTGGGCTGCACTCAGCAGGCTCCTTGAGTGGGAACCGTCCCAGTGGACTCCAACATGCACTGCCCTGGCTGGGACTAGGCATGCTTCCAGCCCTTCCCGTGCTCTCCCTGCTGTCAACACTTGAGTACAAAACTGCCTAGCTGTGGGTAAGTTTTCATCAGTCGCTTAAGTACTAGTAGCAAAAACTGAAATTCATTCAGAAAGTTGCCACTTCTGAATGAGTAGAGCAGGAAAAATAAACTTTACTGAAACATAATTTGCTGCAACAGTCAACGTTGTTATGCTGAATTTGCTCTGAGCTGCCCTTTGCTCATCGCCAGATTTATTATCCAGTGTATTCTTAACAGTCTTTTGTTGTCGTTGTTTTTAAAACAAAGGTACGGACCACGTGCTATATATAAATCGAATGGCTTAAACTAATTTGCTGTGATCCTCTAACACCGAAATTTCCCGTAAACTTAAGTGCCTACACTTAGGACTTTTGACTTTCAGTCATCTTTTTCGTGGTGTCTCACTAACATGTTAGAACATGTTCTATTTGGAGTTTTGGGCCTGTGCACTGTCAACCCCAATTACCGATTTAGTTGAGGCTGGATTCGACTGCTCAGTTCACCTGCCACGTTCTCTCCAAGGAGTGGGGTCTACGTGACCTTCAGTCCTCTACCTCAGAGCCCCGAGTCATTTCTGACAACCCCGTTCTGTGTCCTCACTCTTGTCCCTGAACGGGTCCCTGTGTGGATCTGTGTGTGTGTGTGGTTTCTCCGCTCCCCCCCCTCGTGTCCCACACCTGCCATAATGAACCGTTTCTGCACTGATCTTGTCCATGGGTATGGAGTGGAGGGAAGGTCTTGGGAAAGGGGAGAACCTTGACTTCCATCTAGGTTTCTTTTATCTGGAGAAAAAGAACATTTTTTAACTATGTAATGCTTAGCCCTGAAAGGCAAGCTAACTTCCCAGGTGACAGTAGCAGCAACAAGTAAGGGTAATGCTTCCATGACAGACACTTGCTTCCCTTGGGACAAGTCCCAGAAGAACTATCTGAAGCACCAAAGCTCCCCAGCCCAGCCTGGTGGCAGAGGACGGAGGCGGCACCAACTTGCCAAAGGGAATTGGGAGCTACCTTCTCACTCTGGAAGTAATTTAGTGAAGAGCTGACTGAAAAGATAAAAACCCTGAAATTCCCAGAAGTTACAGATGCCTTAAAGACTTTCTTTGGAAGATCATTGCCTGTACAATTCCTTTTTTGTGTGGCATAAATAATATATTAACCTGTTACAACTGACAACATTGGTTTCCTGCAGCTAGGGAGTCTTGAGTTGAGACTGCTGGCCTTGATGACTTGCCCTTTTTGGCAGACGTGCGGAGGTGGCTGTTACAACATCGCTGCGTGAGCCCAGAGGAGGGGCAGTAGCTGGGCAGAAACTGAGGCACACATGTGGGTTGGTCCCCTGGCTTCCAACCCATTCGGGGCGGTGCTCAGTGTGGGGTGATGGGATCATAGAGGACCATGGCGCTTATCAGAATTGTTTCTTTGGAGTCTGTGTAATGGAATGTATTTTTCAAATACTGATATTTGCATTTTCTGTAACAATTCCTTATAATAAAATGAAGTAAAATTGTGCATTTAAAGTGGAAACTTTAATAAGACATTTGTAGTTACTTCCAATGCAGAAATACCAATAAGCATTAAAAACAAATTTTAGAAAACTCCTGACATGTGAATAAATTTCTTGACCAGCTGTCCTCCAGGAAAGTTTGAATTCCAACAACATTTTTCAGGAACATGCTGTTGACAGCAGTAAAAGTAGCTATTTTATGTATTTATTTTTAATTTTTAAAAATTTCAGTAGGTTTTTGGGGTTCAGGTGGTATTTGGTTACATGAAGGTCTTTAGTGGTGATTTCTGGGATTTGGGGGCACCCATCAGCCAAGCAGTGTACAGTGGACTCTTATCCCTCACCCCCAGCCCCTTCTACTGAGTCCCCAAAGTCCACTGTATCATTCTTACACCTTTACGTCCTCATAGCTTAGCTCCCGAAAAGTGTAGTTATTTTAAACATAGTAGCTGCTTACTTAACTCACTGTGCCTGTGCTCTTGGCCCAGATTTCAGCTCATGGCACCGAGCGTGATCACTGAGGCAGTCTCGATCACTGTCGCCTGACCCCTCTGAAGTTCCCAAGAGGATCCACTCATGATGAGCTTTCTGCTGGCCAAGACGTGAAGGGCAACTGGCACTGTGGGCTTCAGAGAATACTAAGGACGGTTTCAGGGCTTTCAAATTGAAATCTAGTGATCCATAAAGCCCCTGTACGAATCGTTACCAATCAAGCAGCTCCCGTGGCCCTCACGCTTTCCTGAGCTAATACAGTCCGTTTTCCTGTCTTCCATTTTGCTTACCCCTAGGTCAGACTAGCTGTGGTGATAGAGCTCATAAAGCTCATTCTCCAGTGGCTTTTCTCATCGTTCATAGGCACTGTTAAGTGTTTCCACATGACAATCCCAAGTAATCCTCACCGCTATCCTTAAGGTGAACAGTGCTAACCACACTGTCACTGGTTATAAGCGAAGCAGAAATAGTAACCAGGAACACAGCAACTTCCACACGTTTACCCAGCCAGAGAAGAGCACTGGGTTTTAGTTCTGGTTTTTCATTGACTAGCTGAGAGTTCTGGGCAAGTTTCCTAACTTCTTTGCCTCTGTTTCCCTACCTACATAATGGGAGTGGACTGTAGTCCTTAACTCACAGGGTTGCCTGGAGGAAGGTGATCAGTAATGTGCCCTTCTCATCCAAGTACCCAGATTCTGGTGTGTGCACGGCAGGGCTCTTCTGGCAAGGGCTACGGCGGTATCTGCTGCCCGGAAGAAACCGGGGGCTCTGGCAAGGGCTACGGCGGTATCTGCTGCCCGGAAGAAACCGGGGGCTCTGGCAGTAGGAAATGCTCTCAAGGGTGGGGTCCAGCCTAGGGTCGCTGCCCTTCTCTGAGGGGCACCCGCAGACTGCTGAGCAAGCACAGTCCGAACCTCCCCATTGGGGCTGGCTTTCAGAGCACAGCTATGCCTGGAGCAAAGCAAGTGTGGGGGCGGGGTGGGATCACTGGCTGAGCTGGGACCAAAAAACCTCAGACTCTTCACTCTTAGATGTTTATAGAAAACCGTAATCTCCGAATGAAAAGGCAGACGTTGAAACTTCCTTCAAGGTGAGTTATTTTTGGGTTTTGTTTGTTTTGGGACAGAGTCCCACTCTTGTCACCCAGGCTGGAGTGCAGTGGTGTGATCTCGGCTCACTGCAGCCTCCGCCTCCCCAGTAGCTAGGACTGCAGGCGCACACCACCACACCCAACTAATTTTTGTATTTTAGTAGAGATGAGGTTTCACCATGTTGGCCAGGCTGGCCTCCATCGAACTTCTGGCCTCAAGAAATCCACCCACCTTGGGCTCCCAAAGTGCTGGGATTATAAGTGCCCGGCCTCCTTCACAATGTTGGAGTGGAGTGCAGCTGCAAAGGCTTTGCCTTAACACCATGCTCACTGGTGTGGCAGAGATCAGACTCACATCACAAAGCCCAGCTCTGTCACACGATGTTGATGTAACTATTAGAAGAGGTGGGGAGATATTCATGCCCCTTTTCTGGGCCATAAAATGGGAACTTCTCGAGGCAGGCATAGAGATTAAATGAGAACAAGGCCTGGCCCGGCAGAGTTGCGCAATACGGATGAGTTTTCTCCTTCCCTTCCTTCTGCCAGCAAGTCTGACTGCATGCTGAGCCTGAGCTGAGCTTATCTGTGGCTTCCATCAAGGCCTTGCCCTTCCTCCCCCATGGTTTTGCCCAGGGCCACCTGTACTTGAGAGGGAAAGGCGAGGCATTTCTCCAGTAATTACAGCTTCTCACGGCTGAGCCCTTCAGGCCGTTAAAATGACAACCGATTCTTGCCGAACCTAATTCTTTGCTGAATCCTTTGCCCTGACATGAGAGAGGTGTTAGCAGGTTAAGTAGGAAGGTAATTACCATAAGGTAAGTATCGAAAAGGAAGTGAATTCTCACTGCGCGAGGAACTCAGCAGGCTCCCGAAGCCAGCCGGTCTGCCCGGAGCCTGTGCGCAGGAGACTTGCATCAGTCAGAGATCACGTACCCTCCAGGCACGGCCAGAGCCCGCAGCTGGCTGGAGTGACGACTGTTCCTTTGTGTTTGTTTGTTTTTTGAAGGATGGAGAACATCTTGGGGCCTGGTCCTCACACTCTCCCTGCATTCCTGCCACAAGGACGGCCTCTGGCCGCTCTGGGGTTTCTTCCACCATACGACAAGCCCGCTGAGGTCAGAAGCCTTGCTGCCCCAACCCCCAGCCCTGACATGATGGCTGGCACATAGTAGGTGCTTGGTAAGTTATTTGCTGAATGACTAAGGAGGACTAAATCAGGGGCACTAACTATTTTTCAGTTCGCCTGGGGTTGGGGGCTGTTTCTGGGTAACAGAGAAGTCTCAGCACTGAGCTGAGGGACTGCCTAGAACTCAGAAGAAAATCCTAATTTCAGCCCTTCTCCTTTCTTTCTGCTCCTGGTCCTGCCCCAGGGAGGGCCAAACATACAGAAATATGGAGGACTGAAAATGACACCGAATCAGGCATCCAGAGCTTTGCGTTCTAGGCTCAGCTCCACGCTCAGTGACTTCAGTTCTATGTGCCTTTGTTGCCTTATCTCCAAAAAGTGCGGTGGCTCACGCCTGTCATCCCAGCACTTTGGGAGGCCAAGGTGGGCAGATTCCTTGAGCCCGGGAGTTCGAGACCAGCCTGGGCAACATGGTGAAACCCCATCTCTACAAAAATAAAAAACTAGCCAGGCGTGCTGGCACATGCCCATAGTCCCAGCTACTCGGGAGGCCAAAGTGGGAGAATCTTTTTGAGCCCGGGAGTTCAAGGCTGCAGTGAGCTATGATCACGTCACTGCACTCCAGCCTGGGCAACAGAGTAAGACTCTGTCTCAAAAAAAAAAAAAGACCTCTGCACGCACTTCCCACATGTTAGGCGTGGTGGATATAGGGGCACAGCACTGAGTAAAGTGGATTACAGGGGTATGGCGCTGAGTCATGTGGATATAGGCATATGGAGCTCAGTCATGTGGATATAGGGGTATGGCGCTGAGTAAAGTGGATTATAGGGGTCTGGCGCTGAGTCATGTGGATATAGGGGTACGGAGCTGAGTCACACTGGGGCTCTGTCCTCAGAGTGTCTGGTCCAGTGCAAGAGGCTGATAGGAAGTTCATGGTGAGAGCCCACTGTGATATGAGCACACTGCCATGGGAACCAAGGAAAGTGCCTCTGTATCTCGCTGCTGGCCCAACAGTTACTGAAGGCTTCCAAGAAGGGCCTGATTGAGCTGAATACTGAAGCAATACGGGGTGGATTAATTCAACAGAGGAGAAAGTGTCATTCCAGGCAAAAGAAACAGCCTGTGTGAAAGCACTGCAGACATACCGCAGTGAGAGGGAGGCTGGAAAGGAGGTGCACATGGGAGGAGATGGGAAAGGCACAGGTCTAAAAGGAGAGAGGCCACAGAAGGGCCTCGTGTGGCACGCAGCAGAGGAGCTGGCACTCAGTCCTTATAGATAAGGGGAGCCCCTGAGGAGGCTTAAATGGGACATGCCTTGATCATTTTTTTTTTTTTTTTTTTTTTTTTTTTTGAGACAGAGTCTCGCTCTGTCGCCCAGGCTGGGATGCAGTGGCCGGATCTCAGCTCACTGCAAGCTCCGCCTCCCGGGTTTACGCCATTCTCCTGCCTCAGCCTCCCGAGTAGCTGGGACTACAGGCGCCCGCCACCTCGCCCGGCTAGTTATTTTTTTTTATTTTTTTTTTTTTTTCTGAGACGGAGTCTCGCTGTGTCTCCCAGGCTGGAGTGCAGTGGCGCGATCTCGGCTCACTGCAAGCTCCGCCTCCCAGGTTCACGCCATTCTCCTGCCTCAGCCTCCCGAGTAGCTGGGACTACAGGCGCCCGCCACCACGCCCAGCTAGTTTTTTTTTGTATTTTTAGTAGAGACGGGGTTTCACCATGTTAGCCAGGATAGTCTCGATCTCCTGACCTCGTGATCCACCCGCCTCGGCCTCCGAAAGTGCTGGGATTACAGGCCTTGAGCCACCGTGCCCGGCCCCGGCTAGTTATTTTTTGTATTTTTTAGTTGAGATGGGGTTTCACCTTGTTAGCCAGGATGGGACTTGATCATTATTAATAATGAAAGACAGCTCGGCCAGGTGCGGTGGCTCACGCGTGTAATCCCGGCACTTTGGGAGGACGCGGTGGGCGGATCACGAGGTCAGGAGTTCAAGACCAGCCTGACCAACATAGTGAAACCCCATCTCTACTAAAAATACAAAAATTAGCTGGGTGTGGTGGCACATGCCTGTAATCCCAGCTACTTGGGAGGCTGAGGCAGAAGAATTGCTTGAACCCAGGAGGCGGAGGTTGCAGTGAGCTGAGATCTTGCCACTGCGCTCCACCCTGGGCAAAAGAGCAATACTCCATCTCAAAAAAAAAAAAAAAAAAAGACGGCTCCCAGCAGTGCGGAGGAGGGATTGGAGGGAGGGAGTACAGTTAGGCTCCTTCGGTAATCCAGGTGAGAAATGACAGCCTAGGCCAGAGACGGAGTACTGGGGACAGGTAAGAGGGAAGGGAAAGGAGAGTACCAGGGAGGCAGAGCTCCCGGGACCTGCAGGTGGGTTAGGAGGGAAGGAGGACAGAGTGTGGATGGCTGCTCGGATTCTGACTCCGCGGGAAGCTGGTGGGCCCTTCACTTGGAGAACTAGAAGCAGCATGGGAAGGGAAGATGAAACGTTCTGGAAAGCTGCCTGGAGTAGAGGTGCAGGTTTGATGGTCTAAGTAACTGCCAGATTTGGAGTGAGAGGAGCCAATGGGAAGGGGTTTGTGGAAGCAAAACAGGGTTCTCAAGGCAATGAAGAAGGAATAGGCAGAGGGAGAAAGGGAAGCAGGACGAAGCCCAGCGAGGGTTTCATGGAGGACCCCACAGTCCAGTGTCCAGTGTGATGAAGCTCAGGTAAGAACTGGCTGTGACCATGGAATGTGCCAGAGCAGAATTTGTGCTGGTTGTCGGAGCACACGGGGCTGAAAAGCAAAGCTAGTAAGTACAAGCCACAGCTGTGGCGCTGAGGGAGGTTACATGAGAGAAGTGGGCCGCTGAACGCACGCCTGGGGCAAGATCCAGGAGGTGGAGAGAGGTTAAGGGTACAAGAGGGGCAGGCAAAAGGAGCCATGAGCCGGAGCCCAAGTGTAAGGAACAGCTGTGGCCATAGGGGCAGTGAGCACGGGTCTGCCAGTGGAGCGGGGGCAGCCTCCACTTTCTAGTCTGTGAATCTGGAAAGCGATTTAGTGAAATGAATGATGGAGAAAAAGGAGACAGTGACAGAGAGAGCGGCAGCTAGAGGATGCTGAGGGGGAGACTGAGTGGGAAAGGGAGCTGGGTGGAGGCTCTGATGGGGCGATGCACAGAGGGCACGCGCTGTCTGTGGTAGTGCTGGTCCCACTTCTGTCTGAAGGAGGAACACTCCTTGCCCCCATCTACCTTAACAAATAGTCAAGAGGTAACAGGTACGACATTTGCCAAGTGTAGGGCTTACAGATGACCCAGGAAATACAAACCACTGGACAAGCAGCAAGCCCAGCCCCCTTACGTTTGCAGCCCTGCCCAAACTTTAATGTCATGCTAACCAGTTACCTTGTAAGAGCTGGGAAACCACCTTTTGCTCAAAATGCAGACTTCTGCCTTTGAAAACACACCACACCTGATTTTAAGTGCTTAAAGGAGAGAAAATGTCGTTGCTTTAAATTGTTGCTTTGTTCAGAGACATCTGGATTTGCCGTATCCATACAAGCAAAAGCTTTTCCAAGTCCAGAATCAACCCATGCTAATTTGTTATTGCCTCTTACTGTGCTGGCCCAGCTGTAACCAACCCAGCAGGCTTTTGGTTGTAAATTCAACTGGAAATGGAGTTGGTCATATTTGCGCCCACTGGTATCTGAGGGCTCTGAGGAAGATGGCCAGTAGGTCAAGGGGAATAGTGGTGAAACGCTGACCAGTACTGGGCAGGTGGCCGGCTGTCCCTCAGGCACCACAACGCTGAGCCATAGTGAGGGGCATGAGCCACATTTGCAGAATATAGCCAGAGTCCTTCCAGACCCTCCTGATTTGTGCCAGGGGGCATCCCAGGGCACACAAGTGTCAAGGGCCTACTCAGGTTCTCGGCAGAGCTCTCTGTGTGTTATCAACAGAAAAGGCTACAGCTAGAGTGGGAAGGAGCATGTGATGGCCAGAGGTGGGCAGCCTGTGTACTCCGCCAAGTTTGGGTGATCCAGGTCCCCACGATTTCTGTGTGGTGGGTTGTCCGGCATCTGGTCACTAGGGGGGCCAGTGGTTCTCACACACACGCAGCGGGGCTCCTTAGCACCTGGCTTATATAGCTTCCTGGGGACACCGATCCAGTCTCTGCTCACGCCTCCACTAAGGACAGACAGAAAGAGGATTTCTTCAGTGTGAGAACTCGCGAGTCTCTGGGAAGGGGAGGGCAGGAAGCAGTGGGCCTCTGGGAAGGGGAGGGCAGGAAGCAGTGGGCCAGGCCGTAGGAAAAGCAGAAGCCCACCAGAGTGTTTCCCAAGGCAGCAGGCACAGGCTACAGCGTTCAGCCCCTGAGCCTTCATGCTCTCCCCTGACTTCCTCCAGCTTACCCTGCAGGGCCACCACCGCCTTCCCCAGGCCAAGGGCACAGTCCATGGTTCCTTTCACTGTGCTCCCCAGCTCCTGCCCTGCCCCTTCTTAGGAGGCAGCACCACGTTCCTGCACTGGTGGCAACAGCTGTGAAAGGGCTTCCCCTGCTGGACTGTGAGTTTCTCAGAAGCAGTGTCTGGGTGTGACCGTCCTCTTCCTTCCCCCACTACAACCCAGTGCAGGCCAGGGTCTTCACCTTCTTCTCTGGGGCACTTGGGTGGGGGTGGGCAATTGGCCACTGGCCCTTGGTCACCTGGGTTGGCCTTCTCTGGGAAGCCCTTGGCATAGGATGTAGCTGCAAGCTGTCCTGTCCCCCACAGGTCCAGTCCTTGGTGGCACCAGGCTTCAGACATGGAGGATTCAGCTCTGGCCCAACATAACCTGAGCAACCTCCTATCTTGGGCAGAGGGACCTAGCCCATCTCAGGGTACCGGGTTCAGTCTCTGATGGACTCACAGGCCTTGCAAAAAAGAAACTGAGGTTCTTGGAACTGATGCCTCAGACAGTTTCCGGTGCCTCCTGTCAGAGAAACTGCCACCCAGTGAGAAAACATCCTACTTCTAGCTTACCACAAATAAGGCTGTCACCCAAATGCCTCCCTCTTCCACCCAGCCTCCATCCCATCACTGGGGATCCTTACTCCACACCTCGTCCCTGCCTTCAGTGCTTGTTCCTCTCAGTGTAATGGGAGATGCACACAGGTGAACAGAAAACAACAAACTGAGCTGAGGCACAGGGATAAGGCCCCTCAGTTCACTAGGGTGCCCTGGAAGGGTTTTGTGGGGAAGGCAGATCCTGAATTACTCAGTCATGAAAGCAAGAAGAGGTTCAGCAGACAGAAGGGAGGGCTATGGGGAGGGAAAAGGAGGCGGGTCCCAAGGGAGCAAAGTCAAGCATCTGAATGCATGCAGGCCTCCTGGAGTCTCCTCCGGGGGACCAGGGCCCTCTGAGGCCACCTGCATTCAGACCTGTGTCACAGGAAGGCCCACGCCTATCTTGGCTTCTCTCCATAAAGTGAGCAGGCCAGGTTCTCACAGTCCCCTCCTTCTTGAGATGATGACACTGGAGAAGCTGTCTCCTCAAAGCTAGTGGCCAGGAAGGAAGGAGCTTTCCTTCCTGCTACCTTTGCCCATGCTCCCCTCATTTAAGGCTGAGAACTCCGAATTTGCAGTAGTTTTTTTGTTTGTTTGTTACTGTTTTTTTGTTATGTTGCCCAGGCTGGACTCCAACTCCTGAGCTCAAGAGACCTGCCTGCCTCAGTCTCCCAAGTAGCCAGGACCACAGGTGTTCTACCACACCCGGCTCACCTTGTTTTTAAGACAGCAGTTGAAGCCATCACTGCATGTACCCTCCCCACCTCCTCGTCCCTCTCTCCTATAGAGAGGTATGATTTGTGCTGGCAAACAGGAAACCAGAGCCAGTGGATGGCGGAACAGGCCAAAGAAAGCAAGAAATCCTGCTTGTGCCTTCTCATTCCAGGGCCGAGGTTGTGTCAGCAGGATCTTTGGAGAATTTGGGAAAAATAAAAAGATGCCCAGGCCTCAAGTCCAAGTCTCAACCCATTCAGTTGAGTGGAGTGAGGTCTGACCATCCATAATTTTGGCAGTTCCGGAGAAGATCTAATATGCAGCCAAGGTTGAGAATTGTTCTCAGTATTTTGAAAAAGCAGGGGTTAACAATCAATTCCCTGAATTCCCTGAATGCCGCAGGCAGGATGGCCTAGGAGCTGGATTTGGGACAGGCCGAAAGGAGCAGAAGGGGAGCCTGCTTACCTCTTCTGGGAGCACCAGAGCCGACTGCCCCTGGCTGAGCTCCACTCCGCGTTGCACGGCGGGAACGTCTGCTTCTCTTGCAGCTCTAGTTTGTTTGCCTCCAAGCCTCTGGTGATCGTGGCTTCCACCTGGGTCAGTGCCGGGGTAGGCAGCCCATCCTCTCCGTAGAAGCGTCCTATCACCCTTCCTGTGATGACAGGAAGGCAGATATGAGTGAGAGAGAGGGTGAGAGTGAATAGCTACTTAACTGCGGAGGCAGGGGTGGGAAGGCACAAGTTCCCAGGGTTTCTGACTTCAGTCCTGCTGGTGTGCGTTTATTAAGAACTTCTACTGCAGGGACTCCGGTGCCTTGCATACCAACCTCTCAACATCCTAGAAAACCCCACATAACTGCATGCCTGTTCTAGCTGTAGAGTCCTTTATTACAGAAACTATCAAATCTTTCTCACTTCCAGACAATGCTTCCCTGAGGGCAGAACCGTGCGTGATTCATTTCTCGATGCTTCAGTGTACTTAGAGCACACAGTGGGTATTCAACTAATGTTTGATGAATGAATGGCTTATTGGCTAACATGTTTATTATAATAGAGAGGGGGTCTCACTCTGTTGACCAGGCTAGTCTTGAACTCCTGGGCTCAAGTAATCCTCCCACCTCAGCCTCTCAAAGTGCTGGGATTACAGGCATGAGCCACTGTGCCCAGGCAGGCTAGTATTTCTGCATCTCCATTTTCTCCAACATCAAATTATTTTGCTTTATACAGATCATTTATTGAACTCAGTGTCTGACAGTATCCTAGCACTTTATTTTACATATATGTATATATGTGTATTTACCTATGTGTGTATATATATATATGTGTGTGTGTGTGTGTGTATATATATATGTATTTTTTTTTTGAGACAGAATTTCGTTCTTGTTGCCCAGGCTGGAGTGCAATGGCACGCGCTCAGCTTACCACAACCTCTGCCTCCCGGGTTCAAGCGATTCTCCTGCCTCAGCCTCCTGAGTAGCTGGGATTACAGGCATGTGCCACCATGCCCAGCTACTTTTTTGTATTTTTAGTAGAGACAGGTTTCTCCATGTTGGCCAGGCTGGTCTCGAACTCCCGACCTCAGGTGATCCACCTGCCTAGGCCTCCCAAAGTGCTGGGATTACAGGCGTGAACCACTGCTCCTGGCAACCAATATTTTTTTACTCCTCCCAACAAACCTATGAGAGAAATAATTGTTTTCTTATTTGTAGGAGAGACTGGCAAGCTAAATAACTTGGGGTGGTCTACAAAGCTAGTGAATTAATGTGGCTCTAAGCCCATGCTCTCCCCTCCATTGCTCTCTTTTGGCTGTGTCCCTCAGGGGACGTGAGTGAGTAAAAACTGGTTTTCCTTTAAAATGCCTATCCAGATGTTTCCTTATAGATGAGTCTTGCTCTATTGCTCAGGCTGGAGTGGAGTGGCTATTCACAGGCATGAACATAGCTCATTATACCTTGAACTTCTGGGCTCAAGCAATCCTCCCACCTCAGCTTCTTGAGTAGATGGGGGTGCAGGTGTGAGCCACACTGTGCCCGGCTTTAAAGTGCCTGTCAGAATTTGTAGAAGTCTAAGCTATGGCAGCAGCCAGCAAGTGGTCCCCCAGCCTACAGGCCAGAAGGAAAAACAGGTCAGTTCTCAGTGCAGGGTCCTAACGTAGCCCAGTCCTGAGGTACAAATGGCCTTCAGAGGCAGCACCTGCCACAAGGCGAGAGAAGCAGAAAGGAAGCACTTGAGGGAGGTGCGACCGAGGAGGGAGCAACCCCTAAGAACTAGCTTTACGTTCGATTCTAGTGGCGCATATGTTCAGCGCATCTGAGACTCAGCTCATCTCTCAAGTCCAACGCCCTCCCTGACTTTCCCAAATCCATGTTGCCTCTAGCCTGTGACCCGGACTAGGAGCCTGGACTAGGAGCCTGACTCCTCCTCCTCTACATCCACATCATGCTCCCTTCCTTGCTGTCTGATCCATCAGAAAACCCTGTCAGTCCTACCTCCTGATTCTGTTGACTCCTTTCCATTCCCACTGCCATCACCCTCCTCCAAAGCACGGACCGTAGCACTGGCCTACCTAACTGCTCTCTGTGCCTCAGCTCATGCCCTCCTAGAGCCCTCTGTCCGTAAAACAACTAGGGGATCTTTTCCAAACATACCGTGGCACTCCGACGCCTGAGGAAAACCCTTCAATGGCTTCCTAAAGCAGACAGACAAAAATGCAAATTTCTTATCAAGGCTTCTAAGGCCCCGTAACCATTTAACTGATTTGCTTCTTCAGCCTCTTACAAGCTACGTCCCCCCTCGTTCACTGGGGGCTCCAGCACACGGGCTTCCTTTCTGTGTCTTGGCCGTGCTTCCCCACTCCCCACCTTCGGCACTGCTCTTCCCTGACCCGGGACACTCTCCTGAGGTCTCGGTGTGGCTGCCTCCCACTCACCTGCCCAGTCTCAGCTTAACGGTCCTTTTCTCCAAGAAGCCAGCCCTAAGCACCTGCTCTAAAGGAGCCAGAATTCCCGAACATGCGTCGCATCACAGTCTGGCGCATGGTCCTATCTGGAGTTGTTCAATCTGTTTACTTGCTTATGATACCTCTCTATACTAGTGAGGCCCAGTGCTCAGAACAGCTAGCGCCCAGTGCGGTGGCTCACGTCTGGAATCCCAGCACTTTTGGAAGCTGAGCCGGGCAGATCACTTGAGGTCAGGAGATCAAGACCAGCCTGGCCAACATGGTGAAACCCAGTCTTTACGAAAAATAACAAAAATTTGCCAGGCGTGGTGGCGCATACCTATAATCCCAGCTACCCGGGAGGCTGAGGCAGGAGAATTGCTTGAACCCAGGAGTGGGAGGTTGCAGTGAGCCAAAATCGCGCCACTGCACTCCAGTCTGGATGACAGAGCAAAACTCAATCTCAAAAAATATACAAATAAATAAATAAAACAGCTTAGCATAGAGCATTCCTTTTAAATACTTATTAGATGAATGAAGAAAGGAATCAGGGCCCAAATCACAGGCCCGCAGTCTATGAGTTGGCCTAGCACAGAATTTCCCACTATGGGGTTTGGGGTGTCTGTGTTATATGGTGACAAGCCTGTCTTGGTTGAGTTTCTGACATGAGACCCAAAAAGAGGACAGTAGTAGCAGAGGCAACAGAGGAGGAGTTCTAGAAGCTGTGTCATGAGAATGGTGATCACCAGTGGCTGCGTCTCCAAGCCAATCCTGTATCCACAGCATAACCAAGGCCATCTTGTTTTCGCTTGAGGCCTGGCCATGTTGGCTGCCAAGATGGCTTCCTGGCTGCCCTCACTTCAGTATATACCCTTACAATAAACCTTCATCCAGTGATGTATCCTCAGGGTTACTGGTAACCTGAAAGAGCCTAACATGGCCCCTATCCTACAGAATGAGCTAACAGGGGCAGGAACTGGACTCAATTCATCTCTAGTCCCCCTGAGATCTAAACCTTAACTTATGAAGAGTAGGTATTCAATAAGATCCTGACATCAACTAAAATCCTTCTGAGGCATTTCCCACCACATGCCCCACCCCATCCTCAACACATTTTACATCATTCAGACAAGAACAGTTCACCTGCCACACCACACACATCTGGAACACTTCTAGTGTGCTCCCAAATCTTAGTATGAAGGATTTGGCCTGGCATTCTTTGCCCATTTACAGGACTCTGTTTTTTGTTTTTTTGTTTTTTGTTTTTTTGTTTTTTGAGACAAGGTCTCACTCCGTCACCCAGGGTGGAATGCAGTGACGTGATCTCGGCTTATTGTGACCTCTGCCTTCCAGGTTCAAGTGATTCTCATGCTTCAGCCTCCAGAGTAGCTGGGATTACAGGCGTGTGCCACCACACCCTGCTAATTTTTTGTATTTTTAGTACAGACATGGTTTTGCCATGTTGGTCAGGCTGGTCTTGAACTCCTGACCTCAACCAATCCAACCACCTCGGCCTCCCAAAGTGCTGGGATTACAGGCATAAGCTACCAGTCTGGACTCCATTCTTATTCTTTTTCTTCTTTTTTTTTTTTTTGAGACGGAGTCTCATTCAGCCACCCAGGCTGGAGTGCAGTGGTGCAATCTTGGCTCACTGCAACCTCCGTCTTCCGGGTTCAAGCAATTCTCCTGTCTCAGCCTCCTGAGTAGCTGGGGTTACAGGCACCCGCCACCACACCTGGCTAATTTTTGTATTTTAGTAGAGATGAGGTTTCACCATGTTAGCCAAGCTGGTCTTGAACTCCTGACCTCAGGTGATCTGCCTGCCTCGGACTCCCAAAGTGTTAGGATTACAAGCGTGAGCCACCGCTTCTGGCTCTCATTCTTTTCTATTGGGTTTTCTTTTCTTTATTAACCCAGTAATGTTTCAACCTCGGTTTGGCAACTTCATTGAGAAAGGGAAGAAGCCAGCCCTCTGAAGCGCAGGTGAGTAGAGGTCAGTGCTTTCAATGGTAGACAGGGCTGTGGTCTCAAGACTGATCTTGGGCAGACTGGGAAAATGAAGGACGGCGTGCTGCAGAGGCCCACAATGGACAGACACAAACTTTAGATATCATGAAAAAGCCTTGACTGATTGGATGTGGCGGGAGCCGAGGTGTTAATAAAAATGCCAGGGTTCTCAGAAAAGGTAACTCAAGCAGTGATGACAGAAGCAGAAATTCAGAGGCATTAAGGAAAGAATTCTTCCAAGTTAGCCCTGTTTCGATGGTAGAGTGACACTGGTGTTCCTCAGGAAGCCAGTCGTGTCCAAGTAGGACTCGTGAGAGGCGGGGGCTGCAGACAGATGGGAGAAAGGGCTACAACCATCCCACATGTCCGTACTTGTGAAGCAATCTAGTGTTTAGTGTCTTTCATTGAGGCTGGAGTGCAGTGGTGCGATCTCGGCTCACTGCAACCTCCGCCTCCTGGGTTCAAGCGATTCTCCTGCCTCAGCCTCCTGAGTAGCTGGGACTACAGGCGTGCGCCACCACGCCTGGGTAATTTTTTTAATTTTTTAGTAGAGACGGGGTTTCACCATGTTGGCCAGGCTGGTCTTGAACTCCTGACCTCAAGTGATCCGCCCGCCTCGGCCTCCCAAAGTGCTGGGATTACAGGCGTGAGCCACCGCGCCTGGCCTAGTGTTCAGAGTCTTTAACACTGCTTCAGAACACAGTTTGGTGTGTTTTCATTTGAGAAACAAGTCCCTCACGTAGCACCGGTAAGTAGCAAGTGCAGTACCCTACACAGTGGTTTGATTGGCATCACTACCACCTGGGAGACAGCTCACTCAGGAAGTTTGTCTCCTCCTAGAGGACCACATCAAAGGGGATTTGTGGAAACATAAATTTAGGCTTCAAGCCTTTCTGGCTGTGTGCTGAAGCCTGATGCATACAGCACAGTGAGACGGGGAAGCTGCCCTTTTGGAGCTGGTTGTTCAAGGATGGTGCAAGCAATCACTGGCTGTGCTGAAACTGAGGCCAAAGCAAACAGCTTAGTAATCCTCTCCCAAGACTAAGAGGGGCGGAAACAGGTGCCCATCCATCTCCTTCTGGGCGTCTCATCCCTATTCTAACAACCAGAATTTGAAGTAAAACAAATCCATGGCTGTTTTTCAGATTTTAACCTAGAGCCCAGTCCCTAAAAAATGTCAGCCCCCTAAAAACATTGCAGACAATCAAATGAAACTTGTGACCTGTGGACTACTTACCAACACATACGTAATTCTTCTCATAGAATGAAAGCCAATGTTGAAGTGTCAGCATCTCAGAAGATGACAAATCAGATATATCATCCACAAGGCCTGCTTCAGAATAGTCCCCGGTCACAAATGCTCTGGATGCATCTCGGCCTGAAAGAGAGAAGTTTCCATCAGATCCAGTTGTAAATGACTGACACTGTCCCCACTCAAGAATCTATTTTCTTTTCTTTTCTTTGTGTTTTTTTTTTTTTTTTGAGACAGAGTCTCGCTCTGTTGCTCAGGCGTGCAGTGGCATGATCTCAGCCCACTGCAACCTCCACCTTCTGTGAAAGAATCACTTTCAAGTGATTCTCTTGCCTCAGCCTCCAGAGTAGCGGGGATTACAGGTGCCCACCACTATGCCCAGCTACTTTTTATATGTTTTTAGTAGAGATGGGGTTTCACCATGGTGGCCAGGCTGGTTCTGACCTCAGGTGATCCGCCCACCTCGGCCTCCCAAAGTGCTGGGACTACAGGTGTGAGCCACCGCACCCGGCAAGAATCTGTCTTCTGAGAAACGTCTCTTGACAAGCCCCACTCCTCATCCCCAGGAAATGGGGTCCCACCACCTCCTCTGTGACAGATGCTCCTACACCTTGGACACACATCTCTTTGGCACTGATCACATTCTTTCATTTACCTTCGGCGATATTTAACACAGCTGACTGCTTCCCTTGGCCTGGTTTTCCTCCTACTTCTTCAGTTCCTCATTGTCTACCAGCCTTAGGGGTCAATTACCATCCACACCGCCACACTTGACAATCTTATCCACACCTGTGGTTTCAAAGCCCACGTACAGGCAAAGATAGCCACATCTGTATCTTCAGCTCAGATGTCTCCCAAGGCTCACACCTGTATATCCAACACCACTTAGATGTCTCACAGACATCACAAGATCAAAATGTTCACACTGGCTGGGCATGGTGGCTCATGCTCATAATCCCAGCTCCTCAAGAAGCCAAATAAGGAGGACTGCTATGACCACACCACTGCACTCCAGCCTGGGTGACAGGGTGAGACCCCATCTCTCTTAAAAAAAAAAAAAAAGTCCACATTGAACTCATGATTATCGGCACCCTCACAGCCAGGAAACCTGTATCTACTGCAGTACTGCCTGTCTCAGTAAATGCCAAACAGTTGCTCAACCCAGGAATGCAGTTCTTTTTGTGTGTGCGTGAGACAGAATTTCACTCTTGTCGCCCAGGCTGGAGTGCAAAGGCACAATCTTGGCTCACTGCAACCTCTGCCTCACGGGTTCAAGCAATTTGCCTGCCTCAGCCTCCCGAGTAGCTGGGACTACAGGCACACGCCAACATGCCTGGCTATTTTCTGTATCTTTAGTAGAGATGGGGTTTCATCATGTTGGTCAGGCTGGTGTGGAACTCCTGACCTCAGGTGACCTGCCTGCCTTGGCCTCCCAAAGTGCTGGGATTACAGGTGTGAGCCACTGCACCGAGCCTGGGAAATGCAGTTTTTTTTTTTTTTTGAGACCGAGTCTCATTCTGTCGCCCAGGCTGGACTGCAATGGCGCAATCGCAGCTCAGTGCAACCTTCACCTCCCGGGTTCAAGCCAGTCTCCTGCCTCAGCCTCCCGAGTAGCTGGGACTACAGGTGCCCGCCACCACGAACAGCTAATTTTTGTATTTTTAGCAGAGAGGGGGGGTTTCGCCACATTGGCCAGGCTGGTCTTGAACTCCTGACCTGAGGTAATGTTCCCACCTTGCCCTCCCAAAGTGTTGGCATTAGAGGCATGAGCCACTGTGCCCAGCCTGCAGTTCCTAACACTCCCTTCATGTCACATCCAGTCTCCAAGTCCTGTTATTTTCTTCCTAAGTAGTGTTCTTGTGTCAGTCTACCTGTCTCCACCCACATCTAAGCAAGCCCAGGCTGCCATCCTCTCTCACCTGAACTACTACAGTAAACCCTGAGGGAGACCTCCCCACATTCATTCTTGCCCCACTAATCTGCTCTTCATACCACACTCAAATGATATTTTAAACATAAACTGATCATGTCATTCTCCTGCCAAAGAATCCTCAGAGGCTTCCCTCTGCTCTACGAGAATGTCCAAATTCCTGCACCAGCTGCCACCAACGCTGCCTTGCCACCTTCCTTTTTTTTTTTTGGAGACAGAGTTTTGCTCTTGTTACCCAGAATGGAGTGCAATGGTACAATCTCGGCTCACTGCAACCTCTGCCTCCCAGGTTCAAGTGATTCTCCTGCCTCAGTCTCCTGAGTAGCTGGGATTACAGGCATGTGCCACCATGCCCAGCTAATTTTTTTTTTTGAGACAAGAGTCTCGCTCTGTCACCCAGGCTGGAGTGCAGAAATGCTCACTGCAACATCTGCCTCTGTGGTTCAAGCGAGTCTCCTGCCTCTGCCTCCCAAGGAGCTGAGACTACAGGCACACACCACTGTGCCCAGCTCACACAAACATTTGTACATGAATGTTCATAGCAGCATTATTATTTTTTTTTTTTTTTGAGGCGGAGTCTCGCTCTGTCGCCCAGGCTGGAGTGCAGTGGCGCGATCTCGGCTCACTGCAAGCTCCGCCTCCCGGGTTCCCGCCATTCTCCTGCCTCAGCCTCCCGAGTAGCTGGGACTACAGGCGCCGCCACCACGCCCGGCTAATTTTTTTGTATTTTTAGTGGAGACGGGGTTTCATTGTGTCAGCCAGGATGGTCTCGATCTCCTGACCTTGTGATCCGCCCGTCTCGGCCTCCCAAAGTGCTGGGATTACAGGCTTGAGCCACCGCGCCCGGCCAGCAGCATTATTTATAACAGGCAAAAAGGTAGAAAGAAACCAAAAATCCATCAACTGATAAAATGTGGTATATCCGTATTATTAGAACTATAATATCTATAGATGATTATTCAGTCATAAAGGAATAAAGTACTGCTACATGCTGATACACCATGGATGAACCCTGAAAACATTATGCTAAGTGAAAGAAACCAGACACAAAACGCCACATGTATGACTCCATGAAATGCCCAGAATAGGCCAATCGACAGAAAAAAAAAAAGTAGATAGTGGTTGGCAAAGGAAGGAATGAGGAGTGACTGCTAATAGATAAGAAGTTTCTTTCTGGGGTGATGAAAATGTTCTAGAATTAGTGGTGACATTTTTACAAGTTTCTGGTTATATTAAAAAAAAAAAAAAACACTGGGCCGGGCGCGGTGGCTCACACCTATAATCCCAGCACTTTGGGAGGCCGAGGCGGGCGGATCACGAGGTCAGGAGATCCACACCAACCTAGCTAACACGGTGAAACCCCGTCTCTACTAAAAATACAAAAAATTAGCTGGGCATGGTGGCGGGCACCTGTAGTCCCAGTTACTGGGGAGGCTGAGGCAGGAGAATGGCATGAACCTGGGAGGCGGAGCTTGCAGTGAGCCAAGATTGCACCCCTGCACTCCAGCCTGGGCAACAGAGTAAGACTCCGTCTCAAACAAACAGCACTGAATTTTGGCTAACACCTGTAATCCAAGCACTGTGGGAGATCAAGGCAGGTGGATCACTTGAGGCCAGGATTTCCAGTCCAGCCTGGCCAAGATGGTGAAACTCCATCTCTACTAAAAATACAAAAATCAGCCAGACGTGGTGGCGCACACCTGTAATCCCAGCTCCTCGGGAGGGTGGGGCACAAGAACATTGAATTCAGGAGGCGGAGGTTGCAGTGAGCCAAGATGGCACCACCGCACTTCAGCCTGGACAAACAAACAAAAAGGCTGGGTGCAGTGGCTTACACCTGTAATCGCAGCACTTTGGGAGGCTGAGACCGGTGGAGCACTTGAGCTCCGGAGTTGAAGACCAGCCTGGCCAACATGGTGACAACTTATCTCTACAAAAAATACAAAAATTAGCTGGGCATGGTGGTGCACACCTATGGTCCCAGCTACTTGGCAGGCTGAAGTGGGAGGATCGCTTGAGCCTGGAAGGCAGAGGTTGCAGTGAGCCGAGATCACGCCACTGCACTCCAGCCTGGGTGACAAGAGCGAGACTCCATCTCAAAAAAAAAAAAAGAAAAAAAGAAAAAGCACTCCAGAAATCGAAGGTTTTATGCCCACACTTGTGCAAACATCCAACGACATCTCCAACAGCACGGGATAGGGCAGCGCAACGAAAACTGCCTTCACTTTGATTCCAGTCCCAGCTCTGCTTCTAACTCACTGTGTAGCCCTGAGTAAGTCCCTTCCCCTACTGGACTATCTCAGGGGCTTTGCGAGACCAACTGGACTTCATTCCTTTTCTGTCAACCCTTGTATTTCCCTAGACAGAGGGAAAGGGCTTGTATTTTAAGTTTTAGAGGGAGCTTCCCAACTCCCCTAAGATAATGACAAGTGGAAAATGCTTAATATCAGCCTAGTAGCTGATCTTAGGCCTGCCCTGCACTTTTTTTCTTTTTAAATTTTGGAGGTCAGTCCCGCTGGCTGGCAAGGCAACTTCTGTAAAAAAGCACTAGGCTGGGGGTCCAAGTCCATGTTCTGTCAGTACTCAGGTGTGAGGGTTTTAGGCAAATCACATCCTTTAATCCCCTCAGCTGTAAAACAGGGACACCAGCATAAACTTAATTTGACAAATGTTCCTTGAGGCCTAACATATGTACAGCTTTGTTCTACCTATGAAGGACTGTAAAGGGGACTGGACCCCTTTCCTGTGCCCTAACCTCATAATCTTTTCTAAGGAAAGTAAACAGGTGCATCTGTACTAGAAGCAGGAATGACTCAGACCAAATGTACTATATGACGGCCATAAAGAAATGAAGTATTGAGGCATGCTCATAAACCATGGATGAACCTTGAAAACAACACGCTAAGGGGTGGGGGGGAAGACAGATTATTTCGGACCCGGGCATAATGAAGAAATGGTTGGAATTAGTAAGGAAACTATGAGGGTGGAGGCGGGGCGGGATCTCATTTATCTGTGCCCTGAGAAGTCTGGCACACAGCCCGTATCCTTGGCTTCCGACGGTGGGTAATGGTGACCAAGAGAGAAGACATGTTTCTCCAATATAAGTCATGCAGGGCGGTGGTGAATGACAGAGCTGGCCCACAGTCCCGCCAGAGCCAGAGAGCCCAGAAGGATGGTGCAGCTCGGAACCGCCCGTCGCGCGGGTTTGATGGACGTGGGGTGGGGTGGGGGGTGCGGGCGAAATAGATGAATAATGAACGAACCACGCGCAGGTGGCTACCGGCTCGCGCCAGCGGAGGGAAAGGCGTGAGCAGCCTCGCTGATACCTGCGAAGCCGCTATAGTGGGACCCAGGCTCGTAGTGCCTCCGGCCGGAGGACACATCGTAGACGCGGCCGAGCAACGCCAAGTAGAGGCCAGGGTCCCCTGGGCCGCCGCGATAGCGAGACAGCTCCTCCGGTATGAAAAGGCGAAAGCCAGCGCGGGGACCCCACCAGCCCATAAGCCGTGCTGCCATCACCGCTGCTGCGGCTACAGCCAGGCCCAACAAAAGCCCACGGCCTCCGAGCCTCAGCATCGATACGGCCGCACGCGCTCCGCACTGCCCGAGTTGCCGCCTCTGTCTACAGCCAAGATGGCGGAGACGCCGAGAGTGACGTCATGGGCGCGCGCGCTCTCGCTCTCCTCGCTCGTGCGCGCGCTCCCTCTCAGCTCGCTCTGTCTGTATTCCTGGCTCTGGCGATACTGCGACTTTTTCCTTGTACTTTTTTTTTTTTTTTTTTTTTTTTTTGGAGACAGAGTTTTAGCTCTTGTCGCCCAAGCTGGAGTGCAGAGGCGCAATCTCGGCTCACTGCAACCTCCGCCTCCCGGGTCCAAGCGATTCTCCTGCCTCAGCCTCCCGAGTAGCTGAGAGTACAGGCACGCGCCACCACGCCCGGCTAATATTTTGTATTTAGTAGAGACGGGTTCACCACGTTGGTCAGGCTGGTCTCGAACTCCTGACCTCAGGTGATCCACCCGTGTCGGCCTCCCAAAGTGCTGGGATTACAGGCGTGAGCCACCCGCGCCTGGCTCTTCTCGTACTTCTTGGCTTGCAGGTTGTCAGCCCCAACAAAGATGGCGGCAGCAGAGGCTGCGGAATGACGTAGATGTTGAGACAGACTCGTCCTCTGGGAAATCAAGGTTGCACCCTTTGAGGCGGTGCTCCCCGCCTAGCTGTCGTGAGTTGGTAGAGGCCTGCTACCTACGTGACGGCGCCTTTGCGACAGCAGTCGTCGTTTGACGGCCAGGAAGCCGGAAGCCGCAGCCGCCGCCGTCGTCTCCTCCCCGTCCCCGCCCGCCGGCTGCTGTCGGAGGTTGACAGGTCGAGGCGGGGAGGCGGCGGCGGCTGCAGAGCCGGGCGCCCAAGACGGAGACCTCATGGGGAACGCTCCGAGTCACAGCAGTGAAGACGAAGCGGCAGCTGCCGGGGGCGAGGGCTGGGGCCCACACCAGGACTGGGCCGCGGTCTCGGGCACGACCCCCGGCCCGGGCCTCGCGGCTCCAGCGCTACCGCCAGCCGCGGCGCTGCTGGAGCCGGCGAGGCTGCGAGAGGCTGCCGCTGCGTTGCTGCCCACACCCCCCTGCGAGTCGCTGGTGTCGAGGCATCGCGGCGCGTTGTTTCGCTGGCTGGAAGAGCGGCTGGGCCGCGGCGAAGAGTCTGTCACTCTGGAGCAGTTCCGGGAGCTGCTGGAGGCTCGCGGCGCCGGCTGCTCTAGCGAGCAGTTCGAGGAGGTCAGGGCCGGCAGGCGACTGCGGGGGTGGGGCAGGGCGGTCGCCCCCAGGGGACTAAAGGAAGAGGTGGGCATTTGCTTTGGAGAGGCCACGCGGGGACCCATATGAGGTGTTCCCAGCTTTTCACCAGGCGTTTGCTTCGTCTCTCTCTGTCCTGTGTGAGAGGTCTGGAGAGCCTGCATGAGGCCGTCCCTGCTCTGAAGAGCTGGACAAGCCCAGATGTCTCTGTATGTTGTAATGCAGACCTTTGTGCAGTTGATGGACGCTACTCTCTGGAGACCTTTTATCAGGTTCTAGAACAGTTTGGAGAGAAAAGAGATGTGAGGATAGGAGGAGTGGCGCTGAAAACCATTTTTTATATTGTCCTGTCCACGTTTTTACACGGCACCTTCCGAATTCAGTGTGGGCACCGAATGAGTGTGGAAAGACAGTAGTAACGTACTGGAAAGGCTCACATTCTGAAACCTATCCTCCTGATGCAAAAACTAGCTTTCCCAAAATACACATTGGTTTGTAGACCCTTAAAGAACTATATGTTAGACTCATTTAAACCTTCATAGGATCTGAAACTGATAGGCAAATACCGGGTTTCCTACGTC
The DNA here is from genome assembly GCF_037993035.2 of Macaca fascicularis. Classification (NCBI taxonomy): domain Eukaryota; kingdom Metazoa; phylum Chordata; class Mammalia; order Primates; family Cercopithecidae; genus Macaca; species Macaca fascicularis. The sequence continues at coordinate 4,195,671 of NC_088390.1, read as the reverse complement.
ATTTCGCAATTACAAGTGAATACTTGTAATTATACGGTTCTTCATATAATCACCAAGATCATGTGTGCTAAATCATTAAGAGCAAATTGATTTGGCAACAAAATATTTTCCTTGGAAGGCATCTTGGGAGTTATCTACTGGGTACTTCACTTTGAGTTGACAAGACTGATCCAGGGTTACCCAGTGAATCATTAGTAAAACTGAGACTATCACCTGGATCTCTTGCTTTTTTTTTTTTTCTTTCTTTCAATTTTTATTTTAAATTCAGGCGTACATGTGCAGGATTTGGATTTGCAGATTTGTTACATAGGTAAACTTGTGCCATGCTGGTTTACTCCACGGATCATCCCATCACCCAAGTGTTAAGTCCAGCATCCATTAGCTATTCTTCCTGATGCTCTCTCTCCCCCCACCCCCATCCTATTTTTTGTTTTTAATGTCTCACTACCTCCTTCCTGGGATCCTATTTCTTTTAACTCCACGGTATGACAAAAAAGGTACTTAATTTGTGAAAATGAGTCAGCCAACCATGTAGAATCTTCAGTGGCCACGAAGGGTGAGTACATAAAGCAGTAAACCAGCAGGTACTTGTAATGCCTTTAAACGATTCTGTTTACTTGAAAATCAGAGGCTTTTAAAATATTTTAAGAATGTCTTCCTGTACATGGCCAGAATTCAGATAATGTAGTTTGTGTGTTTCTTATGAAAAAAGAGCCTTTAAGGCATCCCAGCCCTTAAAAGTAATAGTCATGGCCGGGTGTGGTGGCTCATGCCTGTAATCCCAGCACTTTGGGAGGCCAAGGCGGGAGAATCATCTGAGGTCAGGAATTCGAGAGCAGCCTGGCCAACATGGTGAAACCCCATCTCTACTAAAAATACAAAAATTAGCTGGGCCTGGTGGGTGGGTGCCTGTAATCCCAGCTACTTGGGAGGCTGAGGTGGGAGAATCGCTTGAACCCAGGAGGTGGAGGTTGCTGTGAGCCAAGATCGCACCGCTGCTCTCCAGCCTGGTCCACAGAGCGAGACTCTGTCTCAAAAAAAAAAAAAAAAAAAAGTCATATTAGTTAGTGAAAGATCTCCTTTTTTTTTTTTTTTTTTCCCCAAGAATACATGTAGCACCTTCCCTCTAGTATCTATCTGTATTATAAGAATATGAAGTGGTCATGGAAAGAACCATGCAGAACTGTTCAAGGAGTTGGCACTTTGCAGATTTGTGCAAAGGCAAATGGAGAGAAACACCGTTTACATTCTGAGATGAGATCTGACAGAAATAGAACTTTATGTAGAGTTCATAAG